>NW_023270316.1:30432054-30840148 GCF_011800145.1 Mirounga leonina | reverse complement strand
TACTAGGAGTTTGACAGGTTATTTAACAGGACATTGAATGTTGTGAGAAGATGGCATTATTTCAATTCCTTGATGTTTTAGCCAACCTTATGAAGTCTCCTTATTCATGGAAACAGCATAATTTTAAGCATATTATATTTTATCTTAAAAAAACACATCATTAAATAGAAAATTTGCAATTGCACTATTTTTAGTTGGAAAAGAAAAACTGAAATCAAGTTATAATAGAAGGATAGTGAGAGACATTTTGAATGACTTTAACTTACATTATTCAACATTAAATGAAAAATATGTAAACAAGAACTGCAAAAGGATAGACTCTAAAGCAAAGGTATATTTTCTCATTGACAGACTCTGAGGAACACTTCAGAGTAGATTTAATTCAATGGAATCTCAGTGAGAAAAGGGGAAAAAATGGACCAGTGAGACATTCGTTATGAAAAACATCACAATGTAGACATAGAAATATTTCTATAAAGAAAATATACTTAACATTTTATTATTTATATAGTGAAAGAATACAAACCAAGGATCAATTATCTAAACTAGAGGTAGGTTTTGTTTTGTTTTGTTTTGTTTTGTTTTTAACAAGAACACTAATATTGAGGCAGCTTCCTCTCCTTACCCCTGTCCCCACCTCCAATTTCTGGAAACCTTACATGATTTTTTGGTATCAACTCTATTTATCTCAATGGTCCAGAGAGCAGGACGGTTTTCCTAGTTTGGCATTTATAAGTTACAGAGTAGCATAAGGATCAAGCAAGCATAAATGAGACCCCCCCCCCCCCACCAGGCCACCGACATTATTTTGTTGCATTGAGAATTTGCATCGAAAGTATGTTGTCCTGCATAACATTCCTACGCTTCAGGAGCATATGAAAATTTATTATAAACCCAATGAGGAGAGAAATCATCTGAATGCAAACAGGAAAGGATAATGGAAACTAACATGTGTTGCCTATCTGTGTCTGGCACTGTTCTAGATACTTTTATCTCAATCTCCATAGAACCCATGAGAGGCTTGAATTACTGAGCACATTTTACAGAGTGAGAAGTTAGTAACTTAGCTAACATCACACAGCTAAGAAAAGGAGGAGTCAGGATTCAAAGCAAGGTCAGTGAACTGCCAAAACCCATACAGAATCTTTCCATTATATCAGCAGGAATAATTATGTGCACTGTGCACTATCCTGAGCCCTTCAGACCACTTAATCTCCCCTACCACTTCCTCCCCTTCTTCTCCTTCTTTTCCTCCTGCTCTTATTTTTTTATATCTGATTTGCTTGTCTATTTAATGAGGGCTTGGAATGTTAGGTATGAATTACAAGGATGTTTGAGGTAAGAAAGATGTAAAAGTTAATTGCGATCTAATGTTGGAATAATAGCATAATGAAAAACACAGCTTCAACTAACCTGAGCTCACCTCTCCTCTTCATAGAGCAAATAATGAAGCCACAGAGGACTTTTTAAATTACAATAAGCAAAGGATGAATTCATCACATTGGCTTAGTATGTTTGTACAAAACAAACCTATCGCTAATAAAGTCACTTACCATATTTCTGGGATGAATGTGTTATGAAAAAAATGTGCAGTTTTAAAGAGACTTAAAATTATTTTTAACAATTCAAAAATAAATCAGATGCACCTAGGTGAGTGGTTTTTAACCAAGTGACTTTGTCCCCTGTGGAAAATTTGGCAATATCTGGAAACATTTTTGGTTGTCACAGCTGAAGGATGTGCTTTTATCATCCAATAAGTAGAGTCCAGGGATGTTGCTAAATATCCTACAATGTACGGAAAGCCCTTCACTTAAAAGAATTTTCTAGCCCCAAATGTCAATAGTGATGCTATTGAGAAACACTGGTTGAGGTGATGAGCAATTTTTTAAAAATGGGACAAATTTTTCTCTTGTCAGATTTCATACAGTCAAAAGTTGTAGGATATTTTCCTGCCTCAAACATTTATGTCTTTATTTAAAATTTTGATATTTTATTTATCTGAACATTTTTGAATTTATATTTATTTTTAAAAATATTTCATCAAAATATTATTTATTTTGACTATAGGAGTGTTTTGACACCCTGTTGAGTTTTGTGCCCAGGACATATATCTTACCCACTCCACCCTAATCCTGGCTCTGTCAGGATATAAAAAAGGAAACATAATATAGCATAGTGGCAAAGAATGAGGCTCTAGGGTCTAAATATCTGGCTCAAGTTATGGTTTTAGCACTTCCTAACTCTGTGTCCTTATCACTTTATTTCCTTCTCCATCTGTAAAATGGATAAAGTAGTACCTATGTATGTTGGTTGTTTCAAGGGGTAAATTTATCAGTTAGCAAAGAACTTGGCATAGAGTCAATGCACCACAAACACTGGCAATTAAAACATACCACTGAACTGGATGTACTTTCTGGTGTCATGAGGATGGATGAAGGAGAATGACTCTGTGTATTGGCTGGTCAAAATTTTTAAGGAATGACACCATCCAACCCATCTCTTCTTCTGTGCCTATTTTTAAGCTAAGGGCCACACTCAAGTTCTCTCTTTTTGGTGGTCTTACCCCTATGTGGCTATAGAGACAGTAACTTTTAATTGCCTAAAACAAGAATCAATTTTTCCCTTCTATGACAATAACAGAACTCTGAATAATAATAGAATGTTAAATCCAAAAGCCAAGTCAATAACTTGAATAACAAGTGGAAAATAAGAAAAAAAATTATGGAAATTAAGGTTCTGTTACAGGTGGGAGAGTCTGCATTGTATGAATGGAGGTCTCAGTTCTTGGATTCCTCACAAAAGATATACCTGAGGATTCATGCTCAAAGAAAGATGGCCAGAAGGAAGATAGCAAGCACAGAGCAGTTTATTAAGGACAGTACACTCTCAAGATGGGAGGGTGGGCAGGCCCAGGGGTGGCAACTGCCTTGAGGCTATAGGGGTCTTATCTTTTTATGTAAGCAGGGTCTTGTGGTCATGGATAGGATGGTCTCTAATGGAGGCTGCTTCCAATCAGTTGGGGGGACTCCTCCCACTGGTCAGGAGGGGGAGTTTTTGACTCTCCAGGGCTTGTATCAGAACCATTAAGGCAGCCTTCCCCGTGGAGGGCAGCCCAAATTTCAATGCAAATGAATTATAATGAGTCTAGGGGTTACCCTGCAGCAGAGGTGGAAGAGGAGAGCTCATGTTCTGCACCTGTGGCTCTTGGTCTGTTAGCCCCGATGTCTTGGAAGCCACAAGGCCAAGATGTTGAGGGGTCTTGGAAGCCCTTAGGACAAAGTCAAATGTTTTGCCCCCAGGCTTCTAATGTATAACCTATTTATCATCACCCATGCCTCCAGCTCATGTCTAACTACCTGCCTACTCTATCAGTTCTAATAAGCTGTTTCTAAATTAAGCAAGTCTGGTATACATATAAATCCTGGTTACAGTTCAGTCCTGGTCTTTGCTACCTGGCATAAGGAAACAAACAAAGAATGAGAGTTCCAGATTCCCTTGTAGCTAGCTGTGGTCATGTGATAAGTAATGTTGACTACAGTGGAAACATATTGAAGGGTTTGAAATTCTAGGAAGACTGTTTATGGATTTAAATTATTTAGGAGGGAGTTTTTTGTTGTTGTTGTTGTTGTTGTTTTTTACTTTGGGTTGCATCTAGCCTGCACCAAAGTGATGGCTGGAGCTCCAGCAGTTACTCTGAAACATGAGAACATCTTGGGAATAGCAGACATATGTTAGAATGCTGAATTGGCATCAGGATTCCTGATAAGAACATGGAACTACCACAGCAGCCCTAACCTGCCCACCTCTAGACCTCTTTTAAGTGAGAAAAAGAAATAACAATCTCCTGGGCGCCTGGGTGGCTCAGTTGGTTAAGCGACTGCCTTCGGCTCAGGTCATGATCCCGGAGTCCTGGGATCGAGTCCCACATTGGGCTCCCGGCTCAGCGGGGAGCCTGCTTCTCCCTCAGACCCTCTCCCCTCTCATGCTGTTTCTCTCTCTCTCTTTCTCTCAAATAAATAAATAAATAAAATCTTAAAAAAAAAAAAAAAAAGAAAGAACAATCTCCTATTTCCCTTGAGCCTCCATACTTATGTCTGTTGTAGCCAAACATAATCTTAACTGATACAATTGCCTTTCCATGTGTCATTTTGAAACCCTGAGAGCTAACCAGCTTTCTTCTACCATGCCCACCTTAACCAGGATTTATATGTATACGCAACATGCTTAATTTAGAAACAGCTTTTTAAAACCTAAATCTCCATTATTTTTTCCTTATTTTCACTTACTTCTCAAGTTATTGACTTGGTTTTCAGCATTAATATTCTGTAACTCAGGTTTTACTAATTGTATATGCAGATAAGCTGCCCTTATTTTTGTTGACTCACTCCCAGGAAAGACTGTTTGCTTAGCCATGAAACATATTTTGTTTTTCACATGTAACTTCTCTGACCATTAATTGGAAAGTCAGATGTCCTTGCTTTTCCAAGCTGCTTGGTAACCATTACTCTGATCTTAATTGAGTGAGACTATTTTAGGTTTTAAGAAAACACATATTGTGCTTCAGATTTCAAGTTGTATAGCTTGTTTCCAGCTATAATTGCCAAAGTAAATCACTGAAAATTTCTAATAGGAGAGAGTAAAGATGTGGTAATACAAATAAAAATAACAAGGAAATTAAATGGCAAATGAGTAAAATCACTGTCATTCAAAAAGGTGATAGAAAAACCTTCTGCTTGGAGATTTCAGGCTTACCAAACGTGAATCTGCACAGTATGATCCTTCCAGTCTAGGGAGGAGGACAAAAGAGAATGAATGAATGAATGAATGAATGATAAATAAATAAAATTAGTAGTTGCTTCTTTTCTCTTCAGGTTTCTGTCTGATGCTTGAAAAAGTCTAACAGTAGAATATTATTTGATAAGGTTGTCAAATTCCACCTAACCTTATTCTTTTTCAAAAATGTACTATGTCACCTTAAACACAGTTATTGTAGCGGATACTGTAGTGCCCCTAGTGTTATAGGCCTTACCAATTCAGAGAATTTTCTCTGGTCCCCAGATTCTGCCCTGCCCTCAAATAGGACAGGCCAGAAATGCCAAGGGATGCTAACATCCCTCTGGGGATAGCCCTCAACTAATGACTGATGATGGAAGGTGGTGTATAAATACCCTCGTTCCCTCTCCTGTTGAGTGGGATAACTCTGACACCCATCTTTTACACCTGCTCCCAGAGTTCCCCAGTGTGATTAAGCTTAATAACCATACTTGTGCTGGCTTAGTAGTACACGATTTTAATGAAAGACGATAATTTGTTGCTATATAAGTCCAGCATTATCTCATTTCAGGCACTGTACCTACAATTGCTAGCTTGATTGGAAAGGAGCTCAAGTGAGTCCAAATGATTGCTTTAATTATATATCTCCACAAGGATCTATCAGATACATTGCCTGACCTCCAGGTGCTTGACAGGGAGAAAATCCTGAAATGCTTGAGAGGAACAATATTTGTAGAAATTCCTGAAACTCAAGCATTCATTCAACATTGAGCAAATGTTTGCATGCTTGCTGTGTGCTTGCTACTTTGCTGGACCTGGGGATACAATGTTGTCTATATACTCATGAAGGTTATAGCCTAGAATGAGATGAAAGACTTAGTTATAAAATATGTTAAGTTCTAAGAAAAAAAGTGCCATGAAAAGTATACTTATTGCCTGTGCATCCCCTTTGCAATAAAATCTATCTCTGAATTAAGCCAGACTCCCAGAGAGAACTCTCTGTGGGCTGTAATATACAGTCCCTGGGTGAAATGGTTTTTACTGAACTGTGCTTTGTTGTAATGTCATCAGCTCACATAAAAGTATGTTATATAGAAGCAGTACAATAAACACATCTCACTGTGTTTATTTGAAGGATGATATGAGGGGTGTTTGTTAAATAAATCTCATGGTATCTCTTGATACGGACCCAGAGAGTAATTTCTCTTTTTTTCTCATTATAAGGAATATTTGTGCTTGTCCTAATCAACTGGTTTGCTCTTAACTTATGGATACTGCAATTCTATGTTTTCCAGTTCCTGTTACCTGCTAGAAAACATGGGACATGGATCAACGTTCTGGCCCATCTCCCATGAGTGTATATAGGGTTTTACTGCCTGTGTTATTTGTGGCTATCACTCTGGGATTCATTTTATTAGTCTGCTCTTATTTTTCCCTTATTACATTTCTTTCACTTTTTAATAAAAATTTATCTTTCTAGATTGCCTACATCTTTTTTTATTATGTTATGTTAATCACCATACATTACATCATTAGTTTTTGATGTAGTGTTCCATGATTCATTGTTTCTGTATAACACCCAGTGCTCCATTCAATACGTGCCCTCTTTAATACCCATCACCAGGGTAACCCATCCTCCCACCCCTCTCCCCTCTAGAACCCTCAGTTTGTTTTTCAGAGTCCATAGTCTCTCATGGTTCATCTCCCCGCTCCGATTCCCCCCCTCATTCTTCCCCTCCTGCTATCTTCTTCTTCTTCTTTTTTTTTTTTTAACATATAATGTATTATTTGCTTCAGAGGTACAGATCTGTGATTCAACAGTCTTGCACATTGCCTACATCTTTTTAACCTGCCTCAAATCATTCCAGAATAAGACTGGGCAAAAATAAACCATTGAAAATATAAAATAATTAAAATCTCACAAAGCAAAATTTACCCAATTTCATCAGTGTAAACTGACATTATTTAGATAATTTATTTATTTCACTGTAGTTCTTTCTCTCAAGCAGTGATTAGAAAACCCATGTCATAAGTCATAAACACATTTTTGTTAAACTTGAATAATTTCTAATGTATTTCAAATAAAAAAGAAACACTTTTATGTGGTGTGGATGGGAAGGAATAAAAGAAAACAATAAAGATTTCTATTTTTACATTGAAAAGATTAATTTCTTTTGTCCTTCACATGCCAACCTTCTAGTGATAGAATTTTTAGGGGCAACTTTTCTTTAGTTCCCAAAAAAGTTTTTTGATGGAAGTGTTCAGAGTTGTAAGACATCTGCACTTAACTTTGAGGAAAATAAAAATCATCTAGCAGTTGAGAGACTATGCAGAGGACAGTCCAGAAGCGCAGGGTGTTACATGGCACTGAAATACAGGCATGCCTCAATCTCTTACATTCTCATCAAGCAAAGTCCTGAGATTGAACAACCTTGGAAATTTGGGTTTATAAAATTACCCAGCCCCTTTTGTGGAAAGATGATCACTCCCAGCTTTATATCCTTTGTTTGCAGACCATTTATGACTGTAACAATTTTTTGAGTTATTTAGCTTTTGAAATATCAACCTGAGATTGTCTAAATGTAGTAGTCCAGATTAGTCAGATTGAACCTATATGTTCGATAAGTTGTTGGCTTTTTTTTTCTTTTAAGCTTGGTTCTTATCTAATCAAATTCTTGGAAGGGCACAAATAGCAGAACTAATTGACCCATTTGTTTTTCCAGAAACAACAGAATGTTCTTTTTTGAAAATACAAAAAGACAAATATATAAAGGCTACAGGCAATAACAAAGTCTTTACTTTTTCTAAATATTTTATTTAATGCTTCACATGTACATAATTTCCATATAAACGTCTCAGAATTATTTATACTAATCTTTTCATTATTCCTGTTCTTTTCCTATTATAGACTTTTTTTTTAACAAGACCACCATTGAGACCTGAGTTATATTAATTTTTTATTTTTAAAATTTTTTTATTATGTTATGTTAGTCACCATACAGTACATCATTAATTTTTGATTTAGTGTTCCATGATTCGTTGTTTGTCTATAACTAACTTCTTTAAAATGCTACCCTGATTATCAGTTCTATGACTTTGAATTCCCTCACTTCTCTCAGTTTATAAGAAAAAATAGTCTTAAAAATAACTACAGCAACAGAAATGTTCTGCCTTTCCATACAATCCCTCCTATATCATAACAATTCAAATTGATGGATACCAAAAAATGAGTGGTAGTTCATTACATGAATAAAGAAGACAGCCAGGGGCAGGGGGTAGCGAGGGACTGGTGGAGGACATAACTTGTTGACTGTGAAAGTCCAATGGAAGCTCTTGGGAATTCAGTTTCTTGGTGGGCCTTTGTGGTCAGGCAAGTCTGTTCTTTTATTCGGTGTCCTGAAATGATGAGAGATTTTATTCTCCAAGCCTGTCATTCTCGTACTTTTCACAGGCAAGTAATTGAATTTCCAAAAGCCTAGTACTGGAAGAGCCAAGCTCAACATCCTCTCTTGGCTTCCATTCTATGGCTTTTATTTCTGCTGAATAAGGCCCACTGAGAATGACTAGATTGTAGTTTATTATGTTGTCCTGATTATGAATCAGTGCAATTTACGAATGTTTTGCATTTGAAACCTGGAATTGTTTTAGGCTCATTTGCTGACATATGTGGATTTGCTAGAAAGGGGCAGGATCAAATGACATCCACCATCTGTGGACGGTATTATGTCTGGAGCTAAGAACTGGAAACATGAATGAGGTTTGCAAAGTGAATTGAACCCACTTAAGTCCAAAAGCAAAAGCAAATATTTATTCTTGCAAAATATATCCAAAATCATTCTTCACAGTAGAATTATGTCTACTCTCACATTTAAAAGATTATTATAATGCGTATATTAATGTCAACTTTTAAATCATTAAGAATATTAAGAGTAAAATTTGGATCTGAGGGTAAATTTCTGTAAAGGAGAAATTATTAGAAATTGTGAAATAAAAAAAATTAAAAAACCCAACTTGTCTTTTGTTCCCAAATAACTCCTCCTTATTATCATATGTAAAACTTTAAGTTCAAGTTTTATATTTTCTCCAAAACCTATTTTCAAACATGGTCTCCTCTTATACTCCTTGTGAATGTAAGTTAAAGTCAATAACTTTCCCAAGGTTAAATATTGTTTTCAAACTTAAAGGATTGGTCCCTTTCCAGGGTATTTTGTTGGCAGGGGTAGTAGAGA
Organism: Mirounga leonina; assembly: GCF_011800145.1. Taxonomy (NCBI): domain Eukaryota; kingdom Metazoa; phylum Chordata; class Mammalia; order Carnivora; family Phocidae; genus Mirounga; species Mirounga leonina. Next base: position 30,831,146 of record NW_023270316.1, on the reverse strand, counting down.
TTGGGAGGCAGAGAAGGATAGGTTTATTTGAAATCAATTCTAATAGTGGACATAATCCATTACCTGTAACAGGTCATTCCCATTTTTTGGCAACTTATTTTAAGGGTATTTTTGTTAGCAAAACTAAATGGGTACCACATTTTATGGTGGTGAGTCTCATAGTAATGTATAAACACCAGTAGAATAGGAAAGGAGCACATGTGGAATGTAGGACACCCATATAATGAGCAACATCTCAAAACATAAGACTCATTATCTCCTATTCTTGGTGTTAAATGATTTATCTTTCATTGACTTATTTATTTAGCAAATATTAAATAAATGTCTATTATGTACAAGCACTGATACCAAATTTGGGTCTAAAATAGTGAACAATCAATAAAACAGACAAAACCTTTATTGTAGTGACACCTACATTTTCATAAGGAAAACAGCAAATAAACAACTAAATGTCTATGTCAGATGGTAGTAAATGCAACAAAGAATAATCAACCAGGGTAAGGGAAAAGAAAATGATTTAGATTGCATACTACGTCATCAGCAAAGGACTCTCTGAGGACATAACATTTGACCAGAACTTGAAGTAGGGAATGATTAATACAAATAAACTGGGAAGAGCAGAACTAGTGCAAAAATCCCATGGCAGGAATACACCAAGTGTATTTGGAGAATAATAAAAATGCCAGTGTGTTTGTTATGGAATATGCAAGGGAGGGAGTAGTAAGAAAGCACTGGGCCTTATGTGTCAAACTAAGGACTTTGGTATTTTTTTATCATGGTAAGAAGCACATAAAATTAACCATTTAACCATAAGATGGTACAGATGTACAGTTTAAATGTATGCATCAATAGTATTAAGTATATTTACATGGTCATAAAAAATATCTTTCAAACTTTTCATCTTGCAAATCTGAAACTCCAGACCCATTAAGCTATGCCCTTTTCACTCTCCCCCCACCCCTTGGTATTACCATTTTACTTTTTGTTTCTGTGAATTTAACTTCTTTGGAAACCTCACCTAATTGGAATCAGATAGTATTTGTCTTTCTGGAACTGACTTATTTCATGTAACATGACATCCTCAAGGTTCATGTTGTAGTGTATGATAGGATTTCTTTCCTTTTTAAAAAGAAATAATATTACATTTTATGTATATACCATATTTTGTTTATCTATTCATTTGTCTACGGATGTAAACTCTTAGAGTTATTCTTGATTCCTCTTTTTGTATCACGCCATACATCCATCTGTATTTTACAGGCATTTGAAAACATTTTATTTTATAAATATTACTCTCTTTGGTCATTTCCCTTTTCCATTCAAAACTTTATCGTCTTTTTCTTCCTTCTTCTAAAATAAATTCTGTCTGATCTAATCCTGCTCCTGCCGCTGTTGTTGCCACGGTCTCTTCATTATACTCCATTTCATTGCTGGCACTCACCACAGTGAACATAAATTAGTATTTGTACAACTGTTTCTTTTTGTACCTTTCTTATGCAGCTACCAATGAGCACTGGGCAAATCTTTGAATATATAACGTTTTTTCCCTTAACACTATGTCTTTCTATCCTTGTCTGTTTTTGATAATGCAGTGTTTGAAATTTTATTTATGTTGCTGAGAAACAACTTGGGATATGTGTAACTCTAAACACCCAGAACTAATAAAATTACATTGATCTGTACCACATCAAAATCATACAACAAAGCACTATCCAAAGTAATTCCAGCTACTTTCGCCAATTTAGCAGTAATTAGGTCTAGGGAGGCTGGGGAGTCCTGTGTTCCAAGCATATCTAGAAGATTATACTTTCACCACCAAGCTTCCAATTATATTTTGAAGATTGTTTTCATTACCATGCCAGGAAAGAGGCTGTGTAACCTTGTTTTCCCCCCATTGTTCCAACCAGAATAAATCTGGCTTTATTTAAAGAAAAACAAACGAACAACTACCCCAAATACCTCGGAGAGGAATATTTTATCTTTGTTTCTGGCATGAAAATGATGGTTGCTAAGAGATCCAGAGAAGTGAAAAGAAAAATGAGACAAAGGAGGCTGAAATAACATTTGCCTGGTTACTCAGAACACCACGCAGGTACTTTGGCTGTCTTCGCCTTCTTCTTTCTACTTTTTAATGAACTGGCAATGTTTTTTAAACATCCCAGTGAATATAAATATCACCATTGTGCTACTGACCTATTTATGTCCCTTGGATATTTCTAATTGAATCATGACATCCAAAACATATTATATTTTAAATGTTTCCAATATCAGCAAGAAGATACTCTCTTGCTTTCTTTTTTAAAAAGCTGCCACTTGGAAGAGGTACCTTGGCGTCACTATGAGAAACCTCCCATAAGGATGTCTCATGAAGGCAAATAAAGGAACTGGTCAAAAATCTGATTCTTCTTTGGGGATTAGTGCATGTTGTGTGTAATAATTACTGAGTTACAGCTGCAAGCATGTACAGTGTCTAGTAACAATGGTTTAGTAATATAATGAATATTTACTAGTTATAGGTTTGGAAAAAATTGTAAAGGGCTCCTTTGAGTGCATAGTCTCTTATGTGCAAGACTAGTGGGGACCTCTAAGAGTGTCTTGACTGTCACTCAAGATCATGGCATCTTTCAGTTTGAATATTTTAGATATATATAAACAAGTGATTAGATCACATAATTGCTTTTATCAGATTCCAAGCATTTGGAAATCAAGCCATTTGTCCAATTATCCAAGAGACTTTCTTCAAGTCAAGAGAGAAGTTATTTCATTTTTTTAAGTCAGGGGCCCTTTAAATATTTGGGGGCCCTTTAAAGCTAAAAGTAGTATTTAGGCTTTGCAACTCATATATTCCCTACCCAGCTTCTTACAGTGTATTTACCTTACAACATGGGCATCATAGAGCTGACCACACCGGTAGAGACAATCCTACATTTTTTCTTTTAAATGGGCTTTCACAAACCACAAACTTAGAAAGAAACATTGTCTATTGCTGACCAGCCACATATTATTCTTTATTGGTTAAAAGCAAAACAGATTGATTATCCACATGGTTGTTTCAAAGGTGGAGTTAACATCAAACTGTATTTTCAGAAAGACAAGTTTTAAGAATCAGGGTAATAAACAAACTCCTATTTAATAAAACTAATATTGCTATGAATTGTATTCTCCATACCAGCTTCGTGTGTTCCTATCATAGTGTTTCTTCAAGGACTTAGGGTCTCTCTCTATTAATTTGCTCCAATCTTTATCAGTGGTTTTGGTAATTGGTTAACTTGATGTAGCTGGAAAATGACCTTTAAAAGACTGGAAAAACCACTTTCACTGTAATTTAACTGAACATTTAACTATTTCAGCTATATCATAGGAGAAACAGACATGAGGGCTGACAGAAAATCTCTTGTAAGAATGTATTGATCCCTGGCCCTTCTTACCTGTGCAAGTACCAATACCCAATCCAAGATAAAATGGGCCAAGGTCAACATTGTTTTTGCCATCACTTACCATGCACTACCCCATGTGGTACAGAATTTATTGAAACTTCCCTGAGACAAGCATCAATATTTAGAAAGCCCTAAGTGCCATTGGAGTATAAGTTTCTTGAGGGCTACAACTGTAATCATCACTGGATGATCCCTAGTTTCCCATATATCACATGGCCTAGCACACATAGGCACCCAACACATACTGGGGAATGAATGAATGATTTATGGGAAATTTAGAAACTTAGATATTTCTCATATCTACCTCTTCTCTACATACGTCTTATTAGCAGAGCCTAATTAAAATTTGAACCATCTTGGGCTTCTGTCTTCATTGCAAAGGCCCATCTGGGCTCATCAATCTCACCCTCTTCACCAACCAACTCGAGTCACAGAGCATATGTTTAGTAATTTATCACCTTTGAAAAAATTAAAAAATAAAACTCTGCTCAGGAGTAATTGCAGTCCAGAAAATCTCATTAGTGTGGTACAGCAAGTCCAATCCTCCTACCTAACTTTTCAACAGTGCAAAAGAACAAACGTATGCCCAAATTCAAGAAAAGATATTGCGGCATGACTTTGGAATAGTTCAGTTCACAGATCCGTACAAATTGTTCAAGAGCTGATGGAATCATTCAAAATAAGACTAAACTGCTCAGTGCTGTTTCCAAATATATATTTAAAAAAGAAATTTTGAGTGCCAAATGTAAGAGGTTATTTTTAATTATATTCACAGCCATAATAATTCTGCTGCATAAAATATTTGAATATATAACTGTTTCGTGGAGCCTTGACCCTTATACCTACTAGAAAAATCTATTTAGGCAATAGCCTTAAATGCTGAATGACTTGATATTCTTAATATTTTACTTAAGAATACTTGACAATGTGGTATCATTTTTTTAACCCTTGGAGTGAAATATCTTCAAATCCTATTCAAGTGTGTATTCTGAACATGTCCAGCAGAACACAGTTGAGTCTATCAGAAGCTGTATGCCGTGGTGATAGCAAAAATGCTTGACCACAGAGTGCCCGAGACCTGTGGGAAACAGTAAAATCACAGGTGGTAAGTATGTGTTTGAGCTGCAGACTTTTGAATCCTGACTTCTCTAACTCTAGAACTTCATCTAAGTTTCTGTTTCCATCCACAATACAGGGATAGTAGGTTACTCAGAGGGTTCTTATGGGATTCATTGACCTGATGCCTGAAAAGCATTTATGCAGAGCCAGGCACTTCTTGAAAGCACAATAAATCTCACCTACTATTACCCTGCCCCATCATTTTTGTTTGAGCAAGGGCAAGTAACATTAACCCTCTGGCAACATTTTCTCATCTATAAAAAGGGGTATTAATCATACTTGTCTGTATGGTAGTGAGGATCTGATGGTACAGTGGAAAACTGTGTAAACCATGGCTAATATTTAGTAGTTACACTAGTATTATTAGTTGAATGCTCAAAAATGAACTGTTAGCTATTCATTGAACTTAATATTTGTTCACTCTGCATATGTCACCCTTGATGTGTGTGAGAGGTGGGTCCCTTCCAGTAGTATATTTCAATAAGCAAATTAATGATGCTATAATATTCACTGAACAGAAATTTTATATTACCATGTATGCACTTATTAATTAATTGAAAAGCTGAGTTTTGACTCTGAGCTGAGCACAGTTCTAGATGCTGAGGATATGGCAATGAGTAATACTGTTGGATTTCCCACTCTCATGAAGATTACTTTGAAGAGAGACAGGCAAGAAAAAAGTTGATGTGTCAAGTGATGAATATCTATGACCAAAAATAGGGTAAGGGGCCTAGAAAGTGATGGGAGTCAGAAAAGATCTCTTCTAAGAAGATGGCATTTAACCAGAGATCTGAAGGGAAGTCAAGTAAATCATGCAGAGCAAAGTGAACAGGTGCAAAGTTCCTCAGATAGGCAATTGTTTCTCATATTAAATAGACAATAAAGGAGCCAGTGTGTCCAGAGAGGTGTGAGCAAGGGGAAGAAAGGTGAAGAGTCTTCAGTTACACTCTGAGTGATATGGGAGATTTGAATGGAGGACTAATGTGGTTTAACACTTATTTATTATTTGTTTTTTTAAAAGACTTTATTTATTTATTTGACAGAGAGAGATAGCAAGAGCAGGAACACAAGCAGGGGGAGTGGAAGAGGGAGAAGCAGGCTCCCACCGAGCAGGGAGACCAATGTAGGGCTCGATCCCCTGAGCCAAAGGCAGACGCTTAACGACTGAGCAACCCAGGCACCCCTATTATTTGTTTTTAATTTAAATTCAATTAATTAACATACAATGTATTATTGGTTTCAGAGGTAGAGGTCAGTGATTCATCAGTCTTATATAATGCCAGTGCTCATTATATCACATGCCCTTCTTAATGTCCATCACCCAGTTACCCCATCCTGCCACCCCCCCTACAGCAACCCCCAGTTTGTTTCCTATGATTAAGAGTCTCTTATGGTTTGTTTCCCTCTCTTATTTCGTCTTGTTTTATTTTTTCCTCTCTTCCCCTCTTATTTCGTCTTGTTTTATTTTTTCCTCTCTTCCTCTCTTATTTCGTCTTGTTTTATTTTTTCCTCTCTTCCCCCATCTCTGTTTTGCTTCTTAAATTTCACATATGAGTGAGATCATATGATGATTGTCTTTCTCTGATTGACTTATTTCACTTAGCATAATACCCTCTAGTTCCAACCACGTCATTGCAAATGGCAAGATTTTATTCTTTTTGATGGTTCTTGTCCTTTCTTTTATTTATGTATTGTATCATATTGATTGATTTGCAGATGTTGAACCACCCTTGCAGCTCAGGAATAAATCTCACTTGGTCATGGCGAATTATCCTTTTAATGTACTGTTGGATCCTATTGGCTAGTGTTTTGGTGAGAATTTTTGCATTCATGTTCATTAGGGATATTGGTGTGTAATTCTCCTTTTTGGTGGGGTCTTTGTTTGGTTTTGGGATCAAGGTAATGCTGGCCTCATAGAGTTTGAAAGTTTTCCTTCTATTTCTATTCTTTGAAACAGCTTCAGAAGAATAGGTATTAAATCTTCTTTAAATATTTGTTAAAATTCCCCAGGAAGGCCATCTGGCCCTGGACTCTTTTGTTTTTTGGGAGATTTTTGATTATTGCTTCAATTTCCATCCTGGTTATGGGTCTGTTCAGGTTTTCTATTTCTTCCTGGTTCAGTTTTGGTGGTTTATACATCTCTAGGAATGCATCCATTTCTTACAAGTTGCCTAATTTGTTAGCATATAGTTGCTCGTAATATGTTCTTATAATTGTTTGTATTTCTTTGGTGTTGGTTGTGATCTCTCCTCTTTCATTCATGATTTCACTTATTTGGGTCCTTCCTCTTTCCTTTTTGATAAGTCTGGCCAGGGCTTTATCAGTCTTATTAATTCTTTCAAAGAACCAGCTCCTAGTTTCGTTGATCTGTTCTACCATTCTTTTGGTTTCTATTTCATTGATTTCTGCTCTAATCGTTATTATTTCTCTTTTCCTGCTGGGTTTAGGCTTTATTTGCTGTTTTAAAAGACTTACTTTTCTTAGTCCATTATGGCTGCAGTAACAAAAGTACCACAGACTGGTGGTACTGGGTGGCTTACAAACAAACAGAAATTTGTCTCTCATAGTTCTGGAGGCTGGGAAGTCAAATATCAAGATATCAGCAGATTAGGTGTCTGGCAGTGAGGGTCCACTTCCTGGTTCACAGGCAGAAGTGGGAAAGGGAGCTCTCTGGTGACTCTTTTCAAAGGACACTAATCCCACTAATGTGGGCTTTGCCCTTATGACCTAATCACCTCCCAAATGCCCCACTTCTTAATACCATTATATTGGGAATCAGGTTTCAGTGTATGACTTTTAGGGGACACAAAGGTTCAGCTTATAGGACTTACTCTGGGTGCTTTGTAGAGACCAGATTGCAAGTGGAACAGGAGTAGGAGGGAGATTGGATAGTAGGCCATTATGATAGTCTCAGTGGGAAGCATGGTGGATTAGGTTATAGAGTAGCCATGGGAATATGAGACAGTTATGATTCTGGAAATATTTAGAAGGTGGAGCTGAGGGAATATACTGATGGTTTGGAGGTGGGAAGAAAGAATAATGACACTAAGAATGACACCAAGACTTCTGGCCAGAACCATGAATGTAGGATAGAGATGCCATTAATTAAAGTAGGAACTATTGGGCGCCTGGGTGGCTCAGTTGGTTAAGCGACTGCCTTCGGCTCAGGTCATGATCCCGGAGTCCTGGGATCGAGTCCTACATCGGGCTCCTGGCTCGGCGGAGAGCCTGCTTCTCCCTCTGACCCTATCCCCTCTCATGCTGTTTCTCTCTCCCTCTCTCTCAAATAAATAAATAAATAAAATCTAAAAAAAAAAAATTTAAAGTAGGAACTATTGGAGAAAAAGATTTGGGGATAAAAGAATTCAGCTTTGGACATGTCAAGTTTTAGCTACTTGTCATAAATGCAAATGGAGATGACAAGTAGAAAATAAAATAACCATGTTCAGCATTCACAGGTGAGGTCCAGACTGAGATACAAACTTTGGGGTCATCAGCACATAAGTGATGTTTAAAACCGTGATCTTGGAATAGATCACCTAAAGAGTAAGAGAGAAGTCCAAAAGGGAAGTCTGTGCCACTCCCACATTTACAGGATAGGAGTAAAGAAGTTGCTAAGGAAAAAAATATATATACATACATTTCCGTTTCTCCTCTTAACAGATACAGACTGTGATGGCCAGTGTTTTCTCAAAAAGAGCTTCTCAAACCATCTACCTCAGAGATAGCTGAGGTGCTTATTAGTAATCTATATTCCTGGTCCCGCTGCATGCTGACTGAATCAGAAACTCTGGGAATGGGGCCTCAGAGTTTGTGTTTTAACAAGTTCCTCAGCTGAGTCTTGCACACACTAAAGTTTGAGAATTCCAAAGTTTTCCCTCATAGCACATGTAGAAGATGATAGTATGTGTACAGCATATTGAATAAATAGATAAAGGGCTGACATGGGCAGAAGGCATTGCCCTGGAATCCTGGTTGCCCAGCCTGCCTCCTAGACCGAGTGATTAATATGCTGGTGTACCGGTAATCACTTCAGGTCAGATGAGAGTACTGTGGCCCATAACAGGGCAGCTTAGCTTCAGTCTGCCACACATACAATTCACTTTTAACAAAACTATGGTTATGTTTATACATTTACTCTAATGAATATGGGAGTTACTGAGATGACTTAATCAGAGATTAAGCCATATCTTACTTAAGATATCTATTTCAGCCACAAAGGCAAATATTACAAAAACATGGATGATCTAACATCTAAAGGAATTCTCATCATCTAGAAATTCATGGTACCAAATTTTAAGAAAAATAAAAAAGCTTCTTTAATTTCCATATCATTAATGAGTTCTCTTTCTTGTTTTTCTCACACAGGCATTTAAGGATTAAAGGTTTTGTTTAATTGTTTTTTTTTTTTCTTTTATGCATTTAAACTTAAAGCAATATTATGGTGACAGTTCCTAAAATCTGTTCAGTAAAATGTTAATGGTGTCATGGTTAATTTAGGACCAGTTTAGATCTTCTTGGTTGTTAACAATTCATACATTATAAAGAAAATGACTTAAGATGTAAAAAACAGACAAAACCAGTTTGCTATTGCTCACCCCAATATATCCTAGATATATTTGATCATAACAACTATTTTTTTGAAGAATTATATGTCTCAAAGATCAGTTACTATTCCTCAGAACCCAATCTTACATTAAACTTGGTTTAGAAAACCGTCTGCAGCACAACAGGTATAGAAGTCCAAAGTTGTTTAGCAATCCGCATACAGATAACCAGCCCGAGAGAAGCAATGATGAGCTAGGTGATTAGTCTAAAGAGGCTCCTTAGAGCAGGTGAGTCTCGGCAATAAGGAGGGATGTGTTGGTAGAAAAGAAATGACAAGGCAGAAGGGAATCAGAATCAGCTGAGATGAACTTGTGTTTAGAGTCTGGGAATACAGTGAAGGGAAGATTTTTGTTTGTTTCAGAAATTACTTATATCATCAAAACTCAAGTTTAGGAATTGAGATATGTGTTTCCCTGAGAAGTGTTGAGAAAGATTTTTCATCAGGGTGATATTCTTGCTGACATTGGAGGTGAGAACTGAGGGATTGCTCCAAAATAACGTAGCCCTTGTTACGTACCAACCACCCTAAAACTCAGCGGTTTAGAGCAGTAGTCATTTAATTATATCATGATCTTGGGAGTCAGGAATTTGGGCCAGGTGCAGCTGAGTGAGTCTCCAGCTTTGGAAGACTCTTCATGTGTCTATGTTCGGTGGTTGTTCAACTGGATGGCTCTCCTTCTGAGTTTTTACCAACTGTCTGGTGGGGCAGTGAAGTCTCATTGGCCACATCTCTGTCATCATCCCGAAGGTTAGCCTGAGCTTGGTCATGTAGTTCACAGGATATCATTAGCATCAGGAGAGGAAGGTCTCTAGAAGTGTAGGCTACAAATATGCATCACACCACTGTCACTGAATGCTATCAGTCAAAGAAAGCACAGTGTTATGAAAATTGTGGCGATATCTTGTGAAACAGCAAGGAAAACAGGAAACAAAGAGTCTGCTGGAAGGGGCACAGGCAGCAAGGGGAGTAAAGTAATATATGGTCATATAGACTGTCAGGATTTGGTCTGGTTACCTTGTAGCTTTTTCTCAGATCCAGCCTCTATAGACTGGGAAGTAACCTGCTATGGTAGATTGCAAAAAAGAACACAGTAGTTTTTAGCTTCCACCATCAAGAGGTGGAGTCTCTTTCCGCATCCCTATATCAGGGCTGTCTTGTGCTTCCTTCAATAAAAGACCAACTCAATTTTCGTACATAATTGGAGACAAATTCAGCAGTTCAAAGCAATGAGGCAATTTGATGTTTACCAACAGACTAAATTATAGGATAATCTGTGAATAACTTGTTAACTAGGGAAAAGTGAAGGACAAGAGATGTAGCAGACTACCTCATAAGTATAAAAGGAAGATAAAGGTAGAAAGAAAGAAAAAGATGCATTTAGTTCTATAAGAATAAAGAAGAAATCTGTAGCTGTGGTTCATCCAGTGAGAGGGAATTAGTGGACCAGGGAACTGGAATGAGAAGGGTAATTTTTCATCATATAATCTTTGGAACTTTTAATTTTGCTTGTTGTATATGTATTACCTGTTAAAAGAGATATTTTAAAAGAACAAATCTGTATCTACAAACTCCCTCTAAAAGTTATATAAAATATATGGGCGCCTGGGTGGCTCAGATGGTTAAGCGTCTGCCTTCAGCTCAGGTCATGATCCTGGCGTCCTGGGATCGAGTCCCGCATTGGGCTCCCTGCTCCTTGGGAGTCTGCTTCTCCCTCTGCCTCTCTCTCTCTCTCTCTCCCTCTCTGTCTCTCATGAACAAATAAAAAAAATTAAAAAAAAATTATATAAAATTTTAATCTTGCTTATACTCACCTTCTCCATTTCCCCCCACTTCCCAGGATTTGTTTAAAGCATCTGGAATTTCAGCTCTAGAATGTTATTAACTTTTTAAAAAAGATTTTATTTATTTACTTATTTTAGAGAGAGAGAGAGAGTGAGAGAGAGCATGCAAACAGGGAGGAAGAGCAGAGGGAGAGGGAGAGAGAATCCCAAGCAGACTCTGCACTGAGCACAGAGCCTGATGTGGGGCTCAGTCTCACAACCCTGAGATCATGACCTGAGCCCAAACCAAGAGTTGGACACATAGCTGACTGAACCACCCAGGTGCCCCTAGAATGTTACTAACTTTAAATTAAAAACACTTAGAACATTATGCTTCATGTTAGCAAAGGCTACATGTTTAAATTTTGTAAAATGCCAGGTCTATAATTCAGAAGAGTGTATCTATGGAACATATTTACCCCTGACTGCAATTGCTACTATCAAGTGTGAGAGCAGCCCTGTTGGAACATAAGTACCTGGGGAGCATATGATCTGGAATCATTCTAGACACAGGTTCAAGAAGATAAAGCTTAAAGAGATAAGGTTTAAAGAAAGCCTTGGTAAACTTGCCAGAGTATTAATCGTTACCTCCCAAATTGCTGTCGATCAAGACCTTTTGCTATGTGCAATTTTTAATCTCACATTTCTTTCTGGAATTTTGATGTCTTATTACTTTATTTACTTGTATTATATATACTAATTTGCTATTTTAATTATTTAATCTGCCTTCCTTTATTTTGTGTAAAGTACAATGTATAAATCCAATTTTTATTGTAGATAAAATCCACTTACTAATTAGTGTATCCTTTGATTAGTGCTTTCAAATAGCGTGTCATCCTGATGAATTGTTGATGTTGTTTTCTTTCTTATCTCTTGTCTATTAATGGATGCCTCCTCTATTTGTACTAAATATAAAACACGAGTTTTGCACAGGAATCTGCAGCTAAGTAGAAGAAGCAGGTGTCACAGTTCAGAAAGGTCGATGAGGAACAGTCTGAGTATGAATTTGCCACTGAAAGAAGAAGAAAGAAGAGCAATGAACCCAGAGAAATAAGAAGGAAAGCAGTATTTAAAGGGAGCTAGACAAAGAAAGTTATAAGTATCTGTCTAGATGATATCATCATAGATACCTACAAGTGCATACACATATAATGGGGAAGGAAAACAAGAAAAACCATAATCCTTGTGGGAAAGGAAAGATAGGGATTTTTGAGTAGCATAAAATCCATAAAAGCCCAGAGGGATAGAAATTAAGATGAGATTTATGCTTGGTATTGGGATCTGTAGTGGCCACAATCAATAGCATGTTACTTCTGTACTCAGGTTATGACACAAAGTTTTTTTTTTATTATTATTATTATTACTAATAGAGGCAAGAATAGAAGACATGGCTTTAGAGTTGTTAAGTTGTTAAGGGTTTGCTAATCCTGAACTGCAGAATTCTTTAGGCTTAACCACCTAGTCGAGATAGTACAAGCCTGTGGAGGCTTCCCTGGAAGAGAACCACATCTCCCTGGGGTAGCTGCAAAATTAACACTTATTGCAGGCATCTTGCTCCCTAGAGGAATAAGGATAGAACAGAACAAAGCTTGTCCAGTTGTTTCCAAACAGACGCATTGCTCCAGATAAGCAGAAGTAGAATGAATAAAGGGGCAGAGAAAGGCAAAAACAGTATCCAAATCCCTCCTCTAGGAAACTAGGAAGAGGAAAAAGTGTTCCCTCTAACATTAGACTTGTAGGCCTAATGGATGATGAGAGAAATGATCCCTGAAATAGAACAAGGCATCAGTTACAGCATGCTAAACAATTAAATGTCTGATCATATGGGTAAAGGAATGCAGGGCGATCAGCTGGATGCTGTTAGGAATTGTATAATGAGCCAAGGTTTTGGTGTTAATGGAAACAGGGAAGTGTTCACTTAGAATTTCTAGGAATAAGTAGGTAAAAACAAAGTTTAATGTGGATGACAACAAAGAAGAAAAGCATGATAAGCACTTTGTTATATGGTTGTATCAAAAAAGAAATCTACAATGATTATGTTAATAATGCATCTTTAGAGATTAACATTGTGTCCTTACTATGGACAGTTCTCACCCAGACACACACACACACACACACACACACACACACACTGTCCTTTTACTTACCTAACTCTGTGCCCTATAAGATAATCACTATTATTCTTAATACGGATATAGTATTTCTGGAAATCTCGGAAGCTTGCTAGGCTTCAAATATGTAATAGACTACTTGCAATAGTATTTGAATGGTTGATTCCAGAAGTTAAAAGAAAAGAAAAAGAATAACTTAGCCACAGAATTCTGGAGCTGGAAATGCATACAGTGGTCTCCAGGAGCACCATTTTCTGCCTTTCTAACTGTGCTGCCTATGCAAATTCTGACTTCTTTGAGCCTCTATTTACATGATTTAAAAATGTATGTATATGTAAAACATATGGTCCACCACTGGATCCACCTTATGCCCTACCTCTTCATCAGAACTCCCTACTCAGTGTACAGTTTCATAATAGAAATATTTTTAATCTTAAAAATTTCCAAATAATGATATAAGAAGTAACAAGTGATATACCTGATTTCATTCTCATTTTGTATCACCCACCAGTTAGCTTCACAAAAATAAGATTGAGTAATACTGAACTGAAGGATCAGTTGGCTTAACTATAATCGTGGATTAAAAAATGACTTCATTCTATTCTAATCTTTGGAATTCATGTATTCATTAATTTAAAGTATAAAATATGCAAGAACTATAGGAGGAAGTTTGTTTGTAATGATATCATCATATCGCATATCTTATTATCATGTCATAAATCAATAGAATTGTGTAGATTACAAGACAAATACACTTTCTGGATGTCTGCCTCAAAGATGCTTGTGCATACGCTGCCCAAACCAACAGCATCAGCCTCACCTTGGATACTTGGAAGTGCAAAATTGGGCTCTACTCCAAGACCTGCTGAGTGAGACATTCTGAGGTTTGGGACACAGAAATCTGTGTCATAGCTAGTTCTCCAGGTGATTGTGATGATATATGCTCAAGTTTGAGAACCACAGCTCTATGGGAATCCATTCAATCTATTCTAAAATTCTCTCCCTAAATAAGAGAAGCTGAAATTGGGCTACAATAAAACAGATAATGCATCCCAGAGGCATGGAAGTAGTAAATTATAGTGTTGTATATAATGTCTCTTTAGGTAAATAAGTATTTTGATGGGAATTTTTGTCCTTTTCTTGGTCTGGCAAAGATAGGTTTAGGATTCAGATGTATATATAATACAGAATGAAAGGATGTCCATACAATTTACTACTTTACAACACAACTAAAGGACAGAGTTACATCTCTTTGAATCCACTGAATATGATTTTTACATATTGTTCTTTCAATAAAAAATGATTCTCATTCTCCAAAGATAAATTAGCTCACCAGTATTTTTTAGAGGAATCTTTGCAGGATTATTTTGCCTTGGGCCCTTAAGGCAACCAAAGGAGCAAAGATGGAACATCACCAAAAAGCAGCTTTAAGCTTTGCCCAAGGCATTTTACCTTAAAATAAGCACCAAGTAGTTCTCTTTGTGTGGATAAGACAACACTTAGGTTGTGTAGATAAGAAAATACCTAGGTTGTCAGGTTGCTAAAGATTCTGCCAATTTATATAGCTTCCTGGGAATTAACTCAACACTGTAGAGCTAATCTAATATTGTTCATAGGATTGAGTTTGTTGGTCTTCCTCTTTCCTTAATAGCTACTAGTAGTTCCTTATGAACGTTTAATAATTTAGTAAATCAATTTCCTATTGTTTACATCATTTGAGATATTATGAACGTTGTTAAAAATCCTTATACTTAGATATTTGTTTGGTGAATTTTCTCTCAAGATATATTTCTTTCAATAGCATTTTTGTGCCAAAAGCCCTGTATATTTTTAAAGCATTTGATACATATTGTTTTACTGCCCCAGACACTTGTTACTAATTAGCAATTCAATTTTCAAGGTATGCTTTTATTTATATGCATGTTAACAATAGATAGCAATACTATTTTTCTTCTTTGCCAATCTAGTTACTATATTACAGGTACATACTATATTTTTAAATAAGATTTTCTTTGATTAATAGTGAGGTTCGGCATTTTTAAAATTTCTTACTAGCCAATAGTATTTTTTCTTTTCTTTATTTTATTCACCAAACTTTCTATTGGATATTTATCTATCTTACCGATTATGAGTTCTTTGTATAGTCATGATGTTAATCCCTTAATGATATTAATGATACACTACAATTATTTCTCCAAGTACTTTTCTTTTTTTTCTTTTTTCCCTGGTTTTAGTGAGATAAACTGACATATAATATTCAGTGAGTTTAAAGTGTACAACATGTTGATTTGATCATTTATATATTATGAAATTATTTGCACCATAGCTAACACCTCGATCCCATCACATACCCAACTTATACTTTGTCTTAAGTTTATTTAGTATTTTGTCATGTCTTACACAGAAAATATATCAATCTTTTCCCTGTATGTTTCTATTACTTCATGTGACAAGCTTAAACAGTGTTATCTGTCCCAAAATTATGTGGAGTCATGTATTTTCTTATAGTATTTTTCTTTTTTGATTTAAATTTGTAATACATCTGGAATTAGTTCTGATATAAGTGTAAGTTAAGAGTCTTTTTTTCTAAAGAACTTCCCATTTCAAGATAATACAAAATACGAAACCTTTCTGAACCTCTCAATACTAAATGACTAGTTGAAAATTTAGAAAAAGGCTGTCATCTAATCTATTACTTCTCTACAGTTTGTTTAATGGCATTTGTCATTGTGTTTCTTCATTGAATTGACTGGCAATTTACTAGTTGGTGTGAGGTAGAAGAACAAATGGTGCACTAATTCTGAGCTTTCTTCCAATTAACTAGCTCCTTCTCAGATTTTTATCCGAGTTTAAGAACATGGCAGCAAGATTTTCTTCTGATGATGATCCCAGTGAGCTATTTGTTTCAAACATAGCTGTAGTTATTCTGGAAAGTTGCAACTCCAAACATAAAAAGCTTTGTTCCCTTAGTCCCTCTCTATTTACTCTTTGTTGTAAGCTAATATAATATAAAGTCTATTACTAAAGCCAATTGCTGATTTTCTACAGTATGTGTCTCCTTTCAGGGGAAACTGAATCATGTCTTTCATCCATGGAGGTCTGAGGCAAAGATAGCATTTCAGTGCCTCATGCACTCATACATTCCATTTAGGTTTCAAAGTAGCTTTGAGCTGATCTTTCCTTATCAGACTTAAACATTCCTCAGGGTGCCCTTCTGTAATCATAGAGCGGTATGTTGGGTATACTGCAGACAATTCTGGCCTGGTGGACTCCAAATAGAATTGCCCAACAGAGATTCAGTTCTAATTCTAACTATACCATTCATTAGCTTTCAATTCCTACTAAAGCTCCTTAATCTTATAGTATTTCAAATTTTGCATCTGCAGCAAGTGATAATAATGCTGATATATTCTACGAGGAGGTTGTTAAGATTAACTAATTAATGGTCACAAAGAGCCTTTTAAATAAAAAGTACCAAATGCCTTCCCTGGCATAAAGCAAAATCATTTGCTTGTCTTTTTATCTGCCCTTTGTTGTCATCTGTCTTCTATCCTCTACTTTCAGAGTGCTTAGGCCCATCTACTTTTCAATTCAATTCCTTCCAAAAGACTTTTAAATACAATCAAAACTACTTTAATTCCCAATTATGGGTAAGAGATCCTGCTTTTATTGCTTAGTGCCTGGGGGATATGAATTATAAGGTTCTTCTGATTCACTGGCACTGGAATGTTTAAAATGTCCAAAACAAAAGGCCCAATATATAGCATAAGGAAATTTCATGGGATCAGAACCCAAATTACCAGAAACCTAAGTTAACTGGAAAGCATTTTCCTGACAATTCAGCTTTCATGAAACAAAGAGATCATACATTTTATTTGAAAAATATACACACAAATTCAAGGATGTGTCACACTTTGATCAGTCTTCTCTAGAGATATATCTATAGACTAGATGGCCACATAATTTATCATTCAAACAAAAACCCTTCTGAGAGCAAAAGAGTGATTCTGCCAGATCAGGCTTATATCAGAACCATTGCACACTAACCAGGATGTATGGTCATCCTGTCCATATGTCTACTGAATCATAATCATTGGCATTGAGTTTGATGATATTGATTGATTCAGCCAAGATTTTGAGTTTCTGTTTTTGACAAAAATAGGAACACAAAAAGGTTTTCTGTTTAAGCCTGCGTTAATTAATTTAATTAGAAATTTCTGTTTACTAATCATTCTAGCAACAATGAATCCTCATAATTCAGAGAGGTACCAGGGCAGTAATTAAATAAAGCAACTGTTTTCAGGGCATCAATTTTATGCTTTCTGTTTTGTAATGGCCCATCTTATGCATGCCCATTCCAAACTCCTGCCCTCTAGGGATGTGTGTTGGAAGGGATTTTGAGCTGTAAAGGGGAACAGAATATGACACCCCAAAATGTACCATATTCACATATAGATTATTTTGAGCTGAAGGCAGTCAAGACCCAGGGGACTTAGGAAAAGCCTTTTACCTCCCCCTTATCTGCCTAAAATAATTTAGAATGCAGGCCTGCAGCAGGAACAGAGTTTTTGCCAGAGATAACTTTTTCATCTGAGACTTATGTGTGGCAAGCAAACATTTATTTACCAAACATTTCCTCTTTTCAACTTCTTGTGAATTGTCTTCCTCCCCTTTGAAACTCCAGACCCCTATCCCTTTCCTTAGCTCAGGGTGATATATAAGCCTCAATTGCCTGAATGACTTTGAGTCTTATATCTTTGTAAGCCTCCCACATGTACACATATGCATATATAATCAAAATTGTTTGATTTTCTCTTGTTAATCTATTATTATGGGGCAAGGGGGCCTCAGACAAGAACCTAGAAAGGTAGAGGAAAAATTATTTTTCCTCCCCAACAGCTGGTGAGGTACTAAGCAGAGCCTCAGAGCTCTTTGACCTTGTCCAGGACTGCATTATCTTAGTAAAGAATCACTCACAGCAAGACTCATACTAGCATGTACTGGCTCCTCACTAACTTGCCATGGCTCTAACCACTTCAGCTATGAGCTCAAGAGCTGAGAAAAAAAGTTTTTCTTTTGATTTTAGTGTGAGTAAAAATCACTAGTTTGTTTGCCTAAAACAGAATTTCTTAGGCCCCATCCTCAGAGATGTGGATGCAGTGGGCTTGCCAAGGGACTCAGGATCTACATTATTTAAAACATCCCAGGTTATTCTGAGACGAGTGGCCATGGACCTTTTTTCCCAAGAAAATTGTTTCCAAAATTTAAGCACCAAAGTTTGGACCATACCCCATCTATGGTCCATAAATATGTTTTTTCCTTTAGTTACACTGTAGCAGTCTGGACAATGATGGCTACAACTTGAGAGGCTAAACAAATCTAATATTTCCTGTAAAATAAGGAGCAATTAGGAAAACTTACTGTTCTTATGAATAATTTACTTTAAATGTTAAATCATTTAAAACTGGAAGCTTAATTTAAGAACACTTTCCCCCAAAACTATACTTCTTCAAATGCCTCAGGTTATTCTGAAGCAAATGGCCAATGGGCATCACACAAACTCAGAAGCACTGTTATTAAAAGCTAAAGGTCAGCCTAACTGACCATAACAGGGCTTTATATTTCATGACATTGATTGTGTAGATATATAAAATGGATCCTACACCGTTAGGGTATCATTTTTTTTTTAATCTGACAAATCATAAGCAAACATAATAGTATCTTGGAATGTTTTATAATTTAGTAGGGAAAATGGGTCAAGTGCACAAAACATATACGGCCATTCAAAGTACATTTTATTTACCTGACTTTTTAGAAAATGTTTGGATATCTGTATATGTTTCTGAACTTAATCCATCTGCCCCATTAGGTTGAAAACATTCCATAACATAAGTTATTATTATATTGGCTAATAATAATAATAGCAGCCAAAAGTTATGGTAGTTATATGCTAAGTGATATACACATAAAGTCATTTAGAAAGAGTTTATTCATGCTTATCAATTAATCCCATAACTATTTAGTTGCCTTCTATGAAATGGGACATATGATGTAAGATGCTATTGATAGTGATGGACATAGTGGACAATAATAGGGCTCTTCAAACCTCAATATTGACATTTAAAAGACAGCTTACTAAGAATTGTAAATTGATCAAATTAGATATTGATTGGAAAGAAACATACCATAACTCAATGCCTTTTTTCATAGGTTCATTTTTCTAGCTAAGTCCTCAAAATGCAGTAAAACAAAAGACCCATGTGGTAGATGTTTTGACATCGATTGGAATAAAGTTTCAAGAATTTTTTTTCTGAAATTGGAAAACTAGAGTTCTCTCTGTGTTCAATTTTTGAAATTCTCCAAAGGCCCAATATGAAAGTCATTATAAATTTTTGCAATAAGCCAAAAATGAAAGTATATTTTAGAACACCAAAACAAAGATACAAGAGAATAACTATAAAGATAAAGATAAATCTTTAACATTCACTATCTCTGAGCTAAATTTTAACAAAAATTAAACAACCATATCCGTGGGAAAGTTTCCTGATAAAACCTTAATTCAAGTCAGAGAATTTGGCTATTTACTGGTTATGAGCCATCATAACTGAGTAACTGAACTAAGGCCCCCTTGGTTCATCTATAACATGACAGAAAATGATACTTATTTCACAGGGTTGTTCTGAGTATTAAAAAGGTAATAAATTTCAAGTGTTTAGCCCTGTGCTTGGCACATAGTAAATGCTCAAGAAATATTAGCTATTAATTTACTCTAAGTCAAATCATTTAATTCATTATTTCTCAATTATGTTTATAATATGAGCACAATATTATATAATCCTAGGGGTCGTGATGATTTCATGGACATTTAGATCTCATAAGATGTTATCTTTAGATCTGAAGTACAAAAGTTATATAACTAAGGCATTTTTCAAAATATAAGCAGAAGACCATCTTGTTCCTTAAAAATCACAATTCTAACTGTGCCTGATACCACAGGTTTGAAGACAACTCTCTTCTTTTATTTTAATCTGTGGTTGCATATTAAGCATTCCTTTCATGGCGCCTGGGTGGCTCAGTTGGTTAAGCGACTGCCTTCGGCTCAGGTCATGATCCTGGAGTCTCGGGATCGAGTCCCGCATCGGACTCCCTGCTCAGCAGGGAGTCTGCTTCTCCCTCTGATCCTCCCCCCTCTCATGTTCTCTCTCTCTGTCTCATTCTCTCTCTCAAATAAATAAATAAAATCTTTAAAAAAAAAAAAAAGCATTCCTTTCCTCAGGTTCTGCACCTTATAGGAGTATAATTGAGAGGCCTTCAATTACACAGAAAAGAACTGATGAATTGTTAAGCCATTCCCCTTGTGGGAATAATGTCTCTGACTCAATACAAATACAAATTACCTTGAAAACAAGCTTGACAACTGTTTCTGAGTTTCATTATGCAGAACTTCTCACAACCCCCACCCACCCCACCCACCTCTGTATTTTTTTCCTTTATTACCTTGTCATTTTATTACATATTTATAAGATCTCTCAAAAAATTCTTTGGGAAACTCAAGGAAAACTTTAAGTGTTTATGGTAGATTAGATTGTGCTTTTCAAAGGCACAAATTTTGGTATGTGAAAAATTTAGTTTGTAGGACTGATGTTAAAGCTTGTCTACTTTTTGAGGCAACTCCCAAATGCCACTCTCCTCACCTGAGCACATTAAAGGAGCCCTTCACCATCTTCTGGATGGCTCTTGATCTCCATCTTGACCAACTGGAATCAAACTGATTACTTCCCAGAACCAACTGTAGGAACTATAGCTAGGGACTATGCAGGTACCTACCTTGGCTTTTCCATCATGGAAATATTTGATTCTTCCTCATTTTTAGCCACATATATACTGAAATATCAACATTTATTTTTCTATTTCCCACCAAAATCTCTAAAGTAAGGGATAATATTTAGTCATCCTCTAGTTAGGTAGAAATACTTGCTAATGACAATGCTTCATTATTTGCCATCATTAGAATAACCAGAACAGATTGAAGTATTCAATTTTATCCTTAATGATTGATATGGAGAAGAAAACCATTGATTCTATCATCAAACAGGCAGAGGAGTAAATGGGGTGGTTACAGATGTCTTCACTTGCTTCTACCCTTTGTGAGCACATACAAACTCAAAATTTCATATTTTCCATTTTATTCCAATGACAAGGCAGTCATACTCAAATAAATAGTGGCCAGTTCTTAAAATGGGAAAAGTAGAGTGCAAAAAAAGATTTTTTTTTTATAGCTGACACTCTCAATACATTTGAGTTCACACAGTTACACCAGAAAGAGTGGTGTGTGTGTGCGTGTGTGTGTGTGTGTTACAGCTACATACATGTAAGTAGGGGTAGCTCATATTTGGTTCACTACAGAGTGATTTTCTTACAGGAATTTTTTCTTTTTTCTTTTTCTTTTTTTTTTTAGGGAGTGAGGGGCAGAGAAAGAGAGAGAATCTTAAGCAGGCTCCACACCCAGTGCAGAGCCTGATGCTGGCTTGATCTCACAACCCTGAAATCATGACCTGAGCTGAAATCGAGTTGGATGCTTAACTGACTGAGCCACCCAGGTGCCCTCCTACAGGACATTTTTAAAAGGAAATTGTAGGGGCGCCTGGGTGGCTCAGTTGGTTAAGCGACTGCCTTTGGCTCAGGTCATGATCCTGGAGTCCAAGTATCGAGTCCCGCATCGGGCTCCGTGCTTGGCAGGGAGTCTGCTTCTCCCTCTGACCCTCCCTCCTCTCATGCTCTCTCTCTCTATCTCATTCTCTCTCTCAAATAAATAAATAAAATCTTTAAAAAAAAAAAAGGAAATTGTAGGTGTGAAGAAATGATGCAGTCATTATTCTCAGAATTAACATTTTCAGATATGCATGAATCTCATACATCCCTTTGTTTTTTATTTTTGACCTAAGATTTAAGAGTATCGTCTACTAGTATCTCTCTTCCCATGTCATACATGATCCAAGATTGAAGTTTGAGGTCAAAAAAATAAACAAAATTACATGAAATACTTGGGGAAACTCTCTCTTTTTGCCTCCCTTCATTCCTCCCTTGTCCTCCTCCCTTTCTCCTCCCTTTGTCTTTTCTTCTCTTTTTGTCTTTTTTTTTTGCTTATTTTTTATTGTTATGTTAATCACCATACATTACATCATTAGTTTTTGATGTAGTGTTCCATGATTCATTGTTTGTGCATAACACCCAGTGCTCCATGCAGAACGTGCCCTCTTTAATACCCATCACCAGGCTAACCCATCCTCCCACCCCCCTCCCCTCTAGAACCCTCAGGGATTTTAAAGATATTTTAGATTGTAATTTATACCATCCCCCAGTTAAGTTAAAAAGCCAGTCTTCACACAGGTAACCATAGACTTTTATTACCATTTCACTCACCTTTCTGTTTCTCTTTAAGATTGTTTCACAGACATCTAAGTATATACAGTAGAGAATTTACCACTAATAAAGATTTTGTCCCTTGATGTACCTTTTCAAACTATGAAGATGACATGTTTTGAAAGAGTACCCAGTATTGGTGAGCATAAATTGAAAAATGGCAGTCTCATAAACAAATGATTAAACTGTATACTGTATACCATTAGGGAAGGCAATTTGGCAATACTCTCAAAAGCATTAAAAATACACATAAATTGTGATCCAGTAACTACATTTCTAGGAATCTATGCTAATAAGATAATCAAACATGTACACAAATGTTTTTAAGCAATGTTGCTTGTTATTCAGAATGTTAGAATATGAGAAATTCCTTGAGCATCCAACGATGCTTAATCATAAATGGAGGGGCACCTGGGTGACTCAATTGGTTAAGCATTTGATTCTTGATTTCTGCTCAGGTCATAATCTCAGGGTCATGAGATGGAGCTCCACATCAGGTTCCACACTGAGCATGGAGCCTGCTTATTTAAGATTCTCTCTCCCTCTCCCTCTGCCCTTCCCCCTGCTCACTCGCTCTCTCTCCTGTCTCTCAAAAAAATTTAATCATAAATGGAATATTCTGCTAGCACTAAAATCATGTTTGTTTTCAAAGGAAAAGTATGCTATCTCTGTGTATTTCAAAAAGATTTTAAAAATATGCCTAGAAAATAATACTAAATTAGGAAAAAAAAGGTTTTAAAAGTGTGACTCATGTCTGATTATAATTCTGAAACTGTATATATATATATATATATATATATATATATATATGAAAATAATAGAATGCACCAAAATTTTGATGTTCTATTCAGTTACCACTACATGGTGATATTATTAGAGGTTTTAATTCCTCATTAGACTTTTCAGTATTATCTACAATGAGCAAGTGTAATTGCTTCAATCTGGAATAAGTTCTTTTTTTTTTTTTTTAAAGATTTTATTTATTTGCCAGAGAGAGACAGCGAGAGCAGGAACACAAGCAGGGGGAGTGGGAGAGGGAGAAGCAGGCCTCCTGCCGAGCAGGGAGCCCGATGTGGGACTCGATCCCGGGACCCCAGGATCATGACCTGAGCCGAAGGCAGATGCTTAACGACTGAGCCACCCAGGCGCCCTGGAATAAGTTCATTTTTAAAATACCAAATCATTTTCCATCTGTTCCACTGTTCACAATGCACTAATTCTTACTGCTATTAATTTTGCTACTATCTTCAAAATATATCTTCTCTGCACTCTAGACATTTAAGCTTCCCAAATGCTTCCATTAAATTTTTAAAATTATCATTAATTAATAAAAATGAGTGCTGCAAAATATAAAATATTTACCTAGATTGATTTAGTGAAAAAGATGGCTTCATTTATATTTCCAGGATGGATATACAATTAATAGAGAATGTGATTCAAAGAAATTGAGAATCTTACATGCATGTGAACCTTATTTAACAAGATGTTAGCAATAATAATATTCAAGGAGTCATTACAAATTAGTGAGATCTTATTATTGGCCTGTTGGTATTACAGCTCTCTGATGGCAAGATTCATAGGAATTTTCTAATGCAATGTTTATACATCATGTCTTATCCAGAGCAATTTATTATTTATTTCATGAGGTTTGATCCAAATTTTACAAACTACACTATTACGCTTTTCTGAATGTTGTCAAGCTACTGTGTGGAAGTGCATCATATCAACCTAATTTCAAAAGGCACTCTTTTATGAAAAACATTAAATTTAATGTTCCAAATATGCTTTAATTTCAGGTAATTGTCACTATTATTATATATTACAATCTTATATAAGTGTTAATGACATATTGGCATGCTGTTAGAACTTTCAGAATACAATAAATGTTTCAGCTATTTTTTATTAAAAATCAAATAAAAAATCAGGAATAGTCTTCTTAAAAAGTGACATTTAAACTGGCTCCCAAGTAAACAAATGAGCTTGGGCAGAGGAGAAAATGGGCCAGTAGGAAAAGGGTCCAGAATATGCAAATTTCTAAGGCAAAAAGAAAGGGTACTGAAAATTGCTCAGTAGAGGCAAAACTTACAGTAAAAGATTTATTTAACAAATGTTTATAAATCATCTACTCAGTGCCATGAATGAATTGGTATTGGGGATTTGTTGATGAACTAGAGGAGTGAGGCTGGGGAATGAAGATAAAGACCATGATATAAACACACATAAATGTGCTGAGTGTTACCAGAGAGGACACCTCCATGTAATCTGGAAGACCTAACCCAGACTGGAAAGAGAGGAAAGACTTCCAGAGGAAGTGACATGGAACTGAGATCTGTAGGATGAAACCATCCCAGCCAGCTTGCCAGAGTCAGACCAGAGGATCCAGGTAGACATGGAGGGGAGGTGGTTGTTGGTGTGAGAGCACAAGGCAGGAAAGAACTAGCAGAGTCAGGGAACTCAACAAAGCCCCTATGGCTGAGTGTGGAGAGCTTGGAGAAAGGGGCATGGTAATGGATGAGCAGTGGGCAGGGTTAAACATGCAGGGCATTTCAAGTCAAGAACTAGGATCTCTTCATTTTTTTGAAGGTTAATAATTTATTTTACTGCTGTATTGTGTTTAAAAAATAATTTAAAAGCGAAAGTTCAAAAATGTTCACAATGCAATTAAGATTTCTATAAATCAACTATGTTAAGTTGCCTAAAATATTTTCTTTGGATTAAATGCCAGTTTATGTCATTAGACTGTGTATACAATATCAGAATCACTGGTTGAAAAGTGTAAGATTTGGTCAACTAGTTTTCATCTACTTTATGCTAAATGACTTAAATAGAACAATTTTTTAATAAATATAACAATGTTCAAACACTGATTCACAAAAGTGCCGCTTTAGTACGTTTCTGTGTGATTGGGAGTTGCTGAATTGGTTAGGTACACAACTTCTTACAGCTGCATAAAACAGTTTGTTAGCATTTACACAACGCATATTCTTTTCAAGTTCCAAACTTCACAAATATTAAAATTGCGAATAATTTCCCTATGTTTTATGGCTAAGAATCATTATTTTGGGGGGATATTTTTTTACATGCATCACCAACAACTTACTTTCTCCTAGGGGCTACTTTCCCCACATACGAGTTTTTATCAGTTAAAACTGTGAGGTTGACTAGAGAACAAGCATGGCACTTGCCAGTCCACTGGTTTACCTGCCATCTAAGTGAATCCCAAAGGTCACTAGCAGTGTGGGAGAGAGACAAATTATTAGATCATCAGACTTATGGTCACTTGAGATAATGGCTTCCAGTATGAAATCTAAGAATGCTATAGTATAGTATATAAAAAATCATATCCTTATATTTTTAACATACATATTTGGCAATCTCTCTCTTTCTATATAATAAGAGGATCTTAGAAATAATTCCAATTGCCCCTCCCATCTTCCACGTAACTGTTTTCTAATATGATAGTCCCACCTTCTTTTTTTATCACATCATCTCCTAATTACTCATTAATATGACTGTATCAAAATTAGTCATCTATACGATTAGAAGGACTGTGATCTTTATTCTAAGAGTGGTGGGAAGCTTTTACTTCCCAAAACAGGGTAGTGACAAAATCAGATGTGCATTTTTAAAAGGTCACTCTTGGAAGCATTGCGGAAAACCTTGGGTTGAAGGAAGGCAGCAGCTAGTGAAGGGGAACTAGTTAGGCAGCTAATACAGAATTTCAAAAAAGAGGTAAAAATGATTTGGGTGGCAATCGTAGTAAAGACTAAGACTAGCCGTAGAAAGACTAAGGCATTTTTCTCCAGCATCTCCTCTCCTAATGACTGAGACTAGATGGGCAGCCAACTTGCTCTTTATGAAATATAAACCTCATGTTCCCCTCTGGCAGTACAGAGAGGCAGGGCTTTCACTCAGAATAGTGATTGCCCTCTGTTTTCTAAATGGCCACTGAGACAGACATAATTATGCCTTTAAAAGATTCATTTAGTAATATCGACCTCATTTTTACAAAGTTTAAGTGGGATAGATTATTTAAAAGTGCTTTGGAAACTATAATAATTTTATTATGCTAATGAAACAATGAAATGCAAAAACCCTAACACTTCCTTTGTGCTTGACACTGTGCGGGGCATCATGGAAGACCTAAAAGAAACTTATGCATCTATTGGTGTGTGATTTGAAGAAGTGCCTGAATGCAAATAAAATTAAGGGAACACTAAAAATACTGAGGCAGATGCAGAACTTAGGCTCCAAATATAGATCATGTTTCTTTGTTTTAAATCTGTGAGAACTGTGCTGAGTTAACCTTGAAATACAATTCATCTTCTCTTGATTTAGAAGTGTTGATAGCCCTAGGGAGTGAATTATCATCTTGCGAGTGAACTTGACAAGTTTCTGGTGGAGATTTCCCAGCAGTTGGAACCAAGCTGATTACTCTTATCTGCCCAATGTCATGGCCAGACCCTCATGTTTATGTTTCATTGTAATCCAATTAGGTAAACACAACCTTAAAGGTTTACAGATAACAGAGGTTCCAAATGTCTTAATTTCTTTTTTATTTTTCTTCCTGTAATGGAAGATTCTACTCACAGGAAAAAATGAACAAATAGATTATTTTCTCTGTAAAATCATTTCAAACTCATCTAAACTGTCTCTGTTTCCTTTCTCATTTCTGCTTCAGTCTTCCTAATCTAGATGAGGTTGTTACTGAGAGTATGTTCACTTGCCCTTTATGAAACAGCATTTGTATTTTCATCGACACCATTAACTGCAGTTAATTTCATATTTCTAGTGAATATAGAGGTCAAACTTCCATGAAGCAGACACATTTCGGGAGAAAAACTAAATTTTTTGTTTCTCACTTATGGAATATCAGACAACTTGTGAATACAGTTGATTATACACACTCACCTTTATTTGACTTATATTTCATTTTAGAAGTTATTAAAAGATACAGTTCAGCAATGGTAGAAAAGGTATTATGGATTAATATTAATAATAAAAAATAATAAAAAAATTAAGTGCAGAGGAGATATCAGAAGATAAGGATTTTAGTTCTTATTCTTGAAAAAATGAAAAACACCTCAGAAACCTTAAAAAGATTATCAGGAGTCATTCTGCAAAAGCATTGGGACCATGCCATGGGATTTGGATTTTAGTCTAAAAGCAATTGTGAGCCCCTGAAGGCTTTTAAACACAGGGAACATGTAATGAGATGCATGTTTTAGGAAGACCACCTGCTTTTTTAGTTCTGTGAAGGATAGTTGGAGAGGATGAAACTAGAGCTCCATGAGTGAGCTGGGAATTTACTGTGATAGTAACATGAGAAATGATGATTGTTCAACTAGGGTAATGAACTGGGATTAAGGAGTAGATTCAGGAGATAGAGGTGATAAAAATTTAGTGACCAGATGGTTAGATGAGAGGCAGAGAGAGGTAATGGATTGTGATTTTAGCAATAGGAACAGAGAAGGGATGGAGATGAGAATGTTTCAGAAAAACTGTAAGATGTTTTTTCTCCCAGCGTAGCAAAGGAAACATACATGCCTGCAACAAAATTACAGGCCTATTTGGGAAGGCATTTTATTGTATGTATTTCTCAAGTGCCACAAATTATATACCAGCATTTTGATAAACCATTGTATTTTCATTATATTTTATTGTACATATCACAGACAGATACATATTCACTTTGATGGCAAACAAATAGTTCTTCATAAAAAATAATTTTATAAAGTGTGTTGTAATTTTAGTGTAAAAGATAAAATTCCTCTGGTAGCTAAATTGCAAAAGTTTTTCTCTACAACATTAACATTTGTTTTTTTCAAATAAAGGAAAGAGAACACAAATCTTCCAGTCACACTAACAGAAGACAACTTTATCACGAAAAACTCATTCAATTTATTTTTTCTTACATTTTAAAACATGTCATTTGACTTAAAAAGAGGGGCCATAGGGCCATTAGGAAGAAATTAAGAAGTCCGGAATTGTGATGCCGAACTTTCCCATTGCGGAAAATTACAAGGTATCCGAAGGGTACTTTTGGATGTTTTTCTTTCTTTTGCTATTAGGTACAATAGCTTGACAAAGCAAGTGAATTCTTTTTCCATTGAAATCAATGAGTCCCTATAGTATGCATTTCCACTAAGTGATTTGTCCAGACTCTGGTTATTTCACAAAGGATCTGTCTGCAATGAAATCCATCCTTTACATCTTTTCTATTGTAAAAATTCCTTCTCTAAAGCACTCCACACTGCTTCCCTAAGTTCCCATGCATAGTATTATCCTGTGTTCTGTCCTAAGCAAGAGCTTTTGTTTCCTGTGCAAGAGATACCTGCTTGTGGCTAACTCCCCATTTTCTAGGGTTTTATTTGTTTTTGTTTTTGTTTTTTTCCCAAGATTTTCCCTCAAGTTGCTTTCTGCAGTTGGTTCAAGATTCAGTTGGATGTCATCTCCTCCAGGCACCAATGCTTGGACCTGATGCACCCACTTTATGTGCTTAATTACACTCTGTGAATGGTTCTATCATTTTGATTCACTCTGTTTTACTGAGATAATCTAAATAGAGCCTCTTCCTATGGAATATGAAATTCTTGAGGGCAGGTTGCTATATAAAACCTGATACAAACTATACTGATACAAACTGGTATCACAACATCAGCCCCTCTCATCAATCTTTAAGGTAAAGTCTGGTAGTGACAAATCCTTTTAGCTTTCCTTCATGTGAGAATGTCTTTATTACCTCTTGGTTCCTGAAGGATAGTTTCACTGGGTATAAAACTCAGGATTGACTGTTCTTCTCTTTCAGCATTTGAAAAATATTGTGTCACTTCCTCATGGCCACCATGGACTCTGGTAAGGTGTCATTTTTCTTTGGCTCATTTTAAGATATTTTCTTTGCTTTAGTTTCATAAGTTTAATTATGATGTGTCTTGGTGTGGATTTCCTCAACTATGTGAATCTGTAGGTTTGTATCTTTTGTGATGTTTTCAGACTTTCTTTCTTTTCTCCTTCATCCCCTCTATCTTTTGCCTCTCACTGGGACTCCAAGGATAAGAATATTAGCTCTTGTGTTATTGTCTCATAGGTCCCTGAGGATGTATTCATTTTGTTGTTGTTGTTTAGCCTATATTCTCTGTTGTTCAGGTTGGATGAGTCCTATTGTTCTGTCCTCAAATTCAGAGTCTATCCTCCATCACCTCCACTTTACTATTGAGCCCATCCACTGAGTTTTTAAAATTTATTGTATTTTTCAATTCTCTAATTTCCATTTGCTTTTTAATTCTAACTTCTGTTTCTTTCCTAAGGTTTTCTATGTTTCTCATTTCAAGAGAATTTGTAATTATTTGTTAACACATTTTTATGATAGTTGCTTTAAAATCCTTTGAGATAATTCCTGCATTGTATTCATTCCAATGTTAGCATTAGTTGATTGTCTTTTCTTAATCAGTTGGTGATTTCCCTGGCTCTAGGTATGATGATGATTTTTTATTGTATTCTGAACATTTTGGCTATTATATAAGGAGACTCTTGTTTAAATTATTTTATTTAAATTATTTTATTTTAACAGGAAGATACCCTGTTTAGGTTTGGTATGCAAGTCCTGGTCTGCTTTAATGTTTCAATTATAGTCTAGTTTTCAGAGACTGTGTGGTGCTATGTTGGTCTATTTGGTCTCTCTCATGTATTGGGGCTTTTACTAGTCCTTGATGATACAACTTGAGAAATCCTAAGGAGCTTAACATAGCCAGGCTGCCTTGTCCTGATAGATGAGTGAAGGGGTTGTTTGGCCCATGAGACAAAACAGTGCTTCCTGGGCTGGAAACTTTAGTGGTGGGTTGCCCCCTGCCTATGAAGGACAGAGAAGGTTTTCCAGGTAGTGTTTGTTGGGGCATGATCCCCTATGTTGGTGCCCTGTGGCTGCATGATGTCTTCAGGTGGGAGAGGAGAACCTTAGGCCCAGATGGACAGATGAGAAACTCCTCATCTGGGTACTTGTTGTGGTGGGATACACCTTGCCACATCCTCTGGAAACATGTTTTTTCTGGGTGGGAGAGAGGAGTCATAGGACCAGGTGACAAAGGAGAATGTTTTCTTTAGCTGCTTATTGACAGTAGCACTTCCAATTGATCCCTCTTGTTGGTTCTACTGGATGCACCTGGTGTTTTCAGAGGCCCTCCCATTTGGTCTACAGTAAAAACGAATTTATCTAGGAAATACTTTGTTGGAAATTAAGAAACACCAGGCGTAGGTCACCTTCTTCTGGTGATGGGCTTGTAAGATACTCTCCTTTTGTGCTGTTTCTCCAGCACTGGGATCTCTAACCAGTTCACCTTCACCTTCCTTTTCCAATTTTCAAAGTTCTTCTTTGGTTGTTGGTTTATTTTGAGTTTATAATTGTACTTAGTGCAGAGGAGCAGGGAGAGACAAGTCTTCATGCATCTTGTTATGATGGGGAATTCCATTATTATACATACAAACTCAGAATTTGATGGTCAAGTTTGGTGTGCCTTTACATATATATTATCCTGCTTTAGGTTATGTGCAGAACTGTCCCACAGTTATGTAAGTAAGACTTGGCATAGAGAGTGGGTAATTGAACTTTGTAAATGTCAGGAAAATTCAGATGTTATCATCTACAACTGTGTCCATCTGAGTGAAGATTTATAGGATCCAGGAGTTTGCGATGGGACCTGGGAAAATGTTGCTAGAAACTGTAGTGCTTCTGACTATATTACATATCTTCTGATTCTTTTAGATTAGGATATTTTATTTGTTTATCTATATAATTAGTCAAAACCAAAAATGGTAGCAAGTGAAGAATTCTTTTTAAAGACTTATTTATTTATTTGAGAGAGAGAGAGGGAGAGAGAACACATAGAGGGGCAGACAGAGAGGGAGAGAGAGAATCTCAAGCAGACTCCCTGCTAAGGGCACAGTCCAATGTGGGGCTCGATCTCATGACCCCGAAATCATGACCTGAGCCAAAATCAAGAGTCGATGGTTAACTAATTGAGCCATTCAGATGCCCCAACAAGCGAAGAATTCTTTAAGATTTTAGAGACCATTCAACATCATTTTATATATGAGAAAAATTGGAGCTAAAGAGTTTTATTGACTTTCTCCAATAGAGTCAAACAGTGAGGGAACAGGATTAGAGCTCAAGTTTTATGACTTCTATTCAGTGTTTTTCTCATTTTACCATGGAACTAAATAATAATGATTTAATTCATTTTTCAATATCAAATGCATTATTCTAACTTCCTCACAATTTTTTTCTGTATACATTTAATTTGCCTACATATTTGGTTCTTGTGTGCCCTATAAAAAGCACACCTATTCTGTTATTTATGAGTAAAGCATAAAGAAGAAAAGAAAATTTTAAATGATGCCAGGTAAATAAGAAATAATTTCTTAGTTTCTACCCCATTCCAAGTAGTTTCAAGTCTAGTGAGAGATGCAGACATGTAAACTCAGTATAATATAAGACCTTATAAAGTCACTGGTTAAAAAAGGAGGCAAACAAAGTGTTGATCAAAGAGGATTGGAAAGAGTGGTAAAATCCAACTAGGCAGATCAGGGACAAGGAGCTAAGAGATGTCCTAAAGGTTGAATTAAACAGTTGGAGTAGAGCAAAGGCAGCCCAGATTGAGAAAATGGGATGAAGAACATGGAAGTAAGAAACCTTATCCCAACTATTTTCTAAGTGTCAGGACATGGAGCTTCATTCTGGTTCCAAACTCAGGAGGTCTAAAATGGACTTGATCATCTTCTCAACAACCCTCAAATGTGTTTCTTCCTTTTATCTTTCAAATATTCACAGTCTCTTGGTCTAGAAACTTTGTAGTCTGTTGAAATGCAGTTAACACCTCTCTATCTTCTTATCAGGTGGTCACCAAACCTTGCAGGTCCCTACCACTCTATGAAGTGTCTCCATGAAACTGTCATTCTGCTCCCTTTTATCAGTCCTACTCTTGGCCCTTGTTATTGTTCATACAAAATAATGTACTGATTGCCCAAATAGTTGCTCCAACTCAAATCTCTCACTTTTTCAGTATCATCTTACTTAAGCCATATTTAGTTTTAGAAAACAGGTGGTACTATGGCATTCTCCTCATCAAAATCTTTTTTATTTATTTATTTATTCACAGTTGTTTCATTATATATTACATGCCAGGCATTGTGTATTAACTGTTTACTGAATAAAATCCAAACACATGGATCAGTCTTTGTCATCTGACCCCAGACTCCAACCTATGCTCTGGATTCCATGTCTTCCCTCCTCCTGGACTTTGTTCCCTTGGTTCTTCCTTCCCCTACTTACTAAGGGCTTCTACTTGTAAACATACTCATATCTTGTCATCCAAAAATAACCTCTACATACACACACACACCCACATCCCAAGTTTTATCACTACCTACATTCTTGAAAAATTAGTCTCCTTGTTTCTATTTTCTCCACACAAGTTCCACATTGTTCAAATCCCCAGTGTAGCCCAGTGAAGGTTTTTCATCAGTGATGTGACTTAATTATATTTGCATTATATAGAGAATATATCTATACTATGAGAAACAGATTGAGTAAGAGAAGAAGGGATGCAGAGTCTGTTTCAATAGCTATTACAATTAGCAAGTTACATCTCCAGGCAAGAGATGATGGTGGCATGAATTTGGGTGATAGTTCTGGAGATGGAGAGGGAATGTAATGATTTAAAAATTTGCAGAAGATAAAATCCAGAGAAATTGGTTACTGACTGGGTATTGTAGAAAGGAAATGGAACAGTCAGAGATGACCTTTAGTAGTCTAGCATGAGTGAGTCATAGGAAAGTAGTTTTGATTGGTATTATAAAACCCTAGAAAATGAGCAAGGTAAGCTGTAAATATTACATATTGTTAGGGTGCCTATGAGACATCTCAAAGGAGATATTGAGTAATATATATGTATATATAGGTCTCACAGTTGCAGTTGATTGGAAAAATGACCACAAAATACAGTTCCCCATCCATGACCTTTAGTAGTACTCACCTGTACTCACTTTAGGCTGGCATTGTTTGGTCAATGGCACATTAGCAAGCATGATGCCAGCAGAGGTTTGAAAAACTCATATACAGTGATTCCTCTTTCTACTCTTAGGAACTCTGTGTTTGACCACAGTATGATAAAACCTAGGCTAACCTGCTAGATGATGAACCACTGGTTCAATCATCCTCCTTGCTCTGGCCCACAGCAAGTCAGACATGAGATTGAAGCAACCCTAGGTCATCCAGCCCCATCAGTCTTCCTGCTGACAATAGTCACTAGCCCAGCAGAATCAGCTGAACTGACCCAGATAAAATAGCCACCCAGAAGGCCTACAGAATCCTAAGCTGAATAAACAGAAATTATTTTAAGCCAATATATTTTGTGATGATTTGTTATGCAGCAAAAGCTAATTGACACAACCTGCTGGGGATATAGTAATAGTAGCTAAGATATAAAGAGCTCTTTCTGTGTTAGCATGGTTCTGAATACTTTACACAGATGAACTAACCAACATAAGTAAAACTTTTACATAAATAGAAGTTTAATGATGTTAAAATACAAAAATGAAGAGTTAAATTAATTGATTTACAAAGTTTAAAGATGTTAGTATTCAAAAAGGAAGAGCTAAATATTTACTAAAAGCTACTCAGTTATTACATGGCAGAAGTGGAAGAAATCTGAGGATATTTAATCTATAAACTTTCTAAGTCTGCAAATTGTTGAATCCCAAGAGTATATAGCTTTGGGTTTACTGGATACTCCAAAACTATTGGTTATGGTAAAATGTTACTTTAGTTTGCATCCTTTTAGATCTTTGGTTATTTGTATTAAATTTTCCCCAGTGTCTGTCAAGGTATATTTTCTACCTTGGTCTTCTTAAAAATGCTAATTCTATGCTTTATGCATGCTTCATGGGCAGCAAGAAAGAATTTATAGCTTTCAGATAAAATTATAGGTGTGAAATGTTCCACAAATAGCAATCATTTATCATATCATTTGACTTTTTTTCCTGAAATATCATGTTCATTGAATTTATTTATTTATTTTTATTATGTTATGTTAATCACCATACATTACATCATTAGTTTTTAATGTAGTGTTCCATGATTCATTGTTTGCATATAACACCCAGTGCTCCATGCAGAACGTGCCCTCTTTAATACCCATCACCAGGCTAACCCCTCCCTCCAGCCCCTCCCCTCTAGAACCCTCACTTTGTTTCTCAGAGTCCGTAGTCTCTCATGTTCATTGAATTTTAAGTTACAAATGAACAGGTTTTTTAGTAAGAAGAATTATTTCATAACTGTCTTTTAAAAGTTTTTTTTTAAAGAAAAATAAGTAATATCTTAACTTGTGAAATAAAGGTAATAATGGTTGTGCAGTGCTGTGTTGTAATCCTTGGCTTTCTGGAGGCTAGAGGTCTGAAACTAAGGTGTTGGCAGGGTTAATTCCTGCTGAGGTCTGTGAGGGAGAATCAGTTCCATGCTTCTCTCTGGCTTCTGATGGTTTATTGGCAATTTTTGACATATCTTGGCTTGCATATATGACTTTAATACTCCACCTTTCACATGATGTTCTCCCTGTCCCTTCACATGGTCTTTCCTTTGTGCATGTGTTTCTGTGTCCAAATATCCTCTTTTTTTAAAAAGACACCAGTCATTTCACATTAGGGCCCACCCTAATGACCCCATTTTATTTTTATCACCATTTTAAAGACTCTATTTCTAAATAAGATCATATTCTGAGGTACTTGCTGTTAAGACTTCAACATATCCTGGGGTGACACAATTCAACCTATATCAGTCAGCAATGGCCAATCTCACATTGCATCACATCATTCTTATCTCCTCTGCCTCCCTGTTCCACTTTTAAGGACCCTGTGATTACACGGGGCATAATAGATAACCCAGGATAATCTCCTATTTGAAAATCAGCTGATTAGCAACCTTAATTCCATCTACTACCTAAGTTCCTTTTTCCATGTAATATTCACAGGTTCCAGGATTTAGGATGTGGACATCTTTGAAGGCTGTTATTCTGACCACTGCAGGGAGAAATTGCTATTTGCTAAAATTTCAGAAAGAGTCCTTGATATGGCTTTAAGGATGAGTTAGAAAATCTACTTAGGCTTGGGGATGCTCAAGTGATATGACTCTGCATGGGACATGGTTGCTATATTGCCTTCCAAGGAGCAGGGTTTTTGAGCTTTTGAAAGAGCTAAGTGCATTTGGTGCCAGTGTTAAAGTATTGGTAATAGAAGAACAGTTAAGCATTTCCACCAGCATTCTCGCATAGAACACCCTTCATTCTTGCATAAAGTATCAACTCTTCATCTAAATAAAGGCTCAACAGATATTAAGATAAAGTGTGAGTTACTCTGATATTTTCTGCATAAATATGTACTAAAATGGTAAAAGTCCAATTCAAGGAATAAGTTTTGGTTATAGAATATTGTCTTCGAAGAATTACACACCAAAAACCTCTGTACCCCTACCTCATCCCTGAAAACACACACACACACACACATATACATACACATACACACACACACACAGTTCATTGCTATTCCATTGGTGAAACAAAGGGGAAAAATAGGGCTCTTTATATTGCACTCACTTAAAACCTATTTCTATTCCTGGATCAGGCAGATATTTAGAATTCAGGTATGGTTTTCTCCATACTCAAGCATATTCTCATCCTCACTGAATATGTAGATTTTGCATCATAGCTTTCCCATAATTCATACAGTTAATATTTATTTCAATCATCATAAATTTATGAGACCTCTTACATTCATTATGTAAATTTATTCAGGAAAACATATATGCCAGTTCCCTGGACTTGCAAACAGAATTGAGTACCCCATGTGGGGTACCTGTCAAAGAAGAGGAGTTATTTTAAAACATTGTGAATTCTTTCCAAAATCTTCTCCAAATCACTGTCAATTGCTGCAGATCTTGGGATTTGCTTTGGAAATATAAAACAGAGGGGAGGGACAAAACAGAGTGAAAGAGCAAGTAAGCAAAAGAATGTAATGAGGAAAGAATGGAAGAATGATGTAAATAAAGGAATGGGAAAAAATCTTCAGAGGCTGAAAAATTAAGAGATTATTGAACAGAGAAAGGATTCAAAATCCTAAGGAAATACAGGCAAGGCTCTCTGGACAGAGATGTACAGGAAGAACTAAGGGAGGAAGTAATTACAAAGAGTGATAATTCTAGATATAAAAATAAAGTGGAAATGGAAGAGAAATGAAAATAGGAGCAAAGAGGGAGGGGAGAGAGCAAAGCCTGGAGTTAAGATATTTTTTTTTATTATTATTATTCCATGGAGTACATTTTTCTTTCAATATAAAGGAAGGAAAAAAGAGAATGTATGATTAGTCTATGATAAAAAGTAAAGAGATGATGGCAGCCAGAGAGGCAGAAGTTTCTCAGGCCACTTGGAGGGTGCTGCATTCTGACTTTAAACATTGGCTGGCATTCATTCTTGCTAACATGAATCCAGGGATGACAAATCTCTGGGTGCTCTGTACCAGCCTGAGACTCATTAATCACCCAGAGACTCCACACATGGGAGTTTTATAAATGATTCTCCAGGCATAGTAATCATGGGCTGAGGGAGAACAAAAGTGAGATTTGGGCCTGCCGAGTCTTTCATCGCAATTTTCCTCTGTGCAGTGGTCCTCTATCTGGGGTACTGTCCCCTACTGAGGCACTGCCTATGTATCTGCCACAATATGCAAAAATTTTTGGATATTTAAGTGACTTCCAGAGGTTTCACTACATCATTTTTAAAGAATTCTGGGAGAATTCACAAATTAACATTTCAACCTGTATAAAGATTTAATGATGTGTGTTTAAGAGGTGGACCAGAAAAAAAATAGTAGAAATTGAAAACTTAAGCTCTGAATTTGTGACTATCCAACCAAATGCCCTAGGATCTTCCATCTAAATTTGATTTCTCTCTGACTCTAGAAACATGCAATCAATGTGTATGAATTTACAATTGAGTGGTGATCTGCTTTACACAATTTCCTTACTTTCTTAGGCAGGGTGTGTGTGTGTGTATGTGTGTGTGTCGTTAAGACACTACCTAAGTCCAAGAGAGATTTGCTTTACTTACCACAAGGCAAGGAAGTCTTGTGTTGCAAGCTACATGTATTTCCAAGGTTATAGCCTTTTGAAGTAAATATCTTTTCATTAAAATGTGTAAATTAAGAAGTGCTTTGCTATTCTAGATACCAAACTGGTGTAAACAGAAAGGGAGAATTTGTTATTTCAAGCCCTCCAGGATCATCTTTCAAGAAATCTTTTTAGCACAAAGTAAAAATAAATGAAGCTAGTGAACAAGACAGTGTCTTACCAAATGAGTCAATTCCAAGTTTATGTTACACAGATATTGTCATTTTTGTTGTCATTGTTGATATTAGTAGCAGTTGGTTGGATGCTTAGTTCTCTTCAGGAGCAACTGAGAAGTATGAAAGCCAAAAAACTCAAAACAATTTAAAGCAGTTTGAATTCTGTGTTACCAATAGGCACCATTCCCACAACTGTGAGTCAAAGCATTGCATTATCTGGATCTGAGCCAACACAAAAATGACATCTGAAACCCACAGTTGGGAGTCTCTCTAGAAATTCTTCTTTAAATATTGGGTCATGGGGGAGAAAGGGCAGAGAAAACAAAGGTGGTGAGATAGGGAAGGAGGAAAGAGACCTAAAATGAGTGCAATAAGAGCCAGATAATCGTATTGCATAGCTCATGTATGCTTAGGAGTTTGGAGTAAAGAAATAATAAAAATCTCCATCACTTGCCTGGCTCAGTTCCAGTTATTTAAAATAATTACTTGTCATATGCTTCTTATTAGATTGCAAACAAACTGCTTTTGACAACTACCTCAAGAAATCTCTTTAAGTGTTTACCTTTTCTTTTCATAATGGAATGTCGTATCCATTACAAAAGCTGTGCTGCAAACAGACACTTCTTCATTGAGATAAATATTAAAAACTGAAACTGTAGAAGAAATCCCAAGTGTTATTCTAATTTATTATTTATTTATTTGATTAATTGGAAAACCTGTTGTGGGAAGAGCAAAAGATGAAAGTGGGCTCTGGAATTCAGAATATTTTCAGATACCTTGAAACATTTCACACAGTTTTGACACTGAGTATAATTTTCTTTAGTGTTATTTTTAAAAATTATTAGACTTTATTTCTTAAGCAGTTTTACTGAGCAGAAAGTACAAAGAGTTTTCATATGGCCTCCTCCCCCAGTTTCTCTTATTTTTAACATCTTGCATTAGTGTGGTACATCTGTTAAAATTGATAGCCAGTAGGGGTGCCTGGGTGACTCAGTCGGTTAAGCCTCTGGCTTCAGCTCAGGTCATGAACCCAGGACCCAGGGTCTGGGGATCCAGCCCTGCACTGGGCTCCCCCCACCGCCGCTAGTGCTCTCTCTCTCTCAAATAAATAGTATCTTAAAAAAATTGATAGCCGATAGTGATATATTATTATTATTATTAACTAAAGTCCATCATTTACAGTAGGGTTCACTCTTTATGTTGTGTTATTTTTATTATAAAAATGTATGGCAAGAGTGGAGCCCTGATACTCTCAGAGCCTCTGGTTGGTGGAAGCAATGGAACTGCAGTACCATGTGACCAAAAGAGAGTGGCTCATGTGATAGAACACTTGAAGGAGTAAATAGGAGGGACAGGGCCGATGGAAGGAATGGGGGGCTAGTGAAGCCATTCAGCTCACCTCGGAATCCACTGGGGGCTGCTGCCAGTTAGTTACTTTGTATCTAGATGTGTGAGACCCAGAACCTGCAGTGTGCTATGCATGAGACATAATCCAAGCCAGTACTTGTATCTTCCTGTTGCCACCATTATTGACCTATCATTGGCATATAACATTGTGTAAATTTAAGATGTACAATGCGATGATTTCATATTCGTATATATTGCAAAATGATTTCCATAATAAGACTAATTAATACATCAGTCAGTACTTGCATCTTGATCACATACCCCTTACAGAGATTTTCCCTCTACGTTTGCTTTGAGGAAATCTGTGGGAGAATATTTATCTCTGTTTGGTCTTTTCAACATTCTAGTGAAGTGATATACGGAGGATACAATGAAAGCCCTGCACTTAAAATTGAGCTCTTCAACAAATTGTTGTTGTTTTTTTTTTTTTGAAAAATAGGTTTTGAAGAATATTCTTTATTTTAAAGAATATATCCTGTTTGTTTTCATTAAATAGGTATATTTAGCTGTTAAAAACTCTGATGCCCAAATATACTGCGCCCTCTATATGTAACATCTTTTAATAGACCAATCATTACTGTTAGTATCTACCTATTATTGAGCACTATAAGTGTAATGGATCCTGGGAAGAGAATAGGAATAAGCCCTCTGTGTTACTTGTTTCATTTTGTGGCAAAATTTAAAGGTATTTTTTTAGTTCTGTTCATTATTCTTATAGGTTGAATTAGGTACTCACCCAAAAAGTATGTTGTAGTCCTAATCGTCGTTACCTCAAAATGTGACTTTATTTGGAAATACAGTCTTTACAGAGGTAATCAAGTTAAAATGATGTCATTGGGGTGGGCCCTTATAAAGTGTCCTTATAAAAAGGGGAAATTCAAACACAGAAAGTGACACTATATATAGGAAAGGCAATGTGAAGAGACACAGATGGGGCCATCTATGGCCAAGGAGAGAGGCCTAGAAAATATCCTTCACCACAATCCTCAGAAAGAATCAACCCTGCTGGCACCTTGATTTTTGGCTTCTAGCCCCCAGAACTGTGCAAAAATAAATTTCTGTTGTTTAAGCAACCAAGTTTGTGGTATTTTATCGGCAGCCCTAGAAAACTAATAAAATTATGTTTGTTTGGTTGGTTTTTTTTTATGCCATGTGTAGAATTCTCTTTTTAAATGTAAAATATTTTAGATTAGTAATATGATATCCCATGATTTGAAATTATAATAGTAATTTTCATCCAAAGTACAATTTATAAGGTATGTGTTGCCATATATAAGTGAGATATTTAATTTTATTCCGGAAGTATTTTTTTTTTATTTATTTTTTTATTCTTACGTTAATCCCCATACATTACATCATTAGTTTTAGATGCCGGAAGTATTTTTAAAAAGGTTTTGAGTAGCAACTTTTTTATGTAAAATACCCATAGAAGGAAATATCACAAAGGACCAATATATAAGCTGATTCAAGTCTGTTTTTTTCTCTTGATTTTCCTTAAGTAGTCATAAGTTCATATCTCTGAGAGTGTGAGAAACCTTGGCCTTTAGAATTTCTGTTTTCTTCCATTTTTGGAGCTATATATCTATGTGTTTTATGCATATTTGGATACCAAATATTCTTATTCCTGCCTTGGGTGACAGGATGACAATCCTTTGCACCAAAAATAATGCAAATAGTCTTAACTGTCCTATTGCAACAGAGCTTTCAAAAGCAGCTAAATCTATTGGGCAAATGATAACAAAAAAGAACGCATTCTTACTCTTACCCTTGGTCATCATTTTGTACTCATCATTATCTGATGAACAAAACTTAAATCACCAATTCTAATCATCAAGTCAGTCTGGGGACACATTTATCGCTGATGAGAAGGCAGACCAACTCACCATCAAGTACAAGACAGTCTTGGATTGGGTTCTCTTATTATAAGAAGGACACTGGTGAACTCCAACCATAAACATTCTCCAATCAAGGCCATTTCTTCCTTTCTTCCTTTCTTTGAGGTGTTGAAGTTTGAAGCTTGAACCAAGTCATCCTTCAAACTCTGGAGTGGATCCAAAGTTGTTTATTGAATAATGTTTTGGCCTTGCCTGCTAGGTTAGTTTGTTTGTTTTTATAACTTGCCTCTGTCTTCCCAGATAGAACTTTTCTCTTAAGTAATAAAATATGAATCTGGGCATCTCCTTAGCTGGTTTATGAGATACAAGTTTCTCCTTTCGGTGTATTAAACAAAATAGCTAAACTTCAGGCATTTGTTTTAACCTATACTCAAAATATTTACTCTTCTACTCTGATTAAACTCCCAGCTGGGGAAAAAAAAAAAATCAAAAGGTGAAGTCTAATGCAGTGGTTCTTAAACTTGATGCTGAGTCACATAAATCCAGGGGTGTTTACAAAAATATGAATTCTGGGCCCATCCAAGTTGTAGACTTGGGCCTACAAGGTTTGTAGGTTAGGTTAGTATCTTTAATAACCCCACAAATGAGTCTTGTGCAATCAGCCTGGCACTGCTTCAGGCAACCACAAGCTGGAGGCTGTACATTTTAGCATTGATAGAACCCTGAATGTTCTGATGAGAGCCCTGTAATGTTTATTATCTAAACATTCCTTAGAAATGAAGAACCTCCCAAAACAGGTTAATTTAGTGAAAATAGATGGGCATCACGGTCAAATAAACCTTCATCAAGTAACTTCTTTAAGTTTTCTTGTTCTTACATGGGGCTTATAATAATTATCTTGCAAACAGAATGGAGATGATGTGTATTAAATGCCAGCCCAGGGCCAGGCACATACTAAATGCTCAATAGAGAGTTCTTGTTATTATAGAAGAGGTATGAACCAGTCCCCTAGGGGAAGAGGAACTGTTAGGTTTTCCTATCTCTCCCTGTATTCATGAGAAGAGCAGAAAATTAGGTACTTAAACTGTATTGTTTTCTATCTCTACAAAAACACTTTCATAGAATCATCCTATAACAAAACACTTCTGATTTTTACTCAGGGGTATGAAAAAGAAATTAATTCTGCACCTTGGGCTAAATCACTGAAAACATGGTATATTGACCCCATATAAAAGTCTACCCATTGGAGTCAAATACTAGGAAATATATCTCTCTTCTAACATACTAGTAGTCTTCCAACTATAGATAATGATTGCTAGAGCCTCCACTGCCAAGAAGATTAATTCTGACTTAAAAAATTGATCTTAACCTCAGTAATTGTTCTTAGACTGGGTATTTTCATGTAATTATTTGCATAGATTCCTTTCTTTGCCCTTATGCCCCAACCTTTACTATTTTCTCCATGTCATTCTTTTCATTGTTTCTTTTCTCCCCCAAAACTAATCATTAACTGAAGAAGCAGAATTCCAATCAAAAATTTTTTCCAGTGTAGAAATCTTCCAGGAATTTAAAAAATAATACTTAATTGACCCAACTTCTTTCCCATTCTCGCTTGCATCCCAGGATATGCATAGAAAAAATGGACAAGAATGCAAACAGGAAAATATTATAGAAGAAAAGAAAACAGAGAAAAGGGCCACCAGTGTTTTAAGCTCTCCAATGCACCACTTCAGATTCCTGATGGCACAGTAGAAAAAGATCATATTAGAATAAATAAATGGTCAGACACATATGTGGACTTTAGCAAGGCAGAGTTCAAGAAGTTCAGGGACAAGAAAAAGGAGGACCCTAATGAAAGAAAGCATAGATCATCATCATCCCGAGGAAAAAAATATATATGTGGCGATAGGGAACAGGTAATATCAACATGAGCTTAGCAGGCACCTGGGTGGCTCAGTCATTAAGCATCTGCCTTCAGCTCAGGTCATGGTCCCAGTGTCCTGGGATTGAGCCCTGCATTGGGCTCTCTGCTCAGCGGAGAGCCTGCTTCTCCCTCTCCCACTCCCCCTGCTTGTGTTCCCTCTCTCCCTGTGTCTCTCTCTGTCAAAATAAATAAAATCTTTAAAAAACAAAACAAAACATGAGCTTAATAATGGAGGACTCACACTGATGTTCTATGAAGATAATCAAGGAGATGTATGAGACTTTTTTGATAAGCTCAGTCTTAGAACAGATACAAAAGCTTAAAAAAATTAGGGGCACAAAAAGGATAGATCTAAGTTATTAGCTCTCAAGCTTTTTATCTCAAAAGTTCTTTACACTCCTAAAAATTACTGAGAACTCCAAAGGGCTTTTGGTTATGTGCATTATAGCTATTGGTATTTAACCTATTAAAAATTAAAACTGAAAAAATGTGTGTTTGTTTATGAATTTAAAAATAAAAATAATAGGGGTACCTGGGTTGCTCAGTTGGTTAAGTGTCTGCCTTTGGCTCAGATCATGATCTCGGGGTCCTGGGATTGAGCCCCACATCAGGTTCTCTGGTCAGCGAGGAGCCTGTTTGTCCTTCTACCTCTGCCCCCCCCCAATTTGTGCCCTCTCTCTCTCAAATAAATAAAATCTTTAGAAAAAAATAAAAATAATAAACCATTACGTATCAGCATAAGTAAGCTACTTTTATGAAAAATATAGTTTCAAAACACAATAAAGGCTAATGACAGAGTAGTGTGTTGCATTTTTTAAAAGTCTGGCTTAATAGAAGATGATTGTATC
Organism: Mirounga leonina; assembly: GCF_011800145.1. Taxonomy (NCBI): domain Eukaryota; kingdom Metazoa; phylum Chordata; class Mammalia; order Carnivora; family Phocidae; genus Mirounga; species Mirounga leonina. The sequence goes on along the minus strand of NW_023270316.1, from coordinate 30,787,229 downwards.
CTCAAATCTACCTTGCAATATGTTGTTTTGAAGTATTTGAAGAAAATTGGGCTTTACACAGATACATAGTTTAAAAAGGGAAGAGTATTTTAATAGCATTTTTCAGATAATTGTGAATATATTTTCTTGGTACTACAACAAAACTTGACAAGTGGTAATATCTTAAAGGTTAATTGCAGTATGGAATCTGAAACAGTATCAATGAACTTTACATCCTCTGTTATATTACATTTAATTAGTCACTCTTGCACTTTGAATGGATCTTTTATCCTTGGATGATTTTGCTCTGTTATGTATTGGTCATTCAAAAAAAAAAAAGCCGTGAAATATTAATTACAATTGTTAATATCACTGCCAATCTCATCACAAAAGTCTCAAGAATTGGGAAGCTTTCAGGTTTTTGACTGACACCTGAATGTTATTGGCAACAAATTCTGAGTTGTCTGCTTCAAGTAATATGCCCACTTTTTCACTTTTTTGGAGAATGTATTCTAAATACCCAAGTCAATAACCTTAGTTTTTCAGTTGCTCTTTAAAGGAAAAATGGTGTTTATGAAAAATGGGGCTAGTTTAACTTGCAACTGAAACATATGTACAAGTGATCCTCCCCCTAAGATAACCATGGTTCCTAAGGATGCAACAGTATCACTTTTTTTATACTTTTCATTTCATCACAGGGATCATTAAAAATGTGTATATTTTTGTATATACATTTGAGTTGAGATTTAATTAAATTAATTTTTACTGCTTCATTGAGGACATTCTTAAGTGAAACCAACTTGTGAAATCAACTTTGTCTTATTTCATTTCATTTTATTTTTTTAAAGTAAACTGTACCCTGAACGTGGGACTCAAACTCACAATCCCAAGACCAAGAGTCACATGCTCTACGACTTATCTAGCCAGGGGCCCCCTCTTCTTTTTTTCTTTTTACTGTGAGTGCATGATGACTACTAGCACAGTTGGGTAATTTTGATTAATTTTAAGGAACCAAAACTTTTGCCCATCATTGCTTCCCATCATTAGTGCACAGTACAAAAGGCAAATATCTTAGTATTATTAAACAAATAGATCTGACATCATGGATCCCCTAAAAGAGTCTCGTGGCAACCCCCAAAAGGCCTTAAACCAGACTTTGAGACTGCTTTAGGAAATAGATAAAATCACAACTTTTAGTTTTCAAGTTATTTGTTTTTTGGGTATTCTCTCTCTTTTTTTTTTCCTTAAAATGCAAACTCTAGAAAAACATCTGTTGTGCCTATCTGTTCTCTCTTGTATCTTAGGGCCTACTAAGGTCCTAAGATCTCTACCAGAGATGGATGGCCTGAATCTAATGAAACTACAAAGATGTAGATATACATAAAATTTTTAATACTAAAAATCAGATGGAATAAATTTTTTCAGAATGCCTGTGTTTGTATGGCATAAACCTATAATAATATTTCGTAAAACAAATAAATATGTCTAGAGTTTTGTTTTACATATTTTAACAATCAATAACAGTTAAAACAAATTTGAACTGAACATGTTAGAGGAAAAATAACATTTTTTTCTATTCTTTCTATATCGTGTTATAAAATCACTGCCATTTAAGAAATAATTAAAGCACCCACAGCAAAAAATGTATAGGAAAAAAGTATTTAGAGATATTAGGCAGTTACCTCATTGAAATGTTATGTTTTTTTTCTGAATTTTGTAGTATTTTTCAGAATTTAAAATTTTATATTTTTGCTATCTTCTTATTCTAAACAAATATTCTTTTTTATACCTAATTTGATATTCTTGTTCTTAAAAAAAACCTCACCATCACCACCAATTGTATAAATTTTAAGGCCCAAAACGTGAGTCCACTTTTGTCTAAAGTAGTACCTAAAGCAGACTAAGTGTACACTAAGTATTGACTGACTAGCTGGATCTATTCGCGTATTGTAGTCAAACCTAAACCTCTAATTGTGCTTTAAAATATTTTATTTGGAATGAACATTCAAAGAGAAAGACAACTTATATAATGATGATGGATGACAAAATGAAAAATACACTCCATGTGTTTCCGGAAAGATCTTTATACTGAGCACAGTAGAGTGCATGTTGGAAAGGGTCAGCTGGTACCCAAGAGAGGTGTAAAGTGACACAACAGAGAGCTGACGTGCACATATGACTGTTGCCATCCCTCTCTCAGTCTCTATCTCTGCCTCTCTCCATAAGACTTGAGTCACCTAATCTAATTTCCCCGAATTTGCCATCAACTCTTGATACAGTCCACATTCTCCCCACTTCAGACCAATTCTCCACCAATTAACTTCACATTCTTCAGTTTTACTAACCAAAATCCATATTTATTCCACTACAACTAAGTGTTGACTTCTGAGGTCATATCTTAGGAAACAAAGTGAAAGAATTCAAGTGGAAATGACTAACATGGGAGACATGAAATTATTTCATATGAAAAAAGACTAGATTTGCTAGGCTTTAATTTAAGGAAAATATATTCAGATGACATGGAAAGGGCCATATAACCATGGATTACAAAAGATAACATAAAACTGTAGAGATAAATTCAGGAAGACCAAGACCCAAATGAAATGTGGCCTACTCCCAACTCCCAACATACCAAAGAGAATGTATGATCTTCATTTTCATATACTCAGTATAGAGACCAAGAGAGAGATCCTATTCATCTAATAAAAGGAAAGACTCTAGTGGCAAATGAGAGACTAATTCATGTATATAAAGGAGGGCAGTGTTAAAGAGGATTAGATTTAAGTAAGCCAGAGGTTAGATATTGGGCTATGGTGACAAAGTTATAGAAAAAACACGAAGTTTTTGTTTGTTTGTTTGTTTGTTTGTTTGTTTGTATTTCTCACTTTTTGCATTTGATATTCTTATTTCAAAGTTAACATAAAAGGCATAAAGGAGAAATTTACAATATCCTCAGTTATACAAAATCTTGATATCTTGGTATTTATTCTATTTATCTTTTTAATAAAAATATGTCATTTAAAATTTTAAAAATTATATTTATATACCTATATGTTGCTTTGTGGAGATATTGGAGGAGTCTCAATGACTGGATGGGAGGTTCGAACATTTTATGTTAAAGATCCTTATCAAATTTTAGACTCTAGGATTCTTTTTTAATGTATTTGGACTTTGCTGCATTGCTAAACATTATTGAATATTATGAAAGTTTTAAACAACCAATGAACACGGAGGGGTAAGTTTTAAGATCTTTGGTTATTAAAAATTTTTATTATAATTGTATGTACAAAACACACACACACACACACACACTCATATATTCAGTCAATAGTTACCAGAGCTGTTGAAATTACCAGAGGGCCAATGTTCTAGGAAAATAAACTAGTGGAAGTTTTTATAGAATGTCTCTGAGAAGTTAAGTTTTATAGATTCAGGAGAAATCTCTGTTACATAAAAATAAAATCTTTTGGCCTTATCACTTTCTGTGTTTGACAGGTTTCAAAGTCTGTTATCTAAGCAAGTAGATCCAAGCCTCTCATGAGAAGATTTTGCCTTGGAAGAAATTCTCTACCCATCCTTGGCAAGGTCCACAACAGAGTTCTTGATACTGCTACACCTTCTTTTTTTCTCTCAGCCTGTTAATTTCTACCTCACTATTATAGCCGTTATGTTTATGAACCATTACTAAAAATGTTTTAATTTAATACTTTCTTTATTTTTTATTTAAATATCCCATTTCTAAATGAATGGCTTTTAGGTATATTTGGGAGATGAAAGTTAGCCATGAACATATGCTTCTGTTCTCTTCCCCTGTCCCACAAAATAATTCAGAGGTGTAGATATCAGCAGAAAACCAGCAAATTCAGCACTACAAACAAAACTTGCCAAAAAAATGTATCCTCAGCTAAATGCTAGCTCTATGACACTTGAGGGAAGAATGGATTTGATTTCAGTCTTGTCATTAAGTTGTTCCACACTGAAGACTGGTGTTCTGAAGAGTTTGTTTATTTATTTATTTATTTAAATTTATTTATTCATTTGAGAGAGAGAGTACATGAGAGGGGGGAGGGTCAGAGGGAGAAGCAGGCTCCTCGCTGAGTAGGGAGCCTGATGCGGGACTCGATCCCGGGACCCCGGGATCATGACCTGAGCCGAAGGCAGTGGCTTAACCAACTGAGCCACCCAGGCGCCCCTGAAGAGTTATTTAAAACTCAATTGTACAAACCAAAGAAGCTTTTTGTGACTGTACAGATATTTGTTCTTACATTCTCTTTCCATTCACCCTACTTTTTCTGCACTGGTTAAATTGTATTCCCTATAATTAATATTTTTAAACCTGGAAGATAATCCTCTTCTCAGGCCCTGCAAGAATGTTTAGTAGCTTCAAACAGTATGACTCTCCAGACATTTCAAGACATATCCAGACATTTCAAGAAATCTATTTTTCACTTGTTTTCAGGGAGAAATTTTATAATGGCAGATTTAGATTAATAATTACCTATATGGTGCATTGAGTGCTTTTAGTTAGAAATCATTTACTTAAATGTAGATTAAGATTTTGAAGAAAAGGTAACAGTCCATACAATTATAATTAGTACAGTGAGTATTGCAAGAATACCTGCCTGGCAAGAAAGCACATAAACTTAGAGAAGCTAAATGAACTTTAGAGAATCTGATTAAAATATTTTTGCAGCTCAAAAAGAGGAAAATAAAATGTTTTTGAAGTAGTTCTTACATCAAATACCATATTTTCTTAAGGTAGGGATTGCTTTTTTATTTTCCTGTTTACTAGTGACAAGGTGGCTTCTGACTTTAACATACTGTGGAAGAGTCAGAACCGATCTAGAGCCAAAAATTCACATTCTAATCCTACTTCTCTCATGGGGCCTTGTCCAAATCTTCCAGCAATTTCAAGTCTCATTATTGTCAACTGAAATGTATGGGACTCTACCAGGTGATGTATAAGAGTCCCCTCCCACTCTACTGTTCTAAGATTCTAAGAGAAAGCATCTCCTGTAGATTAAATTGGGAAAAAAGTGGGTTGACAATAATCACTGAATGAAAGAAGAAATTGAAGAGAATGAAAGTAAGGATAAAGGAAATATGAGAATAAAATAATTTGATTGTATAGCTAGAGAGGATTTTTTAAATTTTCATTCCAGTATAGTTAACATACAGTGTTAGATTAGTTTCAGATGTACAATATAGTGATTCAACACTTCCATACATCACCCAATGTTCCTCTCAAGTGCACTCCTTTATCCCCATAACCTGTGTCACCCATTCTCCCACCCATGTCCCCTCTGGGAGAAAACACCAGTTTGTTCTCTATACTTAAGAGTCTGTTTTTGGGGGGCGCCTGGGTGGCTCAGTTGGTTAAGCATCTCCCTTTGCCTCAGGTCATCATCTCAGGGTCCTGGGATTGAACCCTACGTTGGGCTCTCTGCTCAGCAGGAAGTCTGCTTCTCCCTCTCCTCCCTGCTCTCTCTTGCTATGTCTATCATCTCTGTCTCTCTCTCAAATAAATAAATGAAAATCTTTTTTTTAAGATTTTATTTATGGGCGCCTGGGTGGCTCAGTTGGTTAAGCGACTGCCTTTGGCTCAGGTCATGATCCTGGAGTCCCTGGATCGAGTCCCGCATCGGGCTCCCTGCTCAGCAGGGAGTCTGCTTCTCCCTCTCCCACTCCCCCCTCTTGTGCTTTCTCTCTCTCTCTCACTCTCTCTCTCAAATAAATAAATAAATAAATAAATAAATAAATAAATAAATAGATTTTATTTATTTGTCAGAGAGAGAGAGGGAGGGAGAGCACAAGCAGGGGAGTGGCAGGCAGAGGGAGAAGCAGGCTCCCCGCTGAGCAAGGAGTCCAATATTGTAGGATCCCAGGACCCTGGGATCATGACCTGAGCCGAAGGCAGACGCTTAACGTACTGAGCCACCCAGGCGTCCCAAAATAAATGAAAATCTTTAAAAAAAAGGGTCTGTTTTTTGGTTTGTATCTTTTTTATTTGTTCATTTGTTTCTTTACTTCCATATGTGAGTAAAATCATATGGTATTTCTCTTTCTCTGACTGACTTATTTCACATAGCATTATACTCTCTAGATCCAACCATATTGTTGCAAATGGCAAGATTTCATTTGATTGTGTATGTATGCATGCATGTATGTATGTATGTATTTTATTATTTTTTTTAATTCCAGTATAGTTAACATATAGTGTTATATTAGTTTCAGGTGCATAATATAGTGATTCAGCAATTCCATACATTCCCCCGGTGCTCATCACAAGTGGACTCCTTAATATCTATCTCCCCATCTCACCCATGCCCCCCACCTCCCCTCTAGTAACCATCAGTTTGTTCTCTATAGTTAAAAGAGTCTCTTTCTTGGTTTTTCTCTCTCTCTCTTTTTTTCCCCTTTGCTTGTTTATTTTATTTCTTAAATTCCACGTATGAGTGAAATCATATGGTATTTGTCTTTCTCTGACTGACTTATTTCACTTAGCATAATACTCCTGACTCCATCCATGTCATTGCAAATGGCAAGATTTCATTTCTTTTTATAGCTGAGTAAAATTCCACTGTGTGTGTGTGTGTATGTATGTATGTGTGTGTATATATATATATATATATATAAAACATCTTTATTCATCTATAGATGGACACTTGAGCTGCTTCCATAATTTGACTATTGTAAATAATACTGCAAACAACACAGAGGTGCATATATCTTGTCAAATTAGTTTTTGTATTCTTTGGGTAATTACCCAGTAATGGAATTACTAGATCATATGGTAATTCTGTTTTTAATTTTTTGAGGAAATGTCATACTGTTTTCCATAATGGCTGCACCAGTTTGCATTCCTACCAAATGTGCACGAGGGCTCTTTTTTCTCCACATCCTTGCCAACCCTTGTTGTTTCATGTGTTTTTGATTTTAGCAATTCTGAGAGGTGTGAGGTGATATCTCATTGTGGTTTTAATTTGCATTTCCCTGATGATGAGTGATGTTGAGCATCTTTTCATGTGTCTGTTGGCCATCTGTATGTCTTCTTTAGAGAAATATCTGTTCATAACTTCTGCCTATTTTTTAATTGGATTATTTGGGATTTTGGTGTTGAGTATAAATTCTTTATATATTTTGGATATTAACCAATTATCAGATAAGTCATTCGCAAATATCTTCTCACATTCAGTAGGGTATCTCATGGTTGTGTAGACTGTTTCCTTTATTGTGCAGAAGTTTTTTATTTTGATGTAGTTCCAATAGTTAATATTTGCTTGGTTTCCCATGTCAATAGGAATAGGTCAGGAGACGTATCTTGAAAAATATTGTTATGGCCAATGTCAGAGAAATTACTGCCTGTGCTCTCTCCTAGGATTTTTATGGTGTTAGGTCTCACATTTGGGTCCTTAATCCACTTTGACTTTATTTTTGTGTATGGAGTAAGAAAGTAGTCCAGTTTCATTATTTTGCATGTAGCTGTCTAGTTTTCCAAGCACCATTTGTTGAGGAGACTATCTTTTCCCATTGCATATTCTTTTCTCCTTGCCTCCTTGGTGGAAATTTAATTGACCATATAATTATGGGTTTATTTCTGGGTTCTTTATTCTGTTCTGTTGATCTATGTGTTTGTTTTTGTGCCAGTCCCATATTGTTTTGATTACTACACATTTGTGATGTAACTTGAATCTGGGATTGTGATACCTCCAGTTTTGTTCTTTTTCAAGATTACTGTTGTTAATCAGGGACTTTTGTGGTTCCATATAAATTTTAGGATTATTTATTCTAGTTCTGTGAAAAATACTGTTGTTATTTTGATAGGCATTGCATTAAATCTGCTCATTGCTTTGGGTAGTATAGACATTTTAACAATATTTGTTCTTCCAATCCATGAACAGGGAATATCTCTCCATTTGTTTAAGTGGAATATTTTTTAATTCAACCTGTATAGTTTTCAGAGTACAGACCTTTCACTTCCTTTGTTAAGTTTATTCCTAAGTATTTTATTCTTTTTGGTACAATTATAAATGGGATTATTTCCTTTTTAATTTCTCTTTCTGGTACTTCATTATTACTGTATAGAAATACAGCAGACTTCTGTACATTGATTTTTTTTTTATCCTATGACCTTACTAAATTCATTTATAAGTAGTCTTTTGGTGGGGTCTTTAGGGTTTTCTATATATAGTATCATGTCATCTGCAAATAGTGAAAGTTGTACTTCTTCCTTACTAATTTGGATGCTTTTAATTTTATTTTTTTTCTTGTCTGATTGCTGTGGCTAAGACTTCCAGGACTATGTTGAATAAAAATGGTGAGAGTGGACATTCTGATCTTGTTCCTGATCTTAGAGGGAAAAACTCTTCAGTTTTTCACCATTGGCTATGATGTGAGCTATGGGTTTTTTATATATATACTTCATTATATTAAGGTATGTTCCCTCTAAACCTACTTTGTTGAGAGTTTTTATCACGAATGGGTGTTGTACATTGTCAAATGCTTTCTCTGCATCTAATGAAATGATCATATGGTTTTTATCCTTTCTCTTATACATTTGATGTATCACATTGATTGATTTGTGAATATTGAACCACCCTTGTATCCCAGGAATAAATCCCACTTGATTGTGGTGAATAATTTTTTCATGTATTGTACTAATTTTTAATTTAATATTTAATATTTAATTTGCAAATTTTTGAGGATTTTTGCATCTGTGTTCATCAGAAATATTGGCCTATAGTTCTCTTTCTTATGTCTTTATCTGTTTTTGGTATCAGGGTAATGCTGGCATCGTAGAATGAATTTGGAAGTTTTGTTTTCTATTCTATTTTTTGGAAAGGTTTGAGGAAAATAGTTATTGACTCTAAATATTTGGTAGAGTTCACTTGTGAAGGCATCAGGTCCTGGACTTTTGATTATTGGGAGTTTTTAGATTACTGATTGAATTTCATTGCTGGTAATCCCTCTGTTCAAATTTTATTTCTTCCTGATTCAGTTTTAGGAGATTATATGTTTCTAGGAATTTATCCATTTCTTCTAGGTTGTCCAATTTGTTGGCATATAATCTTTCATAATATTCTCATATAATCCTTTGTATTTTTGTGGTATCAAGGGTTATTTATCCTCTTTCGATTCTGATTTTGTTTATATGAATCTCTCACTTTTTATTCTTTTAATGAGACTACCTAAAGGTTTATTAATTTTGTTGATCTTTTCAAAGAACCAGCTCCTGGTTTTTTTTTTTTTTTTTTTATGTCTACTTTGTTTATTTCTGCTTTCATCTGTATTATTCCCTTCCTTCTCCTGGTTTAGGGTTTTGTTTGTTCTTTAGCTCCTTTTGATGTGAGGTTAGATTGTTTATTTGAAATTTTTCTTGCTTCTTGATATTAGTCTGTATTGGTATAAAGGTCCCTCTTAGAACAGCTTTTGTTGCATCACAAAGATTTTGGACCCTTATGTTTTCATTTTCATTTGTCTCCATGTATTTCTTGATTTCCTCTTTGATTTCTTGGTTGACCCATTTATTGTTTAGTAGATTGACATTTAACTTCTATGTATTTGTGTTCTATCCAGATTTCTCCTTGTGGTTGATTTCTATTTTCATAGCATGTTTGTCAGAAAATATGCATGTATGGCTTCAATCTTTTTGAATTTGTTGAGACTTGTTTTATGGCCTAATATGTGATCTGTTCTGGAGAATGTTCCGTGGGCACTTGAAAAGAATGCATATTCTGCTGTTTTAGGATGGAATGTTCTTAGTATATCTGCTAAATCCATCTGCTCCAATGTGTCATTCAAAGTCACTGTTTGCTTGTTGATTTTCTGTTTGGATGATCTATTTATTGATGTAAGTGAGGTTTTAAAGTCCCCTACTATTATTGTATTACTATCGATTATTTCCTTTATGTTTATTCTTAGCTGTTTTATGTCTTTGTGTGCTCCCATGTTGGGTGCATAAATATTTACAATCTTCTTGTTGGACTGTTCCCTCTTTAATTATACAGTGGCCTTCTCTGTCTCTTGTTACAGTCTTTGTTTTAAAGTCTATTTGTTCCATGTAAGTATTGCTACCCCAGCTTTCTTTTCACTTCCATTTGCATGTTAAATGCTTTTCTATCCCTTCACTTTCAACCTGCATGTGTCCTTAGGTCTGAAATGAGTATCTTGTAGGCAGATATAGATGGGTCTTGCCTTTATGTCTATTCCATCACCCTGTATCTTTTGTTTAGAACATTTAGTCCATTTACATTCAAAGTAATGTACTGATTGCCATTTTGTTACTTGTTTTATGGTTGTTTTTGTAGTTCTTCTCTGTTCCTTTCTTCTCTTGCCCTCTTCTCTCACAGATTGCTGGCTTTCTTTAGTGGTAACTTGGATTCCTTTCTCTTTATTTTTTGCATTTCTAACACTGGTTTTTGATTTATGGTTATCATTAGGATTTTATCTAACATCTTATGCATATAGCAGTATATATTAAGTTGAGGGTCACTCACCTTTAAATCCATTCATTACTCCCCCCCCAATTTTGATATATGCTGTTATAATTTACTATCTTTTATTTTGTGAATCCCTTGACTGATTTTTAAACATATACTTAATTTTACTGCTTTTGTGCTTCCTACTTTTCTTTCTCCTACTTATGGTCTTTTCTTTCTGCTCAAAGAGCTACCTTTGACATTTATCATAGGGCTGATTTAGTGGTCATGAATTTCTTTAACTTTTGTTTATCTGGGAAACTCTTTATCTCTCCTTCTATTCTGAATGATAGCCTTGCTAGATAGAATATTCTTGATTGCAGGTTTTTGTTCTTACAGCACTTTGAATATATCATGCCATTTTCTTCTGGCCTACAAAGTTTCTGCTGAAAAATCGCTGATAGCCTTATGGGGTTTCCCTTGTATGTAACTGTGTTCTTTTCTCTTGGTGTTTTTGAAATTCTTTATCACTACTTTTTACTGCTTTAATTACTATAAATCTTGGCATTGACCTCCTTGATTTGCCTTTTGGGTTGATTTTCTCTGTGCCTCCTGGATCTGGATTTCTGTTTCCTTCCTTGGATTTGGGAAGTTTTGGGCTATTATTTCTTCAAATAAGTTTTCTTCCCCTATTTCTCTCTCTCTTCTCCTTCTGAGATCCCTACAATGCAAATTTTATCATGCTTGATGGTGTTGATTAGTTTCCTAAGTCTATTCTCATTTTTTATTATTACCTTTTCTCTCATCTGTTCAGTTTGATTGTTGTCCATAACTCTATCCTCCAGCTCACTGATTGGTTCTTCTCCTTCCTCCAGTCTATTTATTCCCTCTAGTGTATTTTTAATTTCAGTTATTGAGGTCTTCATGTCTATCTTTTGTTTGTTTTCCATCTCTTTGTTTTCTATCTCTTTGTCCCACTGATATCCTCTACTCTTTTCTCAAGTCCAGTGACTATCTTTATGACAATTACTTTAAATTCTCTATCAGGCATATTATTTATCTCCATTTTGTTTAGGTCTCTTGCTATGATTTTTCCTATACTACAGTTGGGATATATTCCTCTGTCTCTTCATTTTGTCTAACTCTTATGTCTGTTTCTGTGTGTCAGGAAAGACAGCTACGTCTCTTGCACTTGAAAGTAATGGCCTCATGAAGAAGAGGTCCTATAGTGCCCTGCTATGCCATGTCCCCTTTTTACCAGAACCTGTCATTTCAGGGGTGTGTCCTATGTGTTGTGTATGCCCTTTTGTTGTGATTGAGCCACTTTTGCCTTTAGTCCAGTCATCTGCAATGGTTCTCCTTGCCTGTTGTGGACAGGATTTGGTCCCTGTTGTTAGTGGACCAGTCTGGAGCTGCCTGATATTGAGTTTAGTCAGACCAGTCATTTGCCAGAGATGCAGTGGCAGCAAAGTGCAGGGCTTTTTCCCTCTGTTGTCCCCTGAGAAGCTTTTGTTGATTGGCAGAGAGGTCAGCAGTTAGATCAAATGTCTGCCCCCAGCCCACTTTGGGGCCACAGTTGGACTGGTGTATGTGGTTATCTTTCCCTCTCCCTGGGGCAGGATTCATTTTGGAATGGTGCTTCCCCCTGTTGGGGCTGCTTACACACTGCTAGGCTCCTGGCACCCATTTGGATGGATTTTGGTCATTGGTGTATTGGAGGGGGCGGGTCTACATAACACCATGGGTGGGGCACACAGTATTAACAGGGTTTGCAGGGGTCTGCTATTGGAGGAGACCTGGAGTGGAGGCTTGGCTGGAGGGAGCATTTCCACAGGAGAATGCAGGGGCGGAAATGCTGTTAGCATGTTAGATGGAGAGTGTTTGTGCTGTGCTGGTTCCTGCAGCTGTCTGTGTGTCTAGGTTAGGGAGCAGGAGAGGGAAGTGGTACCTGCCAGCTCCTTTGTTCCTGGAGAAGTCTCTTAAAGATCCCTGCCCCTCCAGTACATACTCTGAGATTAGTAAATGAATTTCCTTCCCATATACCCCATGCATTTTCAAACTGGTGCTTCTATGGTATATCTCCAAAGGCTCTTTGTTGTGCTGTCTCTTTAAGGGTGGGGACTCAATTTCCTATTGCCCTCCAGCTCTCCCAGAACCAAACCTCTGATTTTTAAAGTTCCAAATATTAAGCCTTGTTGATTGTAAGAACTTGTGAAATTAGGCCCCTCTGGTTTTCAAAGCCAATATTTATGGGGATTTTTATTCCCTGTGCAAGTTCTCCATGTTTAAGGTTCTTGGTGGGAGGCTCTGTTTCTTTCCCCTTTCTGTGCCTGTGGTGTTCCTCCCTCCTGGGACAATTCCATTGGGTCCATTTATCTCTGGACTGCATTTCCACTCTTCCTACCCTCTTCAGTGTGGACTCTTGTCTACATTTAGCTGTGGACAATCTGTTCTTCCAGTCTTTGGGTCATTTTCTGGGTTATTTACACTGATGTGGGTGTTATCTAGTTGCCTCTGTGGGACAGTGTGAGCTTAGGCTCTTCCTACTTTGCCATCTTCCCCAGAAGTCCAGTTAGAAAGGATTTTATAAAATCATGAACTAATTCTCCAAAGTCTTTAGAAACTAGAAATATATTTATATGTGGTTATTACGGCTTTTCCTCCTATATGTTCGTGTAATAGCCCATATTTATACACATTGTAGGATTTATCACATTCTATATTTTAATTTGGCTTACTTGTTCATCTCCTCTCTATCTGTAGAATTCTGAGGGTGGAGGCAAGCACTGTCATATTCATCACTGATCCCTAATACTTTTAACTCTGTGCATGACATATAGCAAGTACTCTGTAAATATTTATTGAATGAAAGAAGTAATTCCCTTCTTTTCTGTATTAATATCTTAACTCCTTTTTTTATTTTACATCAAACGTCACTAAACTGAGTACATCACTTCATTTATAAAGTCAGAGCAAGAATGAACAAACTTCAGCGTATAGGCTAAATTTGACCCACCATCTATTTTTGTAAATAAAGTTTTACTGGAACACAGTCACATTCACTTGCTTACATATTGTCCATGGCTGCTTTCATCTTATAATCGCAAAGATGATTAGTTGCCACAAAGCCTGGATAGTTGGCAAAGCCAAAAAATATTTCATCTCTGGCCTTTAGTAGAGAAAGTTTGCTTATCCCTGCTCTGAAGTTATAAGCAAATCCTGACTAATTAAAAGATGAATTAAATAAATAGTAAAAGCCTAATACAACACTATTATCCTTTGAACTTAGTTTTGTAAAGATCACAATATTATAAAAGAATCTTGGGGCACCTGGGTGGCTCACTTGGTTAAGCGTCTGCCTTGGGCTCAGGTCATGATCCCAGGGTTTTGGGATCAGCTCCACATTGGGCACTCTGCTCAGCGGGGAGTCTGCTTCTCCCTCTGCCCCTACTCCCTCCCTACTCATGCTATCTCTCGCTCTCAAATAAATAAAATCTTTAAAAAAAAAAAAAGAATCCTACTACAGTTAATAAAGAGGTTTCTCTTTCATTATTTACAAGTCAAAACCTTAGCCTTCTTTTTTTCTCTATATATAGCCATGGAAATCTTATGTTAAAAAATGCATTGCCCTAATCTGGCCTCTGGAAGTCTATACCTCCTACAAAGTGATACTTTTCATTTATTGTTTAAAGAAATTTAATCTCCTCTCTGGATTCAGTAAATTGCGTGGTATCTGGTTTGTGCATCAGTATGTCCATAAGCTTCTTGATCAGTTACTGCCCCAGCAGCATGCTCAGTTATTTGCTACTTCTTCTGCAACTGTATTTCATGATTAATAAGAAAGCTAAGGAGAAAATAACAGAGAAAATTGGCATTGCAAATGGGCTAAGACACAGAGAAGAAATAATATGGTATTTTCTTGTGTGAAAATCCCTAGACAGGTGATAGAAACAATAAACAACAATAGAACAAAGAAACTTATCACATTTGAGGACCATGGTAAAGGCAGGCCTAGTTTTGTTCCCATAATTTTCTTTTTTATTAAATGATTTAGAGGAACTTAGGAAAGTGAATAAGGCAATCTCTTTAATACAAAAAGAAGATGAGAGAAGGACACTCAGAGCCCCTGGGTGTTGGCCAGCACACCAGGCCAAACCATGGTGAATAGGCTGGCTCTTTTGCTCTGTGTTCCTTACACAAAGTATAACTCCTACATAATAGATGCTGGGAACTAATTAAGAAGTCAAGGGTAAACACAAAAAAATAGATGCTTGCCAAACAAAAAGCATAGTCCTCTGTTTAAGTTTCAGGGAAAAATTAATATACAAAAAATTTTATTTTGAAAATTATCCATAACAAAAAGAGAACTGTGAAATGACTCTCTGAATAAATGTACATTTATGAATATCTTAGTAGGCCTCCTGTTGAAATACTCTACGGATATCATTTTAAGCTGTAGTTTATGACTTCTTCAAAAGCATCTGAAACAACTAACTCCCCCCCCCCAAAAAAAGAAGTAGAGCAGTCTTAATGTGTATAACAAGTAAGTAAAATTATTAAGCTTATTTGTACCAAAAATTTTTTCATCTAGGGGGTGTCAAGTGTTTAAGAAGAATTTTGAGGAGAATCCTTAGTGTTAAATCTAGTTGGAAACAAGTTTACTGACTAAAAAGTCTATTCTTGAGGGAGAGTCTCATATTTCTGATCATATTTTCTTTCTAACAAGGGACTTGATGCTTTTTTTTTTTTGGCAGGAGATACTTACATGCCTTTCTTCTACAAAGATTCAATGCATTTGCTTTGTAGATAAAAATTTAGGTAAGATATATTAAAAAAGATTGAGAGACATGTTTATATGCATTCACTTTTGTGTTAGCTATTAGAAATATTTGTTTGGTTTTTTTTTTTTGGATGCTCATAGCAGCTTTATTTGTAATAGTCAAGAACTGGAAACAGCCCATATGTCTATCAACAGGAAAAAGATAAACAAATTGTGGTACAGGCATATCTTAGAGATCTTGCAGGTTTGGTTCCAGACCACTGCAATAAGATGAATTACCACAATAAAGTGAGTCAAATGAATTTTTTTGTTTCCCAATGCATATAAAAATTATGTTTACACTACACTGTAGTCTATTACCTGTGCAACAACATTATGTCTAAAAAATTGCATATTCCTTTTTAAAAATTTTTTATTGTTATGCTAACCACCATACTACATCATTAGTTTTTGATGTAGTGTTCCATGATTCATTGTTTGTGCATAACACCCAGTGCTCCATGCAGAACATGCCCTCTTTAATACCCATCACCAGGCTAACCCATCCTCCCACCCCCCTCCCCTCTAGAACCCTCAGTTTGTTTTTCAGAGTCCATCGTCTCTCATGGTTCGTCTCCCCCTCCAATTTCCCCCCCTTCATTCTTCCCCTCCTGCTATCTTCCTCTTTTTTTTTATTAAAAATATTTGTGAAAACATTGTCCATTATATCACCCAGCTCTCTCTCTATAATTGCCAATGAGAGATATATAGTTTTCTGAGTTTGGGTTAAAGATATATTTGTATTCACTGTTGTTGTTTTTTTTAATTTGAGAGAGAGTGCCCACAAGATGGTGGGAGCAGTTGGGGGGAGGGGCAGAGAGAGAGAGGTGGAAGCAGAGTCCCCGCTGAGCAGGGAGCCACCCGGAGGTGGGGCTTGATCCCAAGACCCTGAGATCATGACCTGAGCCCAGGGCAGATGCTTAACCACTTAACTGACTGAGCCACCCAGTCACCCCTGTATTCACTGTTATTTTATGAGGTTTGAGTAACTTTTTATATTTCTATCTTCCTAAGTTTCTGGTAAACTCAAGGCTAAATTTTATGGTGAAAAAGGATAGTTGTACTTTTTCTTCTGTTTCTCATCGTAGCTTTTATCTCTTTTCCAAATTTGATTTTTTCCCTTGTCCTCCTCCGCACCCCCCTTAATTTTTTTTTTTTACTTAAGTTTATTTTTCTGGTTTTTTAAGATGCTTTAAATCTTTTTTCTCTACTAAAAAAGGCAATAAGGGACACCTTGGTGGCTCAGTCAGTTGAGCACCCAACTCTTGATTTTGGCTCAGGTCATGATCTCAGGGTCCTAGGATCCAGCCTGAATTCGGGCTCCACACTTAGCTTGAGGATTTTCTCCTTCTCCCCCTACTCACTCACACTTATTCCCTCTCTCTCTCTAAAATAAATAAATAAATCTTTAAAAAGAAGTCAATGAGTACTGAACTCAGACAAGCATCAATCAAATACCTTATGTGTGTTATTCTTAAAGAAATTACTGTTTTCCATTCTGTGACATCCTTCACATGAGCCAAATGAATTCCTATTTATCCTTCAAGGCTGAACTCAAGTGTCTCCCCTACTGTGCCTCCTTCTCTCGTCCAGAAAGCAGAGTGGATCAATTTGTAGCAACACTGCACTTGCCTCTATGGATTGACTTATCACACAGCACCCTTCTGTTTGCATCTGTCTCCACTCACATATTAGGCTCTTTAGATCAGTGGTTGCACTTCTTTTCATGTTTCTTGCCCAATACCTAGTCCTAATGCCTGGCTTGTAGCCCAATACCAGGCAAAGAGTAAATATTAACCATTATGTGTAGATGAGATAAATGAATTAATGAATTTGAAAATTATTTTAAAAAAACAGTATTTTGGAAGTGTTTATGAGAATAGTGAATATATTGACTGGCGAGCTTCCATTGTGTTCCCTCTGAGTAACTAATACTGAGCTATGTGCTATAGGGGTGGGAGGGAGACCGGCCAGAGAGATAAAACTCCAATTTGTGATACCCTCAAGGAGTTAATCATTCTGAAGAGGGTAAAATTAACAGGGGTTTGAGTAGTTGGATAATTTTTAGGACTTGAAATGGTCTTAATGTGTATCAATTTTTTCATTCTGGGTAGGATGGCAGAACAAATTAAGATATGAAGTCAAAACAGTAAACCTGGCTTATTCAGAGAATGGTGAGAAGACCTGTATGAAAAACCTGAAGGATAGGTGATAAAGATGAATGGGCAGTATAGTTAAATAAGTAGTTGTGTGGGAGGATAGAAAGTAGGAGTCAGATTCTATGACAGTATTAAAATTCATATAAAGTCATTGATATTTGATATGAATAAAAGCTCTAGTTCACTTTTGAATAAGAGGATGACAATAAAAAGTAGATCAATTTGGTAACAGCATAAATAATAAATTAGAGCAGTGTAAACCAGAGGCAGGACAATTGTATAGGTGACAGTAGAAAGGAAAGGGGAGGGCCTAGACATACGTAATATTAATAGAAGCAAACTTTCTATCTGGAAAATGTTTCAAGGCAAGAATTGTGAGCTTCATTACATGATATTGGGTAAGTGAAAAATGAGCCACAATTTCTTAATTAGAAGTAAAAATCTCACCACATAAATATTTAAAATTAACAAATTTAATATATGCTGTACTAGTGTTGAACTTTAAAATTATAAATCACTAGAAAGAATGTAATTCTCATGTAATGGAATATATGATGATATTAGACACTGATCTTTTCCTGTAATAATTCAACATGGATAATTCACATTCATTGTAACTTTAATGTTGATTATTTGTAAAGCTGTAGTTTATAGACCTTGCAAATGATTATAACAGAATTATTAATCTACACATAACATTGCCACCCAGGAAAGCATTTGTATTAGCTTGGTAGGACTAACATAAAAAAATAACATAAACTGAGTGGCTTAAACAGAAATAGATCTTCTCATAGTTCTAGAAGCTAGGAGGCAAGATCCAGGTGTTGGCAGATTTAATTTCTCCTGAGACCTCTTGCCTTGGCTTGCAGTTGACCACCTTCTTGCTATGTGTTGACATGGCCTTTTCTCTATGCACTGCCCCCCAATCCCTGGTATCTCTTTCTTTCTTATAATGACACCAGTCCTATTGTATTAGGGTCCTGCTCTAATGGCCTCATTTTAATCTGTTCACCTCTTGGTGAATATGGTTACATTCGAAAGTAGTGAGTGTTGGGACTTCAACATGAATTTTGGGGGAATCCCCTAACAGGATTCATGGCAGACCTTTTTAACACAATAGTCTATGTTTCGTTTCTTCTTTGATGGTCCTAATACCTATTAAATGCTTCTTCATATGATGTAAACTTGTTTTCAGAAACCCCCAAACCCTCAAAACTATGCTAATGTCACTCATAATTTTGTTCTTTTTCCTCCTCTGTGGGAACTAAACTGAGTCTGTTGAGTTTCCAAATTTTGACCTCTAAATTGATGAATATTTTATTCTCTCCTTTATAGTAACTAAAAAAAATAAGTGGTCCCATATTAATTAATTCTTTAGATTACAACCATACTCTCCCAAACTTTTTTAACTTTATAAAATCATTTTTGATTAAAAAACAAACCACTTCACCAACGACAGCCTGCCCTCTTTGCATGGGGGCATTTGGGCATGTCACTTAGTTTTTCCGTCCCTCAGTGTTCTACTCTATGAAGTAGAATAAAAATATTTACCTCTTAGGATTGTTTCGAAGACTAAGACACAATGTGTGAATGTGTATGTACAGGGTTTGGCTCATTTCCATTGTCATGCCCCAACCCGCTCTTCTTAAACCTAAGAACAGGAACAGGACCTGTTCTCAAAAAATTGAAGTCCCAAGATCCCTGTTGAGAGCATCGATTATTTTACTGTATTATAATGGTGATTCCTCATGCCTTTTGAGGCTTGTAGGGCTCTTTGTAGGACTGTTTGTTACATAGAAATGTCCCAGGTTTCTATGCAATCTTTCAACTTTTATATTTGTTTTTAATTTTTCTTGTATTGCTTCCTGCACATCAGTTTACCAGCTGTCACTTTTTATCAAAATCAATGTAACTTCTTCTATCAGCCTCCCACGATTTAATTTGCTGCTTCAGATAACTTGTGAGGTGGAAAATCAGATGATCAAGCCTATTGGAATTTGGGGACATGTAGGAGAGTAGTAATTATTGAATCCCAGATCTGGACTTAGTGCTATGCTGGGTAATTGTTTCATGCTGGTCTCAGCCTTTTGATAGAGATGCTGTTGGCTAGAAATGCCTGGGGACACTCACCCAGGCCCTGGTGAGCTTCCCACAGACATCTCCCCTTTCCAAACCAGTGTTATGACTGGACTGACCCTTGTGGTTCTTATTATGATTGCAAGTCACCCTTCAGCAACAACCATCAAAATCTTTGAAAAAATAAAGCCTTATTACTTACACGACCTGGAGAGTACACAGCACACAATGAGGACATGGGTAGAGAAGTAGAGAGAAAGAGACTGTGTGCTTGGGGCCCAGAGTTGTGCTTTTTACTGGGTCAAGGGTCAGGGCTCAGCATTTGGGGACTCATTCTTTATTGATGAATTTAAAACATAAGAGTGGGAATTTAAAGCAAGGGAAGAGAAAAGACATGTGGCCCAAATGGTCAGTTATGAAAATCAACCAAGAACTCTAAAACAAAGGAACTTAGGTATGGGAAGTGGCCTGGCTCTTTATCTAGTGCCATGGCAGGTGGTGTGGTAATAATTATTACCGAGATAGCTGTCTTTGGAGTGGATGCCTCTTTGAGATGGATGTCACAGCAATCAAAACTTCATTTAGGCACTTATATTACAAAAAAGAGAAAACTATATCAGGGCTTACACTAACTACCATGATTTACAAAATTGTATTATTTAATCCTTAAAACAACCCAGAGAGGAGGTACTATTATTACTTTTGTTTTATAGATGAGGAAACTGAGAGTGCAGGAGGTAATTTCTTCAAGGTCAAATGTGTGGAAGGAGTAGAACCAGCACCTGAAATCAGATCTCCCAACTCCAGGTTCAGTACATTCATATCATATACCCTCAAGTGAGATAGTCCTGTAATGGATTTCTAAGGGCCCCAAGCTTGTTGTGCTATATTGATTTAGTTATGATTCTGTTTTATAGCACTTTTCTCAATGATCACAGATATTTTTCTGATATTTAATTAAACACCATAGCACTTTAGCTATCTGCCAATTTATGCATGATAAAATTTAATGATGAGGTAAATCTTGGAAAATGAAGTCTTAATCAAAGAAATCTCTTACTCAACAACAATACAAATGAAGCAGCTAGTGTCTACTGAGTGACAGCTACATGTCAGTCTCCATCCTATGTTCTTTACATGTACTCTACCTGGATTATCACATATAATCCTCCAAATTACTCTGTGAGGTAAACACTTTTATTATACCTATTTTGTAGGTGAGAAGTTTCAAGTAGTTAAGTAATTGGCCACCCAGCCAGGGACAAATAGAGCTAGGATTCAAAGTCAGGCAGATGAGACCAGTAAGAGAGCCAAAAACAGACACGATGCCTTTAGCATAGCACTACAAAGACAGAAGAAGGTTCCAAAAGTGTTACTAAATATTCATTAATGGTTCAGATTCATTGAGCAGAAAATAGCTTACCTTGATGAAGTTCAGTCTTCGAAAACCAGGAATAACTATTCAGGCTATGGGTAGAACTAAAGACTGGCAAGTGGAACCTACCTATTTATTTCAATTTCATTAGGAAGTAACCCAGATGTACAGCTTTCTACTGTTAACCCCAAAATTGTTTGTCAGACCTAAATTTTGTGCCATGCTTTCCCTTATGAAAGGCATCTGGGGCTCATTGTGTTTTGTGCACTCTGGCCGCTTCCTTCACTAATTTTACTTTTTGTTTTGGCGGGGGGCTTTCCAACCACTTCCATAGCTACTCCCTTTCTTCCTTTTTCTTTCCGCTTTCAAGATCAACACATCTTTGGCACCTTGGTCATAGTCATCTTCTCTTTCCCACTTTCTGCCTACATCTTTGAGGACTCAAGTTCTCAACTGAACTTTCTAGATCTTTTCAATTTGGGGCATCCTTCAGTAAACCTAAAGTTATATAGAACTTTGTTAATTCCAAATCTGTAATCATAGTTTATTACCTTTCCCACTTTATGATTACCTAATCCCCACTATATTGGAGTTCAGGAGTACATCTAAATTTTCTGCTTATTCTTTTTCTTTTAACCCCAAAGCCTATCTTAAACTAATGACCAAACCCTTGAGTCCAGAGATCTCATTTGCATCAGAAGTAAATAAAGCCGTAAAATTGCCATCAAGAAATGGGTACTGAATGTGTAGAACATTAAACAGATAAATTGACCCAATAATTTTGCCACAAATTATATGTGTAAAAAACTTAATGTATCCTTTAAATGAGATGCTTTTCTAAATTAAAGTCTAAAAGTCATCAAGATATCTTTTCATGTTTTGTTTTTGATCATAAAATGCATCTATAAAGTAGATACATAAAATTCTACTTTATTATAAAATATCAGAGGGATGAAGGGCTAGTAGTAAAAAAAAGAAAAAAGTTTACCGTCAATATACTCACTCATGAACACATGCCATTTTTTACTGAAATAAATGTACTAACAGCATGGGGAATATATGTAGTATGATTAGAAATTCCCCGTAAAATATTTAAGAATTTAAGATTTGTTGTATTGAACTCACTACAACCTTGTCTACCAGAAAACAAAGTTGGCATTTTCTTTCACAGCCATGGGAATGGTGATTCTCAGAAGAGATTCCATAATAGAGAACCTCAAGTAATTAATCATTAATGAAATTATGAAGGGCAATTCTTTAGGAAGGAAAACATATGAGAAAAATAAATGTTAGTCTTTGGCAGCCCCAAAGAACAGCAATTCCTGGTTTATGAACAAAACAGAGCTAGAAGGGAATTTTTGTTTGGCTTCTTTCATGGGAAACTGAGCATAAAATATAATTGTTATGAGCATCACCAAAAAGAAGAGGAACAGTTATTAAGTGGCAAAAAGCATTATCTCGAGATCAATAAAGCAGTGAGTTTGGAGTGATAAAATAAGAAAAGTATGTTGATATGTATGTGGGGCATGGGGACAGTGAAGGATGATGATGCTTCCTTTGGTAAGAACACTCTAGAATCATATAGGAGGCACCTTTCCAGCCTTGAGGTCCCAGAAGGCTTACATCTTAAGATGCAACAAGCAGGATTGGATACTCCCCTGTACATGTAGTATAAGGAAAACTATAGCGTGGCCAGTGGGCAGGCCGTTAAGTAAACTCAGATTCCTGTCACTTGCAAAACAGTCCTCTCCATCTCATTGCTTTCCACCTCAAATCCCAAATGGATTCTCCATTTTACTAGGAAATCTGAAAATTACTTCTGTTGAGCAGGGAATGGAAAGTTCAGGAAGAATTAGCTATTAGGCTTAGAGAATGTTTGAAGCATAGACATGGGGATCTCCTCATGGGACAGGGAGGGAGGTCTTCTAGAAATTCAGACTCATTGAGGACTTCACCTTGCCAGATGCACCCACGGTACCAGGGAGAAGGTAATGGGGCACACACAGTGGTGTTAAGGAGTGGAGAGGCAGGGGGACAACTTACCAGTACGGTAAAGTATGCCCTTGGCCTTTCATCAAATGACATTTGCAAATGTCATAACCTCTCCTCTCTTGCATCTGTTGAAAGAAAAAAAAAAAAAAAGAAATACTATACCCCCTTCCCACCAAATGAAATTGAGAGAATGATTGATAATGTGTTTTTCATGCTTGCAACTCAATTCTGAGGAAGTTTCCATATAAATAGAATCTAGGATTATTATAGTACTGGATGCCCAGTTTTCTTAATAAGTTCAGAAGTTTTGCTAGGAGCAAAACTGGGGTAAAGCAGTTGTGAAAAGCATTGTGAATACTTCAGACAACCCATGGAGTAGGCTTTGGGAAATATTTTCACTTCCTCCTGTACCTCATTCATTTTCTTGACACTTAAATGAACTTTAAAAATGTTGGCATTTGTTGTCCACCCATGAAAAGACCAGACCTCAGACTATCTGTGAGACTTTTTGCTAAAATGAGATTTTATTTGAAAACTTCTTCCTAAATGTAAAAAAAGAAAAAAAAATCCCCTGAAAAGGTTGAAACCATAGTGAGGGACATCCTGGTGGCTAAAATTAGGCCTGTTCCTATTAGCAAAGGCCAGGGCTCACAATGGGGAAATGTGGAGGCACCTTTGTTGAAAACATCTGAACCTTTTCATCATCACTGGATTCCTAGGGAGCAACAGGCATTATATGTCCTGCTTTCAATTATGCTTTCTCATCTTCCATGCTATCTTAATTTGATAGTTGGTAAGGCCATTAAAAAAAAAAAAGTGCTATCTAACTGAGGTTCTTCTTTTAAGTATGTCCTTTTAATGAGATTCTGAGGTGAAAAATATAATCCCTGGTAATCTTTTCTGTTAGTGTTTTTCTTTCTTTTTTTTTTTTTCTGTTGTAGCTAGAAATAAAAGTGTGGCAGTTTCCTTTAGCCATTAGCTCTCGAACAACTGAAAATCTGAGGAAAAAAACTTCAGTGCTTTCTCCTCTTCCCAAGGTTCAAGAAGCCACAAAATCAGGAAAACAGAGATTTTAGAATTAAACCATTTATGTATTAAATTAAAAGGACCACTTTTATTTTATAGAGTGTCCAGACATGGCTGAAGAAACCCAGTTTCTAACTTTCCCTCAATTTCTCCATATCTTTAAAATAGAGAAAAATAAATAAAAATAACAGAAATAATACCACATGAAAACAAAGTTGGTAAAATGAACACAATGGCCTTTAACAAAAGGCTTTCCAACTTTCTCCTTAAAGACATGGTTGCCTTTTTATCTAGCTGTATGAAGGTATGATTGACAAACAAAAATTATATATATTTAAGATGTACAACGTGATGATTTGATATACATATACATTGTGAAGTGATTACCACACTCAGGCTAATTAACTTTCTTTGCCTTACACAGTTATCTTTGTATGTGTGTGGTGAGAACACTTGAGATCTACTTTTTTACCAAATTTCAAGTATCTGTAGTCACCGTGCTATACATTAGACCTCGAGAAATTAGTCATAACTGAAAGTTTGTACCCTTTGACCAATATCTTCCCATTTTCCCCAGGTATGGTAGTGTTTCATGGGAAATAATTTTCATCATAGTACAGTAAGAAGAAGAAAAAATAAACATACCTGTAGCATATTTTTAAAAGCAGAAAATATCTCCAGAGAAGCAATCTACAGCCTTGCTATGGGAGGAAAGCCAATGGTATTTATTTCATCAAGGCATCTTTATATAGATGGAGAAATTCAGTTTGTGAATCATGACAGCCTCTCCCAAATAATCAGAATATTCTGTGAGGCTCTGGGCTACCCAGAGAGGGGTTGCTAATCAAGCATCCACTCCATTTGCAAATTCCAAATTGGAAATTTTGATAAGGTTCAACCACCTGAATTGCTTTTCTTAGCAGTATTCCCTTTTTTGGGGACCTAGGAATTGTGGTTCCATAGACTCTTTACAGTAATAAAATCAGCCTTGTTTTGATTAACCTTGTGGTAACAATATCAAATAATTTAATTAGTTTTATTTTCATTATTTTATAGATCATGACTTGGAAAAATGTTTAACAAAATAAAGAAGTGTATTTTTTTTTTTTTTTAAGTAGTGGACTCATGTCCCTTTCTCTTTCTGTACTCTAAAATTACAAGGAAAACAAGAAACAAAAGCCAAACTAATAAAATTGAAGACATTGGTAACCAGAACTACATTACATGTAGAAAGACTGCCAAGTGCAGTGAAGGTCAAATGGAGATGAAGGGAGATGCTGAGAAAGGAAGCCCAAAGCTAGAATTTCAAACAGTGGGCAGAACATAGTTCTTCAGAGGGTTTTATGAGTTTAACCAAGTGATTCGAGTTAATGGCAACAATGATGGCAAAAGTGGACATCGTGAGCCTCTTGAGGAAAGCACACCGCTTATTCCTTCTCTCCCTCCCTAAAAAGCACAGCCTGAAATGAATCATGAGGAAATAATCATATAATCTAAATTGAGGGTATTATGGACATCCAGCAGAAATAAAATGGAAACCCACCCAAAATTTGGTTCCCATGCTGAGACTGATGATCAGACTCACACGCCCCAAGATGATATAAGAAGGTTTATTACTCACATAATGAAGTTTTCTGGGTAAAGTGGGTGGCTCCCAAGCACTCCAAAAATAGAAAGAGAGGAACAAGAGACTGGCTTGGGTTTTTATTGTCATTAGGAGTGTGGCAGAGTGAGGGTTCCTGCATAGGGGTAGGTACTTATATGGCTTAAACCTCCAAATGGACCCCAAAAGTTTTTCTTATCCACTTGCCTACATGTGTGGGAGAAGGAGAAGAAGTCGAGAGAGACTGAAAAGTTGTCAATAACAAAAAAAAAAAATAGTAAGACTGTTTATTACAAAGAGACACTTTGCAAAAGAATTGGCCTAAAGCTCTTCTAAAATGTCAATATAAAGATGTAAAAGCATATAGAACTATTCCAACATTAAAGAAGATTAACAAGACATAACAACTAAATTCATTGTGTGATCTTAGATTGGAAACTGAATCAGAAAATAATGCTCTAAAATACATTATTGAGGCAATTGGTGATATTTCTTAAAGACTTATTTATTTGAGAGAGAGAGAGAGAGAGAAAGTGGGGGGGGGGGGCAGAAGGAGAGGAAGACAAGCAGACTCTCCTCTGAGAAAGGAGCCACATGCAGGGCTCAATCCCAGGACCCTGAGATCATGACCTGAGCCAAAATCAAAAGTCAGATGCTCAACCTACTGAGACACTCAGGCACCCCTGGTGAATTTTGAATATGAATGATATATTGTAGTTATTTGGTATCAAAGTTAATTTTCCTCAATTTAAATACTATGCTGTGGTTATCCGAAAGGACGTTTTTGTTTTAGGGTACCCATAAAACATTTATGGGTAAAGAATCATGAGGTCTGCAACTGATTCAGTAAATAATAATATTTCTATACATACATTATAGGAATGTATATACTTATACAGATAGAGGAAGTAAACATATCAAACATATCAAATGTCATCAAATAATGGATCTAGTTAAAGAGTACATATACATAAGTTTACCTTCTTGCAAATTTTCTGTATCTTCAGATTTCTCCAAAATAAGAAGATGAAATAAAGGACATAGTGTGAAATCTTTTTACTGGAAATAAAAAATGAATTCATAGACTGACAGTTGGAGTTCCTTGAGCCTTTTGTGCTACTAAGGAGAATAAGGAAGGGACCAGATGAATAAGGACACACACACACAACTTTTGCAGGGTGAGGAGAGAGACCACTTTCAGAGCTACTACTTTTTGGTTGAATGTAGAGAAGAAAAAAAACCAACTTATATGCTTGCACACACCCTGGGTCATATCAAAGAACTTCACTTAATACCAGGAAGAAAATCTACTAACCCAAATAATTTTCTTGCCCAGTTTGAACATACACTTGTGCCAGTAGCAAGTTCACTTCCTATAATCAACACAAAGAAGCCAACACATTATCCATATAAATACCCAATAACCAGTGGTTTGAAAAGTCTCAGTACTGTGGATACAAACCTGAGCCTTCAATCACCTCCTTCTTCAATGATTGCCTTCAGCTTTGCTGTGTCAAATTCCCTTTCCGGTTCCTTAAGGTCACACTGGGGAGACTCCACAAATTTCCCTTTCCGGTTCCTTAAGGTCATACTGGGGAGAGTCCACAAATTTAGTTATTAACACTTTAGTCCATTATTACTGTTTCAACCAGACATTCAAATCAAAGCTTTCCTCCTTGTCAACACTTGTCACTTCTTGTCTTTTTTATTTTAGCCATTCTGACAGGTATAAGGTGACATCACATTGTGGTTTTGATTTGCATTTCCCTGAAGCTTAGTGATGTTGGGCATCTTTCCATGTGTCTATTGACCACCTATATGTCTTCTTGGAGAAATGTCTATTCAGGTCCTCTGCCCCCCACCCTTTTTTTTTTTTTTAAAGATTTTATTTATTTATTTGAGAGAGAGAGAATGAGAGAGACAGAGCATGAGAGGGGGGAGGGTCAGAGGGAGAAGCAGACTCCCTGCTGAGCAGGGAGCCCGATGCGGAACTCGATCCCGGGACTCCAGGATCATGACCTGAGCTGAAGGCAGTCGCTTAACCAACTGAGCCACCCAGGTGCCTCCCCCCACCCTTTTTTTTAAGTAGGCTCCACACCCAGCATGGAGCCCAACACAGGGCAAACTCATGACCCTGAGATCAAGACCTGAGCTGAGATCAAGAGTTGGACACTGAACTGACTGAGACACCCAGACACCCTGTCTGCCCATTTTTTAATCAGATTGTTTATGTTTTTTGGTATTGAGCTGTATAAAATATTATATATTTTTGGATATTACCTCCTTATCAGATACATTATCTGCAAATATCTTCTCCCATTCAGTAGGTTGCATTTTTGTTTTATTGATGGTTTCCTTTGCTGTGTAAAAGATTTTATTTATTTTTTTTTAAGAAGCTTTTTATTTTGATGTAGTTCCAATAGTTTATTTCTGCTTTTGTCCCCCTTGCCTCAGGAGACATACCCAGAAAAATGCTATGGCCAATGTCAGAGAAATTACTGCCTATGTTCTCTTCCCGATTTTTATAGTTTCAGGTCTCACATTTAGGTCTTTAGTCCATTTTGAGTTTATTTTTGTGTCTGGTACAAGCAAGTGGTCCAGTTTCATTCTTTTGCATGTAGCTGTTCAGCGTTCCTGGCACCATTTATTGAAGAGACTCTCTTTTCTTCTATTGTGCATTCTTGCTATGTTGTCCACCTAAAACTAATGTAAAATTGTATGTCAACTACACTCAAAAAAATTAAAAATAAAATAAAGTAAAATAAAATAGTACCTAATAAGACATCAAAAAAAAATAGTAAAACAAACAACAAATTAAAGTTCTCCTTCCCTTCCACCCAAAGTAGATCAGACTTGAGATGGAGGGACCTGAAATGAGGAGGGTAAGGACAAAGGACACTCCTCCACTTCCTCTCTCTCTCTCTCTCTCTCTCCCCTAGATCTAACTAATCTAGCACTGGGGGTAGAAATAAGGGAAGAGGGGCAGAAAGCACTTATCTTTTATTTATCAAATGTCATCAAATAATGAATCTAGTTAAAGAGACAGAGACAGAGATAATCCTTATGTGTGTGTGTGTGTGTGTGAGAGAGAGAGAGAGAGAGTGAGAGAGAGTCTTTTCTGGCTAATACTGAGTGGTTATAGATATCTTTTGTGGCTCAGGAATCTAAATGCTAGCTCGCACATATAGTTAGTTATACATGAAACTCAAAATCTGACTTCGGTTCAACTTCTTCCATCTCCTCCCTGTAACATGGTATGTTTAGCAGCACCTTGCTGCTAGGACCCCCTCAACCTGAAGACACCTCTCTTAGAGAGATGATACTAGGCAAACAGTTCAAACCCAGCTTCCTCCCAAGGACCCTGAATATACACTGGATATTTTGCTCCCTTGTCACATCTAGTAGAGACAGCAGCCTGCTTCCCCAGGAATCCCTCTTTCTATTCCACCATCTTCCTCAGCTGTCTAAACTAATGGCCAACTAGGAAAGAGAATGTCAGTCTTCCCTATCATCTGATTCTCTGCTAACATTTCCCTAAATCCTGGCTTTGAATTAGGTTAGAAAACAGCTTTCTACCACCAATATAAGCTGGAGACCCTTTATGATGATTTTCTTTTCCTCCCTCTGGTCACAGAGAAAATGGCATAAACTGTGTATAACAAAAATTGAGAAAGAAAGGGGAAAATAATGTAGATTATAGTGTAAGTATTGTCTTTCTTGTAACGAACCAGGGAATGAAAGAAAAGATTTCAAGTTCTTAATCAAGAAGAAAGATGTAAGTATACATAAAGGGAAAAAATGAGTAATGTCAAGAAAATGACAAAAAATGTAATATAAATACAATATTAACTAGAGGAAGAAGGGAGAAGAGGAGGACACAATAAAAATCTTATTTTGTCAATGTTCATTGTGGATACAGAAATAGAGAAGTTTAAATACATAAAGTTATAAAGTACTATCTAAAATATAATAAAAATAGGAAGATCCCAAATTATAAACAGAAACATAACAGGTAAAGGAAACCATATCATGTAATAAAACATGAAAAATAAAAGAAACATTAAAACAAAATTTAGCATAATATATGAAGACTAACTGAAACAAGAATATCATATTGATTAGTGTAAATGGGCTAAAACTCTTCCTTTTGAATAAGAAAGGCCAAACCAAATATTTCCTGTTTACAGCATATTGCCAGCCCCTAAATCAAAAGCAGTTCAGAAAAGTTGAAAATAAAAAGATGAGCAAAAATAAACAAGCAAAACAGGCAAATATAAGCACAAATAAAATAAGAATTAAGATCTTCATATCAGAGTAAATTGACAAAGAAAGTAATTTTATAATGATAGTGGGTACACTCTGTAGTAAAAGTCAAATAATTATATAACTGTCTTTTCCAAATAAAATGAACATAAAAATGGAGTCAGCCACAATTACAGAAATACAAGGGGAAGATACTAATGATAGTAACATCTAATTCACCTTTCTTGATCTATAAAAGTTTAAAAGATGAGAAACCTAAATAAAAACATATTTTCTGGTAATTATGTATTTAATTCTATATTCTAAAAACAAAAACATCTTTTCAAATATCCATGGAACATTTACAAAAATTTACTATATATACAGCCACAATACAAACATCATTAAATTCTAATACTCAGTGATCACAAAGCAGGAAGAAAAACCTTCACAAAATTGAATGTAAAAATAAAGTGTAAGTAGAAAATAAGTATAATAAAAATGCTCCATGTCAAAAGATTCAAAAACAATTAAAGGCATTGTTCACAAGACTAGAAAAATCCACATATTAATTCACCAGAAAACATGAAAATCCATTAATTGCTGAATTAAAGAAATTAGGGAAATAGCATAGCAGAGTATAAAAAAAAGAGCCTAAGAAAAGAAAAAAGAAAATTCAATTACCATGCAGGAAGATGGTAAAACCACTGAATAAAGCAGAAGGGAATATTAGGAGAAAATATAATAAAAAAAATAAAGAATTACCAAACTTTCTCAGGGAAAGGGTGAGAGAGCATATATAATAAATAAGAAATGGGAATGAGGAAATGACTCATGTGGCTAGAACATTAAA
Organism: Mirounga leonina; assembly: GCF_011800145.1. NCBI lineage: Eukaryota > Metazoa > Chordata > Mammalia > Carnivora > Phocidae > Mirounga > Mirounga leonina. The sequence continues at coordinate 30,756,687 of NW_023270316.1, read as the reverse complement.
ATATTCCTGTGAGGGGCGCCTGGGTGGCTCAGTCGTTAAGCGTCTGCCTTCGGCTCAGGTCATGGTCCCAGGGTCCTGGGATCGAGTCCCACATCGGGTTCCCTCCTCGGCGGGAAGCCTGCTCTCCCTCTCCCACTCCCGCTGCTTGTGTTCCTGCTCTCGCTATCTCTGTCTCTGTCAAATAAATAAGTAAAATCTTAAAAAATATATATATTCCTGTGAGATCACTTTGTTCAACTCTCTGTACAAATACTTTTGAAAATATACATGAAATAGATAATTTTCCAGGAAATTACAACTTTCCCAGCTTGTGCAAGATGATACAGAAAATCTAAAAGAACAACACTTTATGAGAAGTAGAGATTGCCAGGGTCTTCTCATAATGATGGGCTTGCTTTTTTAACTCTTCTGCAGCATATAAAAAGAAGAAAGCTTTCTTTTTTTTTTTTTTATTTAAATTCATTTAGCCAACCTATAGTACATCATTAGTTTCAGATATAGTGTTCAGTAATTCATCAGTTGCATATAACATCCAGTGCTCATCATATCACATGCCCTCCTTAATGCCCATCACCCAGGTACCCCATCCCCCCACCCACTTCCCCTTCAGCCATTCTGTTTGTTTCCCAGAGTTAAGAGTCTCTCATGGTTTGTCTCCCAGAAGAAAGCTTTTTAATTATTATTTAATGAAATGATCATGAAAGTAATATTAAAACCTGAGAAAGATAGCCCCAAAGGAAAACTATGGACAACTGTCAGTCACAAACAAACAGAATATAGCTACAAATATCAACTAATTGAAAGACATCAATTAATGAGAGAAGTTACACCATGACCAGATGCGGTTTATGAAATAAATGCAAGGTTATTTTAATACTAGGAAATTTATTGGTATAATTCACTATGTCTATAATGTAAAGGAGAAAAATAATCTCTTTTGTATGTTGCTTAAGGCACTTAGGAAAATCATTCAATCTTAAAAACAAGTTAATCAAAAAGCCTCAGTAAAATAGGACTAGCTTGGTACATCCTAAACATGTGATCTGTGTGCATGTCTCTCTCTCTCTCTCTCTCACTCCTCCTACAGGGAGACACAGGCAGCCTCTAGAAGGGCTTAGGTGCCTCAAGAAGGGAATGTAAGGGCATAAGGAAATGAATGGTGGAAAAATGATTTGTGTGTGTATATAACTTCAACACAAATAATACAAGATAGATCAGGTTTATCACTTCATATGCTAGTTGACTATGAATTCCATTATGGAAAATAAGCTAAAATCTATCATACTTTGGTATTGAAGTGGTAGGGCTTATATAAGGGAAGACTTAATTAGATGAGGTGCTTGATGGGAGTACCTACATCATTTAGAAGAAAATTATGAGATAAATACAAAAGGTTACTAATTACTGGCAGAGCTCACTCTCTTATAATGCAGATTAAAAGAAATGATATAGCATGAAATTGCTTTACACATCTGTCAAAAGCAAACTAAAATGATTATATTCTATTTCATGCTGTTTTGAACATTGAGGTTATTTTTTTTAATTCTAGAATCATAATCTTATTGCTGTGACAGCATGATACCAAGTTCCACTTTAATGTAATGGGAAAAATAAAGAATAATATAAGTGAGTTATCAAAAAAGAGAATTTTGTTCAAGTAATAAAATGATTTGGACATGGATGAAAAGAACAAGATACTAAATAATAAAAATATGAGTGATGCCCTCATTTTGGTATCATCTATACACATACTCTCAGTATGTGAGAATTCCCTAGCATTATATGTCTATTAGAAAGATGTCTTCCCTAAGTAGAATCTAAAGCACATTAAACTTGTGGTCACAGCTTAATAGTTTAATATGAGTGAATACACTTTAGAAATAGTTAATATAACTATATACATGTTAGAAATAGTAAATATATATATAATACTGTTTCTCCCTTAAAATTTCTATAGCACTCACTAATACTCTCTTAGGAAAAGCTCTGCTCCTAACTTACTGTCATGTAGAATTAGTGAACATAAAGCTCTGGGAAATTACTATGGAGAGGAAATAAATGTGCTGAGTTGTGAGAGGTGCAGGTTTGGTGCCTTTATACAGAGTGCTGAGGTGGGAAAGGGAGCCTCACAGAGTATATAATGATAGATCTTTGTCTTCAAAGGGGATCAGTCCTCTTTCAATGATTGTCAGTGATGCATCAGTCATAGAGAAACAGGGCATTCTAAGCAAAGTGAGCAGAAGCATGGAGGTGTGAAATGGGCTGGCTTGTCAGGGGTGCTGCAAGAAGTTCCCTGTGACTCTAATAAAGAGTCTGAGAAATGATACAAAGATTAAGACTGAGGAGGGCACCTGGGTGGCTCAGTTGGTTAAGCACCCAACTCCTGGTTTCAGCTCAAGTCATAATCTCAGGGTCATGAGATCGAGCCCCACGTTGTGCTCCTCACTCAAAAGGGAATCTGATTGAGATTTTCCCTCCCCATCTCCCTCTGCCCCTCACAGCCCCCCTGCCCCATGGTCTGCGCTGGCACGCATGCTCTCTCTCTCTCTCTCAAATAAGTAAATAAATAAATCTTTAAAAAGAAAGATAAGACTGGGGAGTAGATAAGAATATCAGGGCTTTTGGTGCAATATTAGGAATTATGAACTTTCTTCAGAGTAAAATGTGTAATAAAAAATTTTAAACAGGAGATGTGGTATTGGGCTTTGGAAGGTCACTCTGGTGACAGTTTGGGGAGTAGATGGGGGGTATGAGAGTAAAAGGAAAATATCTTGGCAGGAAATCATTCTAAGGGATGATGAACCCTTGAACTAAGACAATAGAAATAACAATGCTGAGAAGACGCAGGTTATGTGTGATGGCCACGGATACAGAGTCTATAGAACTTGGCAGTTGAGGGACTATTAGGAGGGCATCTAGGATATAGATGAATAATCTAGATTTTTGTTTTTGATGATTGGGCAAATGTTGATCTTTTCATTGAGATAAGGAATGCAAGATAAGTAGGTTTTAGGGAAACATGGGGACTTATTTTAGATAAGTAAGAAGAGGATGTCAGGCATCCAGAGAGGCTATTGAAGCTCAGTAAGAGATCAGGCTGAGAGGGAGATTCACAGGATTATTTTGTTTTGTGTTGTTTTCCAGCACATAGTTGGGAGTCACACAGAATTTAATAAGTCCTTTAACGATAAATGCTATTGACCAGCATTACATACATCTAGAAACATGGATAAAATAGTCTGATATCTGAGATGTACTCTGGACTCACAGAGTGCCAAGATCATACTGGTCTAAATGCAAACTCTTGACTATATCTATGACACCCTGATTAATTTGCCTCCTGCCTATGTCTCTAACTTCATTTCTCCCAGTTTTTCTTTTCTCACTCTGCTCCAGTGACACTGATATTTTTTCAACTTTTCAAGCAGTGTTTTTGTTACAAAAATCTGTCCATTCCTTCTGCCTGGAATTCCCTATCTTCCTACCCTCCCATCATCAAAACAAACAAACACCAAAAAACAAAAAACAAAAAAACAAAACTGAACCCTTTTTCATCCTTCTAGGTCAGATACTTCACTTGATATCACAATCTAATAAAGTTCCTCCACCCTGTTATTTCAATCCCTTGTTTCCCTCAGAGTCATGTTACTTTGTAAATATATTCCTTTACAATCTTTCTCCCTCCCAGTAGACAGGACAATAAACTGCTGTCTTGTATACTGTTTTATACTGAAGTCCCATAGCAGTTCTGGGCACACAAAAGGAATTCAATAAATACTGTTGAATAAAGAAATGAAAAAACCATCATGAATCTAATCATTATAGAGGGAAAAAGGGTCCCTACAGATTATGAAATTACCTTGTCATAATTTAGGTGTCTTTTTAGCAAATATCTAAACTCCTCATTGATAGATGTCTATTTCTCTCTGTGCATACAGGCCCAACATGCAGCCATTGGTGAGATTGGGAGAAAGCTACACTTTTCAAGGTTCAAATACTAGAATTCAGATTACATAACCTTGAACTCACTGCTTACCGTCTCTAAGCCAAACTTCCTCATCGTCAAATATGGAAAATCTCTCTCTCTCCTATGGCTATCCTGTGGCTCTGTGGTAAAGGTTAAATGATGAAAGAATCCTATCCCTACTGCAGAGACTCATGGTAAGCCCTCAGGAAATGGGGACAGTTACCATGTGCTCATACACCCGAAGCAAAAATACCTGCCATGATAGGTGACGGTGACTATTTTATTTTAAACTACAAAAAATTTCCAATTTGTGCAAAATCAGAGAAAACATGTGATAAGTCACATGTACCTATCAAGGCTTCAACAAATATATCAGCTCATGGTCAAGGCTATTTTATCTATAACTCACCTACCTCACCTCTTTGACATTATTTGAAGTACATCTCAGATATCAGATTATTTTATCCATGTTTCTAGATGTATGTATAAAAATATTTTTACTTTTAAATATACCCACAATGCCATATCATGTTTAAAAATAATAATTTTTAATATAATCAAATATTCAGTCAATATTCAAATGTTCCTGTTGGTGATATGCATGCACAGCTAATTGCTACTGGGTATAGAGCAGGCTTTCTTGAGAGGAACAGTGGCCTTCAACTGAAGCACCAGAGCTCTTGATACATCCTTACAGGGAAGGAACCTGAGCTTTAAGTAAATAATAGGCTAATGGTCCACCTACCTTCTGATCTCCTGTGGTAGTTCCTTACGGCTGAACCCAGCTGGAGGCCAGAGAGTATGGAAACCTTGTTGATACAGTCAATGCAGATCAACTACCCAGAGCAGAATGCAGAGCTGAAGGTGAAAAGTGGATCTGGTGTGGGAAACAACAATTTTAGCATGTCAGTGATCCATGCAATCTTTCCAGAATTTACACCACACACACACACACACACACACACTATCCCTTTTACTAAATTATTAATCTTTCATATCAACACTGTTCTGAATTTGTACATTAACATGGTGGAGTACTCAAGATCACATGGATTACAGTGGGCCATAGGAGAATTTGGGAAGAAAGACCATAAGGTAGAGTTTGAAAAATTATAAAATAAATATTTGCAATTTCAGCTTCACCACCTCATTAAGATGTGATTACTTGCTCCAAGAGACTACACGAATGTTTTTATTCTCTTTTTTCCTCTCTCTACGATGAGGTCTGGTAATCCCAAATACTTGCTCATCCACACTTCCAGCTAGGCATGGCCGTGTGACACAATTTTAGTCGGTGGGATGGAAGCAGCAGTTACTGGGTAAGAAGTTTGGGAAACTTTTTAAATGGAGCAGACAACTCTAGCAACATATTCCTGACTTTCTGTCTTTCCTCCTTCGTTCCTGCTGGGGCAGGCAGGCACAATGCCTGGAGGGACAGCAAACACACTGCAAGCATTAGGATGAAAACCACCTGGTGAGGCTAGCAGAGCAGGAAGAACAGAGAGCCTGTGTTCCGAATGACATCCTTGAGCAGCTTCACCACACCGCGGCTGCCACAGCTTATTCGGAGGGAATAAGAGCCCTTATCTGTTTAAGCTGGTGGTAGATCTACATTCTGTCGTTTGAAGTAAAAATCCTTCCTGGATTATATGCCTGCCGATTTTCTTACTTTTAACAAGAATTGTCCATCAGAAAGTTAGGCTGTTGGCAGGTAGCCAGGGGACATTGGGATGCCTCTTAGATTTTTTTTTTTTTAATTCCTCTGAGAGTCTGCCAGTTGTTCATTCTAGCCACCACAGTTTACTACTATAGGCAGTGTGAAGGAATATGGTTTATTCACTCTGGATTCATTCACCGAAACAAAGTTTGGGCTCAGAACCAGATGTTTCTGCCTCTAACAACAAATTTAACTGTAGTAATAATGATCAAAACAGGTATCTGAGTTTTCTCCCAAAGGCTAGAGAGCTAGTCCGTCAAAGAGAATGCATGGATACAATTTTATGCTATTTGGGGAAATAGAGGTTCATATATGAAAGCAAAAAAATAAAACATAAAAATAAAAATCACCTTTTAAGATGAGCTTTCAGATGTCTTGTTTGCCACCCACTTTATGGCCTCATGATTTTGCTCAGTAATATTAAAGGTGCACTTCAGTAATCTAAGACACTCCAGGAGCCCAGTGAAGGGCAATTATAGATTTTTATAATTTAGTGCCTCGTGCCAAGAGTCATCCTACATCTGATTAAAGATGGTTCTTAAAGAAGTGAGATGCATTTTATGCTTAATATGTTTTTTAAATTTATTTATTTATTTATTTAGAGAGTGCACTTGCGCATGCAAATGGTGGACGAGGGGCAGGGGGAGAGGAAAAGAGAGAATCCTAACCAGGCTCCACACCCAGCCCCAGGCAGGCTTGATCTCACAGCCCTGAGATAATGACCTGCACTGAAAGCAAGAGTCAGACGCTTAACCAACTGAGCCACCCAGACACCCCTAAAAAAATTTAAAATTGGTATTTTAAAGTTGCTCAATTCTTAAGACTGAAAATTTTGTATCCTTTTTTCTTTTTATTTACGTTACTGTTTTCATCAATTTTTACATATCTATAACTCCTTTTTCCTACCACTGTTTTCTTAAAAATAAAATGGCATAAAGGAAAATCAGTAAATATGGAGTCAAAACACTTGGTTCTAGACCCAGCTCTTTGGTGATCACCTTGGCCACAGCATGGCTGACCTTGACAGGAGATCTCTAGGAATGCTGCTTGAGAGAGGCATCAGAGCAGGAGTCTGGCTGGGAAGGGAGGATGGAAAACTGACCAGCACAATACCTTATGGTGGAGTTATGCTGGGGATTGGAGCAAGTGCTAAAGCCCTCCTCATTTCCCTTTGCCCACCACCGACCCTCTGCATCTTCATTTACTCATCTGTAAATTGCAGAGACTGGTTGAAATATAAGTATTTTAAAATTCTAATTCTACCTGGGGCTCTCTATTATTTCCTAACTTTCATCGCATTTCCACCACTTACATACTTCTGATTCCAACCTTTACACTTGCCCCTGGCAAAGTCACTATCAGGCTTTCCCTGACACATATAACCTGTACTACGTCATTGCTGTGCCAAAGTCAGCTGTTCCTCAAAGCTTTTTTTATCTCCTGAGATTAGTCTAGGCCAATTATACATATTTTATTTTTCATAATGTTTGAGGAGTTCCAGAGAAGCTTGTCACATAAATACATTGTGCAATGGCCCTGACATATGAAGTTTGCCTGATTTTCAGGGGAAAAAGCACATTGAAACTCATAGATCACTAAGTAACAAAAATGACCATTGCATTAGCCTTTTTTATGGACTGTTCCCAGGTGGTTTTACATATATTATCACACATACACATATTTAATGTTTCTGTTACGAGTATTCCTATTTGGTAGATACTACTTCCGTTTTTACAGGCAACAAGTCAGAGGCTTAGATGGGTGGCGTACCTCACCTCAGGTGAATGGAGTCATCCTGATTTAAGCCCAAATCTCTTTGACTCCAAGAGCCATCTCTTCCAACCACAGGATTCCACTGCCCTGTAGGCTCTACCACTTTTTTCATGAATGTAACTGGCTCTGCTTACTTTTCTCCTAGCTAGATCAAAACTCCAAATACACACAATATTAACCATCTACTCATATACTTGATGACTAGCCTATCAGAGAGTGTACTATTTTCAAGATCAGTTCTTCACTCCAAAGTCAAATAAAATGTGTCCAAAAAATCAAGGAGACAGGGTCCAAGTTCCCACTCCAACCTTGTGCGGTGGCAAAGAGCTCATGGCCCAGGAGCAGTGTTGATTTTAGCAGTGCTCACAGAGACCTTAAAAGGGAAGGCAATTTTATTATTAGATAGCCGATACAGAAAAATAGGCTATAATCTGCATTCTTCCTAAAAGTGATTTAAGGTGACTTCAAATAAAAATGAACAGATATAATAAATTGCAAAAGAGAAATGATGAAACACAAAGCTAACTTTTAAAATAAATATAAGATGGGTTCCAAATACCAGAAGAGAAATGGGAACAAGAAGAGAAAACTTGTGAGAGAAAAGATTTAGAAAGAAATTGCTGTAAGAGAGAGTAAAGCTTCATCCAAACATGTCTAGAAGCCCAGCTGGACACAAAAACCTGATGGGCTACATACAGCACAGCACTTCTCAAACTTGACCGTGCGTGTCAATCAACTGGAGATCTTGTTCAAATGCAGAATCTGATCCAGTAGGACCAAGGTGGGACCAGGCATGTTTAATAAGTTCCTGGATGATGCAGACCGTAAATAGAAAAAGAGCTACATTCATAGTCCAATAACCAAAAACCCAACCTAACAAAACAAAAACAGAACTTTATTTTTTATCTGAATATTATGGGTTGAATTGTGTTATTCCCCATTCTCCACCACATTCATATGTTGAAGTCCTAACCCCCAAGTACCTCAGAATGTGACCATATTTGAAAATAGGATCATTGCAGATGTAATTAGTTTAGGTCGTAGTGGGCCCTAATCCAATTTGACTGTGTCCTTATAAGAAGGGGAAATTTAGACACAAAGACACACACACAGAGCAAACTCCATATGAAGATGAAGGCAAAGATGGAAGTGATGCCTCAACAAGCCAAGAAATACCTAAAATAGTTGGCAAAACACCATAGGCTAAGAAAGTATGGACCAAATTCCTCAGAAGGAACCAACTTTGCTGACATTTTCTTGATTTTTAATTTTTTAAAATTTTTATTTCAGTATAGTTCACACAAAATGTTGCATTAGTTTCAGATGTACAGCATGGTGCTTCTGTAAGTTTTTCTGTTAGGCTGTGCTCACAAGTGTAGATACTGTCTGTCACCATACAACGCAATTACAGTATCCACCCTTAAAATACCATTGACTATATACCCCATGCTGTGCCTTTTCTTCCTATGAGCTATTCATTCCATAACTGGAAGCCTGTATCTCCTATTCCCTCTACACCCATTTTACCCAACCACCCCCAACTCCTCCCCTCAGGGAACCATGATTTTGTTGTCTGTATTTATGGGTCTGATTCTGCTTTTGTTCACAAAAATCCTAGAAGAGAGCACAAACGGTAATTTCTCTGACATTGGCCATAGCAACATTTTTCTGGATATGTCTCCCAAAGCAAGTGACATCTTGATCTTGATCTTGGACTTGTAGCATCCACAACTATGTGACAATAAGTTTCCATTGTTTAATCCACCCAGTTTGTGGTATTTGTTACAGAAGCCCTAGCAAACTAATATAGAAGGAAAATATGTCTCTACAGAAGGAATATTGCACCACATGTCATCCTGGACTGTGATTTAATGAGAACATCCTGAAGTGTCCCTTATCCCTGAATATTTGTCCCCTCCTCCTCAAACATAGCTTTCTTTTACAATCATTAGCATATGTTTGCCTTTGTGAGCTAGTTTCTGGGATATCCAGTCATCTGGGCACCAAGAAAGATCAATGAATGGTATTCTGTTCTTTCCCACATGAATAGACTACTGTTGTGGTTTTCTGGACCCCAAGAGGAAAAGGAGGCTGAAAAAAATAATAACTTGTCTCCCCACAGTTACTTTCCCCAGTGATTTCAAACTGATAAGAGCTCACCAATTTTGTTTTTTTCAAGGTATGTATATGAATATCTGTTAACAAAGCCTAAGAGCTTTGTTTTATTCCCTACCTTATTTTCCCCTCCTATGATCAGAGAAGCAGACTGGAGAGTTCATGCTTCTGCAGTTGCCACTGCCATTTTCATACTCCTGTAGTTTCTTTGTCACTTCTATCCAGTTACTTAGTAACTGGATGTCTGGCTACCACCCATGGAGCTGAAGCCCTGTCCATCATCTCACCTACTGTATAGTGAGTGTATATTACTGTCATATATACCTAGTGTGTATTACTGTACCATATACCTAGGGTGTGTTACCACAACCCATAGCTAGTGCATATTACTATACCATATAGCTAGTGCATATTACCACAACCCATAGCTAGTGCAAATTACTGTAGCCTATAGCTAGTGCATATTACTATAACACATAGCTAGTGCATATTACTATACCATATAGCTAGTGCATATTACTGTACCATATAGCTAGTGCGTATTACCACAACCTATAGCTAGTGCATATTACTGTAGCCTATAGCTAGCGCATATTACTGTAGCCTATAGCTCGTGCATATTACTGTAGCCTATAGCTAGTGTATATTGCTGTAATATGTGCTTAGCATACTTGTTTCTCTTTCAGATAGATCACACATAGGATTTACTGCCCTCTGAGAAAGAAACACCAAGACTAACAGGAGACCTATCCTCATCTGGATTCTTATTTGAAAATAGATGAAATATAATAGAACATCACATGAGTGTTTCTGTAAAGTGCCCAGTACCTTGTATCAAAGCAAAAATTGTACTAGACAATGTTAAACAGTTGAGGAAGATTTTATTCAAGGCTATTGCAATAGAAGAGAGAGAACAGAACTTAGTCTGAGCTCAACGCCACAGAAACAAAGAGCTGGAGAGTTTTCAAGAACTGTGGTGGAGGGATCATAGGATAACCTATGTTTAGTAATTGTCGTTGCCCAGAGGGAACCAAAACTTCTAATATCTTCAGAACAAGAGTTAGTTTTACAACTTGGAGCAAGGCAGCCTCAGAAATTAGGCTCCTACCCTCCCACAGAGAATGGGAAAAGGGGGCACTATGTTCCTTGATGATTCATTTCAAAAGGATAATTCCCAAGTCCTTGAAAAAGATAGTTCAGGGTCGCAAAACTGGCAAAAGGCTTTTTAAAAGATTTACATCTCAAATAGAAAAAGAATTTACAATTATAGGTTTTCTAACACAAATGCTCTAAGGAAAGGGAGGTCAGGGACCTAAAGGCAAGAGGAAGACTTTTCTAAAGTTTAGGGCAGGCTGAGGGAAATGTTAACACTGCCTAGGTCACCAGATAGGTATGTGGGTAGATGAAATATCTAGTCACACTTTGCCTTGTTGCAATTGACCATGTATTTGGCAAATCTCCTGTGTGGATCAGTAATTCCCAAATGGGATTGGGAATATAATCAAAACCATTTGAAGATTTTTCAAAATACAAATTCTCATATCCCGCCCCTGGATATTCAGATTTCATAAAGTTGAGGTGCCTCCAAAGAACTTGAGTTCCTATATCACATCTCAAGTTACAAACAATCAAATATGTTTAGGAACTAGTGGTTGAAGTTAACATTATGGTGACAACATGTTTCATGAGGTAATTGTGAGATATAACATAGGATTTGTTCTCATCCATTCCAGTTTCTAGAATGATTTTTTTAATGTTAGTTGAATAAATTGATTTAATGAATTCATACATGAGATCAAACAAAAACAGTTTATGAAAAATTTGTTGCCTACTATTTATAATTACTCTTACTGGCTTTTGGTTTCACATTCTAATATTTCCAAAATAGAATTTATCCAATAAACAAGAAAATTGATCTTTTGAATTTGTTATAATTTTACTAGTATCTTTTTAAGCAGGAAGAATGAATGACTTTGACCTGTCTGTCCAAACCACCCAGATTGAGCCCTTTAGTTTGGTGAACAAACCAAAGAGTGGGCCCTCCAGAGAAAAGCAATATTCCCAAATCTTCCCCATAGGTTGAATACCATTAGTGTGAGACCGTGAAACCACATCTGTTTTTCCTTATGAAATTCAAACAATTGCCTAAACTCTTGACTCTTAAGTAAAATGTTCAAGGGTTCACATGACAAGACTTTGTTGTATATAACAAACCTGTTGTATATAATGAATCTATTATAACAATATAATCTGTTGTATATAATGAAATTTAAACTGTTTTGCTAAAGAGGGAAAAGGGGGGTATAAATAAGTGGCTATAAAACATCTGGTTAGGATCTGGAGAAAGTTGCGTTTTTTCCATGTCTCCAAAAGGTTTGTTCTATCTGTCACCCATGGCTTTGTTTGGGTTCCTGCTGGCAACAAAATCATGGAGAAGTACAGTGTCTGGAGTCTACTATGGCTTCCTGTTTGGCTGGAACTGTAGCTAGTCCATGGACAGGCAGAAAGCAGCTGTGCAAGCATCTGTGTTTAGAATAGTGTTGCTTGAGAGAAACCAATGCAACTCACAGGGCTCTGCAACACATCTCTATTGAAATGTCATACCATGTGCAAATTTGTTTGTCCAAGATTCAATTCTAGAAGTTTAGTAGAGTTGTATAAACAGAGAGAGGAAAAAGATAGGGTGCAAAGATTCAGGAAAAAAAATACCAATGCTTTATAGTTTGCTCAGATGTAACTAATTATGTGCCAGAATGATTTATCTCGCTTTAATTTGATGCACGTGAGTGGGTATGTGTGTGAAGAATTTAAAGGATGGGAAAACTTCAACCACTTAAAACTGAGAAACCTACATATTTGGGGCATGACACTTTTTAAATTAATCACGTGAAAATAAATATTTGTCAGTTTCATCTCACAGATACTTTCTTTACATTTATCAGCACATGAAAGTGAATACTAACATATAGAGGAAAATATATAGTCAAGATAGCTTAAAATGATCAATATTAAGCAAGACCTCAGAGAAATATTTGGCAAATATTAATAGTAGTGGCTTCATTTCAAAGGTCATAAAAGTTTAGAAATTTAAGTTTTATAAGCCTTATTTTCTTAACTAATATACACTGAACATTTACTATAAATCAGGGAATATACCAGGTGCTTTATGTGGATTAACTAATTTAAATTTCATTGCACTGCATTATAATGGAATTATTATACCCATTTTATGGGTGAGGGAATCAAGGCTCAGAATGATTAATGCCTTGAACAAAGTCAAAAGCTTGTCAGTGACAGAGGATTCACTCTCCATGCTTTTAACCTCTCTCTGTTCTTAACTTGATTCCTGTGTCTGAATTATGTAGATTCAGCACTTCACTATTTTTTCAAATTTTTCATTTAAACTCAATTTAGTAAACGTATAGTGTATTATTAGTTTCAGGGGTAGAATTTAGTGATTCATCAGTTGCATACAACACCCAGTGCTCATTACATCAAGTGCCCTCCTTAATGCCCATCACCCAGTTACCCTTCCCCACCACCTCCCATCCAGCAACGCTCAGTTTGTTTCCTATAGTTTAGAGTCTCTTATGGTTTGCCTCCCTCTGTTTTTATCTTATTTTATGGTATTTGTCTTTCTCTGACTCATTTCGCCTTAGCTTGATACTCTCAAGCTCCATCCATGTTGTTGCAAAGCACTTCATTTTAAGTGTTTAAACCCATCCAGGCCACCTGAGAGGCAAAAATATGCTTGTACTTCATGCTCATAGCAAACCACTATTGTTTTGACCTGTGTTTTATCTACCCTATGTCTATTAATATTGGTAGAAACTGAGTGGTGATTAAAAAAACACATATTTTTGTATAACAGAATTTATCTATGAAAAATGGTCAGGGAATGGACTTAATTATTTAGTGAATGATTCAGATGGGAGCTATCTAAATCATTGCTTTCTAAATTAAAATGCAAAATGATGTTGATGCTTAGCATGCCTAAAATTCAAAAAGGGGAAGGGAAAATTTTCTGATAGATAGACATTTCAGTTAGTTATTTGAGTTGGCTGGCTTTTTTTCATGACATTGCTTTGTTGATTTATTATTTGTGTTGGTGTTATGTAAACAGAGTATGTACTAATGGCTAAAATTTAATATAGGTTTCAATGTGTTAAACCACAGCAATATGTAGATGGAAGGGTTCTTATCAGTCAATGAACCCCGTGCAACACAGGAGCTCCTCTACGAAGATTTATAGCCTAATCTTCCCATTAAATACATGAGGAACCTGAGCCTAGGCTCATTTAAGTTATTCAAGGTCAGAAAGGGGTTAGACCTCAGATTTTCCAAGTCTCAGTCCACTGTTCTTATTGAAATTGTGTTTCCTCACAGTAGCCTCTGCTTTACTGAATTAGTTCTTATACAATCAGCTACCAAATGGTGCCAAAATTTGAAAGGAAAAATTATCTGTATATCAAGTATGACAGCAAGGTGCAATCTAACGGACATCCCATGTGGTATTAGAAGGTACTTAGTATTTAGTTTGAATCCTGGATTCAATCCTAAGATTTTACAACAGTCCCCTCCTCCTGCCAAGCAGTGTGACACCCCCACATGTGTACAAACACGCAAATCACAAAACTAATCTCACATCCTTCAGCCTGCTTGTAGCTCCCAATCCCCTTATATAATCCCCATTGCTTTTTCCACAGGCATAGTGGTGACAATTCCAGGATCCTTAAAACTTTATTTTCTTCTCAAGGAAAAAAAGAGATCTTGGTCATAAGGAATTAATAGGTGCTACCAGGGCCCAGGCAGTCAGCACCCATTCAACAAGACTCATGATAGGAAATAATGGGGTTGACCAGATGCACGGTCAACATGAGTCGTGTCTCTGAAGCTGTGCAAATAGCAGGGTTGGGCTCTGGTACACAACTCAGAGCCTTTAAAAATTCTGAGTCCCTCAATACTTACCTCCAAATTCCATCCAGTGAAGCTATTAACAATTTACAAAGACTCTATTTTATTCAAGACTTAAGTAATAAAAGTGATTGAATAAAGAAATATAAGCCCTTACACCCAAGTCCCTATCATTATTAGATTCTCCTTCAAGTTAATGGCTTTGATCATTTGTGATGCAGAACTGCCCATGTGGGAGTGAAGGCTTAAATTGAGCTTGGTGTCATGTAGTTATTCTTTGCAGTCAGAGATGCTACTGATGCTGGCTTTGTTTTCTGCACTTATCTTCTTATCACTAGCTGTATTTACACATGACCTGTTTTTTAGTAGAATTAGGATGTAACTTCCAGCACTGTTTGCATTAACTTGTTACATTAGAGATTAATGACAACTTGAGTAAATGTTAGTCTGTAGAGAAAGACATTTTAAGGTAACCATAGCTTCTAAAGCTGTATTTTCCCTAGGATCTATGCCATAGTGAGGGTGCAATTAAGGGCATCATTCATATTAGCAGTGTTAGGGCTTTAAGATATTACTGGCTGCTTTCTTGTTCCCTGAGTACTCAGTCTCTTCCTTGGGAACCAAGTCTACCTTAAAGAGGGTGAGGCTATTAATTTCACTCTTTCTTCTGCTACTGTGAAAGCAAAGTACTGTCTGTTCTAAGGTATTATTTCTATCCTGCATGTATTCACTTTCTCTCCAGTCAGTATTTTGGATGTCAGTATTTTTTGAAGCAGTTTTACACAGGATACTAGAGATAATTTAGTGGTTTTTCTACCTCTGATAATTTCTGAAAATCTATGGTTGTAAACTGTTCATCAAAGGGCTCATTTAGAGTGCCTGAGATGGATTTCCCATACTTTCCCATTCATCCTAATCACTGACCTAACTGGGAAATGTGCCAGAGTGGATGGAAGAGCCCTGGGTGCAGAAGCCAGCCAGGATTGCCCAGGCTCTGCAATGCTGCTCACTGGACCTTTGGCCCTAGGAATTCTACTGTAACCATCTGAGCTATAACTCTTCCACCTGTTAAACCCACGTATCAAGCACCAACTTCATAGGATAGTTGTGAGACTAAAATTGAACAACATATCTGAAAGTGCCTAGTAAAAAGAAAACATTTAATAATTGTTGCTGAACAAATAATGATAGATAATATTTAATGATAGTTTCTTAGTTTGTATATACATTTGTATATAATCATTATATCAGTCCTCGACATCATTTGAGGTAGGTAGCTATCGTTATGATTTTTAACATTAGACTGAGGAAATCAAGTCTAAAAGGGGTTAAAGGATTTGCCTAAATTCATAAGCACTCAAAACCAAACCTTCTGACCTTCACCTTCATGTTATTTTGGGGTCTGGCTCAGGTAAGCAGCTAATAGGTATTGATTGAATAGCCACATCTTTTTCTTTTTGATCATTATTATAGAAAAATTCAAACAAACACAAAGTAGATAGAATATATAATGAATTCCCAGATACCTTTCACCTAGCTTCAACAATTTTCAGCATTTTTCCAATTGTTTCTGTGTGTTGCCTTGTCTCTTTTTATTTTGGCTGTTTTAAAGAAATTCTCAGGCATAATTTCATTTCACTCATAAATAATTTTAGTATGCACAATAACTCTTAAGGAAATTTTTACTATATCAACCATTCCTTGATCTGATCTAATAATTTTTAAAGATTCCTTGCTATTATTGAAATTTTCCTGATTTATCTCAACCAATTTCCTTTCAGGTGATTTGTTTGAACTGAGATTAAAATAAAATCTACACATTGCATTTAGTTTTTGTAACTCTTTTTTTTTTTTTTACTTTGCTATGTGAATTTATTTATTTCTTTCTTTTTTTTAATTATGTTCAGTTTGTAACTCTTAGGATCTTTTATTATCTAACCATTCTCATTTTGATTTCATGTTATTGGTTTATTAGAGACATTTGTTTTTTATTCTAAGTCATAGGGAATTGTCCACATTCTGAATTTAGCTGACTGCTTTCTAATGGTGCCATTTAACTTGTTCTTCTATTGATCCACTGTTCCCATTAACCACTGTTTAGATGCAGATTCTTGATTAGATTCTGATTCAAGTTTTTAGGTGTCATAGATGATGAATACTCCCTTATTCTTAAGCTCAGTTTCTAGCCCTTCACTCCCCATATACCTTTCTTGTCAATTTCCATTTATTCCTTCCTTATTTTATCCTGACTTCATCTACTAGTGGCTTTACTCCTCAGAATATGACAGTTCTTCTTTAGTTCTCTAGTACTGACTCTCATATTGCCAGCCCCTACTTCAGTTTTGCCTTTCCCTGGCTCTGGAGTTTGCAGCATATGTCACCCTTTTTGCTCCACAAAGCATCTTGGAGGGACTTCCTAATGTTTTCACCCAGAACCTTAATTATAATGGAACATACATAGGTGCCTGAATATTGAGACTATATATAGAATCTGTCCCTCAGGGGACATGTTTTATTCTGTTTGTTTCCCCACATCTTGCCCTCTGCAAACTCCAGAACTTTCTCTATGTAGTCCTCTCCTGTGCAATGCTCTTCCCTACAAATTCTATCTGCCTTGGTCTCCTTGGACTCCCACCTCCATCTCTCCAATTCAGTGTGTCCATTAGTCTCTGCCTGAATTTCCTCTCCTTCTGCCATGGCCTGGAAACTCTCTCTAGGCAATAAGCTGATAGAACTGTAGGGCTCACTGAAATTGTGTCCTTTCTCTAAGAAATTTTTATCCTTCCTTGTCAGTTATATTTAGTGTCTTAAAAACCATTGCATCATTCATTTTGTCTGTCTCTTGGTTATCTGGTCTGTGTTACTCCAGATTTAAAGCTGAAGTCTCTAGTCTGTTATTAGAAAACTTTGGAATCAAACTTTGTAAAAATAAAAGGATATTTCATTAGTGATCTAAATCAATGAAGAAAATTTTGTTTTTTATTTTAAACCATGGGAACAAGATGAGAAATGGCAAAGATAGACTGTAAAGCTGGGTAGAGTGCTAGAATTTTCTTTTCCTATTTTGATAAATTTGTGGTTGTTTTTCTTGTGTGCTATATCTTTCAGACTAATGGTGGAATGCAAGCACAGTATGAGGGACTTGACAGATATGATAAAACTGACTGTAGCAGCTGACTATTTGGAAACAGACAACACTAATGAGGACCTGGCAGAGACTGGACTGAGAAAGATGCCTAACCTCAAGCCACAGCACAGAAGTTCTAGGGGTGCTTCTAGGGGGGCTCCATGACTCAACTCTAATTGAATGATGAAATCGCATTTAAAATCATAACTGTGTTCTCCTCTGTAGCCCCAACATTTGCTGCTGCTTTTCTCCATATAAAAAATATGTAAATATTACAAATTAATAGTTTATAAATTGTGACATAGCAATGATTTTATTTGTTCTGTGACATGAAAAATAGATAAATACTTTAACAAGATAGAAAATAAAATCACAGGGGTGCCTGGGTGGCTCAGTCGGTTAAGTGTCTGCCTTCAGCTCAGGTCATGGTCCCGGGGTCCTGGGATTGAGCCCTGCATCGGGCTCCCTGTTCAGCGGGAAGTCTGCTTCTCCCTCTCCCTGCTCATGCTTTCTCTTTCATTCTCTCTCTCTTTCTCTCAAATAAATTAAAAAAAAGAAAAGAAAATCACAAAAACAAACAACAGTGATGAACAATAACACAAATATCAATGATGTTTTAATTGAACCATCACATCCACATAAACCTATTTATTCATTTCCACACTATATATCTTAGAAACACTTTGTGTTTGCTTTCCTCTTTTCTTTAATATTTAGACATTTTGTCTACCTTGTTTGTAACTGTGTTGTACTTTCTAGGCATCTATAATTATTTGGAAATAAACCAGAAGCTTCTAATAAAAAAAATCCTAGAAAATTAGAACACATGAAAAAAGTAATATATATTTGAAACTGTTGCTTTTGGAGTCAAAATGAATTTTGTGATAGAACTGTTGCAGATAAATGATCTTATTGCAAAAAACATATTGAAGGAAATGGAAGAAACCCGAAATTCAGAGTTGAAACTATTTATTTTTTGGGAAATAGTGTTTACTGCTAAAGGAGTATGATGAGTCTATTTCATTTGTAAAGAAAAGCATTTCTTTTCAGTTATTGGAAATCAGAAAGGTAAGAAAACTATATTTTTATTTATGAGCTCACAGACTGAATTGAACGATTCTGTAGACACAAAAATAATAATATCCAAAATGATGCAGAATGTGTGAAGCATTGTTTCCAATAACTCAATAGAATGTCATGCAACAAACAAGGGGCAACAGTGGTATGGCTGTCAATCAGTATAAGATGTTCTCATAAAGTATCAGTGTTTATTTTAATTAAAGAGAGCATTTCAGTTTTAATTTTATTGGAAAGATAACAGATTAATCTAAACAGAGTTATAAATTTTTTAAGATTTATTTATTTATTTTTAGAGAGAGGGAGAGGGGCAGAGGAAGAGGGAGAGGGAGAGAACCAGACTCCCTGCTGAGTGGTGAGCCCATTGCAGGGCTCAATCTCAGGACCCCTGAGATCATGTCCTGAGACGAAATCAAGAGCAGTCACTTAACCAGCTGAGCCACCCAGGCACTCCCAGAGTTATAAAAATTTATCTGCAGCAAATCAGAGTTTACTTTAACATAATTGAGCAGGCAGAAATATAATAATGCTGATAACACGAGTGGAACGTTTAATAGCTTCCCCAAAGTTTAGGAAGAGAGATGGAAGACTTTATTTATGCATTATCATGATCACCATTTAGAGTTAATTTGGATGAGGTTCTGTCAGCTAGTGGAACTCCAAAATTCTGTGAATATGATAAATCTTTCAATAACAGTATTTAGATATCTGCAAAGAGATTGGCAATATTTTGATACATTATAAGCCAGGCAAACATAATATATCGAGGAAAATATGTAGCTCCAGACTCTGGAGCCCTGTCTCAAAAATTTCAACATATATTGAAATATTGGAAGTGGTATCAAATGAATATTTCAGATACATAGGTGGCTTGTGAATTAAATGATTTGCTGAATTTGTTTTCCAGATTGGAAAATTATTATTTCTCTAAAACAACTAGCACATGTTAAGTACAAGGAACTTCAAAATAAAACTATTTTTCTTTAAAACTAAAATAATTCTGTACTGTTTATCAACTTAGAAAAATGGTGAATATTTCAAAACAACGTGTGTGACAGCAGAAAAGAAACTATACTTTCTGACTTCCCTTTTTAAGTCAATTGTTTGAGATTTGAAAGAAACTTCAAAAGGAAGAACATTTCTAAAATATCTCACAGCATTTTTTCTTACTTAATCAGATTACACAACTCATTCATATTTCTGAATGCTTTAAGTGGAATGAAGATGTAGTTTAAATAATAATCCATGTGTATAAAAATTTTACAGACTTCATATAAATAAAATCCTGTCTTTGACTCAAAAAAACTCTGTGAAGTTTGGCTTTATCATAGGACATGATCAATAATGCTCCTTGCTTCTGAGAGCTATTGCATGTTGTGTTGTCTTGACTAATCTCTACATCTGCACAGAAGGTTCGTTTTCTACTTTGTGTTGCAGAAAAATGCCATTCCCTACTAGGAAGGTAGAAGAGAGGGTCAGTGGTCTGGAATTGAGGGTTCTCAAGGAGAAACTGGTAACAAATTTATCTAGCCTGAAAGGCTCTCTGTTCCTAGAGGAAAAAATTGCAACATTAGTTTGGACAAGGATAATACAGTATTTTCCAAAACTTATTCATAGAAATTTTGCACCACATTTACTTCATATACTACCCTATTTAAATTTCCAACTTTTAATTATCAGTTTGAAATCTTCTACTCTATTTTTGGTTTCATGCAATGTTGGCTCTTTTCAAGACAATGTACTGGAATTAACGTGTTATTTCATGAAAATAATACATTATTATTCAAGATAATCAATCTGAAAAATGTGAAAATAAAACTGTTACGAAGCTACTTGCTTATTAATGGTCATTCATGGAGAAATATTTCTCTACCTGTCTATATAATCTGCAATCTCAATTACCATTTCAATAATGCTAGACTTTTGGTCCAATAATTAAAATTTTGGCAGCACAAGCATTTTCAACTTTTTTTTTTAAGATTTTATTTATTTATTTGACAGAAAGACAGTGAGAGAGAGAACACAAGCAGGGGGAGTGGGAGAGGGAGAAGCAGGCCTCCCATGGAGCTGGGAGCCCGATGTGGGGCTCGATCCCAGGACCCTGGGATCATGACCTGAGCCGAAGGCAGATGCTTAATGACTGAGCCACCCAGGCGCCTGCATTTTCAACTTCTATATGCCATTTGCTCTGGTATGGACTGATTTGTGTTCCCTAAAAATTCGTATGTTGAAGCCCTAACCCCCAATGGGACTGTATTGGAGATAGGGCCTTTGAAGAAGTAATTAAGATTAAACGAGGTAATAAGGGTCCTAATCCAATAAAATTGGTATTCTTAAGAGAAAGAGACACCAGGGGTGTAAGCACACAGATAAAAGGCCATATGAGGATGCAGTGAGGAGACAGCCATCTGCAAGCCAAGGAGAGAGGTCTCAGGAGAAACCAAATCTACAAACACCTTGATCTTAGACTTCTAACCTCTAGAACTATAAGAAAATAAATGTCTGTTGTTGAAGCCTCCCAGTCCGTGCTATTTTGTTATAGTAGCTCTAGCAAAGCAGTACACGTCCCAACAAGTGCTATCTTATTTTCTGTTGATTGGACTTCTATCATATGTCTGATTTATAGAAGTAAATATTTCTTATTCATTATAATAGATATTCCCAACTGTAAGATGGGAATGCATACACCAAATAAGTGGACTATTCCTAAACTTAATAATTAGACCTTTTGTCTCAGTCTAGACAAATTATAATTGTTTTAAAATTGATCTTCTTCAATCACTTTTTTTTATTTCCTTAACCAGGGGTGTTACAAAAGCAAAATCTGTTTACCCATATATGGATTGAGTTCACAAGACATCTTGGATGTCTCAGGCATAAAAATTACCAAAAATGATTCTGAGTCTTGTTTTCTCTTGTATCTCTATCATGGAGTGTACTTGAAACAGTTTCCCTTGGTATCCAATTTGGGATTTGTTATTTGTGAGCTAGCCAGAAGAATCTTCACATTTCTCTCTAATATACCCATGCAGATTCATTTCACAACACAAAAATGAAAAATAAAAGAAAGAACTTTATTTAATATATAGTACAGAGAGGGAAACTACAGAAATATCTTCCTCCCTCTCCCATCGGTAACCTTTAATTCCATCTCCCCATATTTGGTCCCAAAGCAGGCTACCCTCACGTCAATGGCATTTCCCTTCTTAAGATGGAAGTTGTCAATAATGGACTTTGTATTAAATGTTCCTTCTGTGTCATGACTTGACTAAGCCTCACCCTCAATATGATCTTGTTCTAGGGCAAAAGTTGACAAACTGCCCTGCAAATCATAACTGACTACTGCCTGCTTTTGTAAATACAGTTTTATTGGAACATAGTCATAGCCATTCTTTTACATTTTGCGTATGGCTACTTTCTCAACACAACAGCAGAGCTGAGTAATTGTGACACATGCTTGGGCTTGCAAAGCTTAAAATAGATACTGTATGGCCTTAAATAAAAGTTTGCAGACCCCTGTTTTATGGTAAAGATGGGGACTAGAAAGGCATTAGAAACATAGAATTGGTTCTCACAGAATCATTCAAAGAAAATGACCTGACCCCACTTTGTAGAACACTACTAGCCTGAACATGTAGGGTCTGCCTCCTATTGGTCTTTCTACCCCAAGATCCCCATATTACTGGTAGAAGCTTATTTCCTCTGAATACCCAGTCTGCAGAGAAGGGGTTTAATTTTTTATTGGCTTAAGGACTTTCTTATTAGAGAGTAAGAGATCATTAATAACATTAAAACAAGTTGAACTCTTACTGAAAGTGCTTTTTAACTCAAATTTAAGCACAGACAATGTGAATATCTGAACCTAAATAAGTATGGTTCTTATTTCTTCCTTTATAGAATTAGAGGATTATAACAAAACACTTTACAAAATTCACCTTAGTTAGACTAATACTTGCTTCCACTTCCTAACCTTCCAGGGGACCCAATCTCAAACAAAATTTCAAGAAGCTTCTCAGAAACCTGCTCAATAAAATGACTGTACAACTAATGCGGGGAAACTAATGCAGGGAAGGAAGCCAAGACTTCTGGGTGTTAGAGAAATTAAGCCACATTTGAATGAACTTGAGATGTATGCATTTTTCTTTTCTACCTACAATTCCAGCCTCCTTTCATGCTTGAAGCATTAATTTTACATGCCATAAAGTTTTCAAAGAAAATCTTCACGAAGCTAAGGGTGTTGAGCATTAATTCATTAAACATTCTGGAAATTGCCTGTCCTTATCAAGTCATAAGCCAAGCAGTTCATAAATCTATTACAGTCCAGCAGAGCTAATCAATGAAATCCAAATTGGCAATCCAAATTATTAACTCAGTCTACCAGAAGTCTAGAGTTTGTTTTGTGTTTTTCATTTTCTTTCTTTCTTTTTTTTTTTTTTTTGCTGTTGTGTTTTACATGCTTAAACTTAAACACTTACTAAAATCGGATAAATCTGTAGCAATCTGGAAAGAGGGTTGAAGTGGTGGTATAGTTTTTAAATCTACACAAATTGTTCCTAAGAACAGACAACACTTAGAACAGAAAACAAAAAACCTAGAGTCAATATCTACGACAAAGTTAGGCAAAATATATCCCCACAAAACCCCAAATTTGAACAGATGGAGACAAACCACTGACAGCAACAAAACCCAAAGGAATCAGAAACTGAGCAAGAGGAATCAAGGAGAAGGCAATGTAATTATAACCACTCTAGAAGCCAAAGAACCCTCTATCATGAACAACTACCCACTGGAAACATTAGGGGTCAAACAAAAAACAACAACAAAACAAACAAAACAAAAAAACCAAAACCAAAAACCAGTTATTTGAGGTAAAAATCAGCAAAGTCAAATATTGCTGTTGAATCCCATAACAAAGTTACTTTAGGAAAAAAAACAAAAAAAGGAACAGAATAATCCATGCAACAGATAATGAAGGCAATCCAGAAAGAATGTCCATTAACAGGTGAAAACAGCCATCTAATATTTTATAAAGAACTAGAAGAAAGTAAATAATAATAATAATAATAATAATAATAATAATACAAGCAATGAAAGAATAAAGTAAACTAGAAACAAAAACCAAAAATGAGATGAGGAGAGGAAGATTTGAAAGGGGTAGATTCCTTAGAAACAGAGCCTGAGATTTGGATGGATATGATTTTATTGAGAACATGTTCTTTAGAAAACACAAAATCTGTGAGGGAGTGAGGGGAGGTGGTTTGGAAGAGGTAGGATTCTAAATTTTCCAAAGATATGATTAATATATGGAAACCCAAAATAATCAATGGTAAAATTACTATGATAATATGAGATTTTAAAATAAAACAGTATGGGAGTGCCTGGAGACCTCAGTTGGGTAAGCATCCAACTCTTGATCTCACGGTTGTGAGTTCAAGCCCTGTGTTGGGCTCCCTGCTGGGTGTGGAGCCTACTTAAAATAAAACAGTGTGTTATAAAATCATCAGACGAGAATGAATAACCTTTTAAATACAAACAAAAGCTAATTAGAAGATGGAATAAAAACAGACATTTATGAGAACTAATGAAAAATTTAAAAAGAGGTAAGTATATTAATCACTCTTGAAAGAATCAGAAGTGGAGTTGACTAAAAAGGGGAAAATAAAGAAACTCACTGGAGGAACCAACTCATTATTTAGAAAATTCTTTTTTAAAAAAGTGGTAGTGGGGCGCCTGGGTGGCTCAGTTGTTAAGCGTCTGCCTTCAGCTCAGGTCATGATCCCAGGGTCCTGGGATTGAGCCCCACCTTGGACTCCCTGCTCAGCGGGAAGCCTGCTTCTCCCTCTCCCACTCTCCCCTGCTTGTGTTCCTGCTCTCACTATCTCTCTCTCTGTCAAATAAATAAATAAAATCTTTAAATAAATAAATAAATAAATAAATAAATAAATAAATAAATAAATAAATAAATAAGTGGTAGTGGTGGTTGTGGTGCTGGGAATTACTTATTCCCGTAAGAATGATCTCACAAGATAACCTGGTAGTTGATAAGGAATATTTACCTTTACAGCATTTTTCACTTAAAAAAATGAGTGATGCCTGTTCTCCTATACATGACTCATTTTTCTCTTTCTGATTTCAATGTTTTTCTTTTGTCTTTGGCTTTAAAAGAAAACAGACTATAATCAGTTAATGTGCAGATCTCTTTTGTTTATCTTCCTTGGAATTTGTTGAGCTTTTAGGTATACCTATTAATATTTTTCGTCATATTTGGCAACTTTTTGGACATTATTTCCACTCCTTTCTATCTCCTGTGTCTATCTGGGACTTCTACTATCCATATGTTGGTGTGTTTGATGATACCCCATGGGACTGTGAGACTGTTCATTTTCTCTGTTTGTTCTTTGAATTAGATAACTTCTATGGATCTATTTTCAAGTTTATTGATTTTTTTCTGGCATCTCAAAACTGCTGTTGAGACCATTTATTGAAATTACCATTTCACAAATTGTGCTTTTCAACTCTAAAATTTCTATACTTGTTACAGTTTATCCTTCCCTACTAGATTTCCTATTGTTAAGCCATTGTCACCATAGTCTCCTTTGATCATATTTAAAATGGCTGCTTTGGAATCTTCGTCGGGGTTTTTTGTTTTGGGGGGTTTTTTTGTTTTGTTTTGTTTTGAAGTTTAATATTTTCCTTTCTCCCTCCTCCCTGCTTCCTTTCCTGCCTCCCTCCCTTACCCCCTCCTATCCCTCCTCCCTCCCTCCCTTACTCTTTCCTTTTTCTTTCTTCCTTCCTCCCTTCTTTCCTTTTTCTTTTTTCTTTCTTTCTTTCTTTCTTTCTTTCTTTCTTTCTTTCTTTCTTTCTTTCTTTCTTTCTTTTTCTTTCTTCTTTCTTTCTTTCTTTCTTTCTTCTTTCTTTCTTTCTCCTTTCTTCTTTCTTTCTTTCTTTCTTCCTTTCATCTTTCTTTCTTTCTTTCTTTCTTTCTTTCTCTTTTTCTTCTTTCTTTCTTCTTTCTTTTCTTCCTTTCTTTCTTTCTTCTTTCTTTTCTTCCTTTCTTCTTTCTTCTTGCCTGGACTTAATCTTTAGATTCTCTCTTCCAGTATTTGACCACTGATGTGTCTACATAATTTTTTAAATTGTTATTTCTAAATTTTTAGCCTGGTTTTCTATAGTCCAACCTTCTGTCTGCATAGCCAGGTGGTCAGCTAATGATTTGGGTAGAGTTTATGTTTAAACCTCTGGTACCCGTAGCCTTCCACTCCCTGTATATCCATCTGGGTGGAGTCTGGAGAGTATGTTAAACTTTTCATCCAGTTCTTAAGTTTGTCTTGGCTCTTACCTTTTTCCCCAGGCTCGTTGGGATCTCCCCCATGTATGTGTATGATTTTCCAGTCTGCCAGAGATGTATGAAGAACTTATCTCAGCACGTCCATGGCTCTCTCATTTTCAGGATCTCTTGGTAACATAACCTCAACTAGCAATGCTAGGTTTTTCCCATTCATTGCCTAACAAATCTACCACATTTAGTTGTGGCGCTCCAAATATAACCCCCTTTCCCTAACAGCAAATTTGTTGCTTTTCATGGTTAGACCCATGCTTGAAAGCTATAATTCTCAAAGACCAAGCACCAGGAAGAGAGTAAGAACAACAACAGGCAAGAACACATACTCCTGCTGACCTTATTTAAGCCCTAGCGGTTTTGAAAGAATGAATGCTTCTCAATTTTTTGTCTGCATTAAATTGATATCCATCACTTGAAATAATTGTTTTCAGCAATTTTGTTTAGTTTTATATTTGTTTGATTGATTGGCTGACTGATTGCAAAGAGGATTTGCCAATTCTTTATGGTGCGATACCAGAATTCTCTGTTGTTTTTTTTAACTGATTTTTAGGTGTGATAATAATATGGTGGTTATGATTTTAAATAGTCTGTAGCAGTATGAAATATATACTAAATTTATGACAAAATTTATGACAAAATTATATGATACTAGTATTGTCCTTAAAATAATTTGTGCCTGAAAGAGTAGGTAGAGATACAGATGAAACAAGACTGGATGTGAGTTAATAATTGTGGAAGCGTAATAATGGGTACCTGGAGATTCATCACCATTTTCTCTAGTTTTATATATGCATGAAATTATTCATAATAAAACATTAAATTAGAGAGAAATAATGAAATGCTTGGAATCATATGAGTTATGTGCAGCATCAGGAACAGAACGAGACAAATATAGCTGGTTCTAATGCAGTATTTTATAGTAAAGTACCACATAGGCAACTTGACTTCCCTTTGCGTATTAATTCAAACTCCTTCAAAAAGCAAGCTATCAGCCTACAGAGATTACAATACAGATGACTAACTTCTCTACATTTGCTTTTCCCTTTATCAAAAACTCTCATAAATGTGATAGTTTTACATTTGTTGAGTACTTACAGAGTACCAGATACTGTATTTAGCATTTGGCATATATTGCCAACGGTCCATGCTTGGGCTTCAAAGTTTCTAATAAACTTGTGGCTATCTCTTGCTCTTCTTCTTTCCTGAAGTTTAGAGGGAAAAAAAAGGTAGCAGAAAATTTAAAACACAGTGAGTTCAATTAGTAATTGTGTGGGAAGGGTACAAGCACAGCCTGCTGCCTGCTCTGTGTTCCAGGAAGAAGCTTATGCTTTGTACAGGACGTGCTGCCAAGCTCACAAATGACACGGCGCACAAAGAGCCACAGTTGAGCCAGTGCATCCCTGTTCCCTCTGCATCAGGCACATGTAAGCTTTTCTTGGAACCGCTTAGCTATGCGTACGTCAGTGGTCCTCAAGTATACCTCCAACTTTCTGTACTTCAGACCCCACAGGGGAAAGGTTGAGGTCCTTGTACTGTGGCACAAAGCGGGGTTCCATACTGTCCACCTCAGCTGTGGAAAAGATGTTGGCCTTAGGACACCTATGCATTGCAAGGGGCTGGATCCTGTGCACTCTCCTTCTATCCTCTTGCTATAAATGAATGTTGCACCACTTTAGCTTGCTGTGCACATTTCCTGCTCTCAGTGGCCTTGGATTGTACACTCATCTCTTCCCTGGGTGGTACCTTACCTGCCTTTGTACCTTGACCATATTTATGTGATATTCTATCCTGCAGCACAGCCTGACCACCTAGTGAAACAGTAATCTTATATTATATCTGTTGTATTAGTTAAGGATATTTTTGGGGACTTTGAACTGTTATAGATTGGAGCAGGTATAAGGTAGGGAAAATATTCTAATATCACTAGAGTGGAGGTCCAGAGATTGTTCTAACTTTCTAAGAGATTTCTAGATTTGAAGGGCTTTACCAAAACTAAATTAGTGTTCTAAAAAAAAATGTACAGGAAAATATAGGTCCTTAAGGCCTATCTCTGGCTCACTTCACACATCTGGCTTAATCCTGGGAAACTCTATGCTTGCAATATAAGCCATGATATCCAGGGTATGATACAGACACTGCATACCAAGAAAACAATTAGCTGTTCAGTGACCTCAGGGCAACACAATGTTTTCAGCACCCACAGTGGGATGGCAAGAAGACTGGGGGACAGCTCTCATGATCACTGATTCATGAGCCAGTTGACTTTCCACCTCTCAAGAGCATTCTGCTCCATCAAAGTTCTAAATCTCTCACAGCTGACTTTGGAAATAGACATCATTGAAAATCTTTTTCTCTGCTGACATGGAACATGATTCATCAGACTATATAAGGACATGTCTTTGTGTGAATATCTTGACTTACAATTTGACACCTCATACATTGTGGAGTCATTTTAACATTATTACCTCTACAGAGCTGGGAATTTGCCCATGAAGTACTCACTAGGATGAGGATATGCGTTTGTGCATCTGACAAGGTCATTCTAAAGAATTGTGCCAAAAGCATATGAGTGGAAAAGAGAGGCAGGGAAAGGAGTAGCAGGGAAACCAGAAACCACACCTCCCTATAAGATGATTGACTGCCTTTGTCATAGTTCACAGAATGAACAAATACTTTTCAATAGCCTTCATGATCGATAATATGAGTCCTGGACTTCAGATGAGAGAACACAGAGGAAAGTAAATGGAGGTTAGACCAGCTCAAATTCCTTGATAAATGCATAATCTTCTGCATTTATTTAACCTGGCAACCTGGCACACTGAAATCTTATTATCCTTTTTCTTTTTTTAGTGGTAGAAAAGGATTTATCTTTAACTTAACAAGTAATGGGAAGTTTTATCCTTTCTATCAGAGCTTCTAAATTTAAGATTTAATAATCTTTATTTTTTGAAGGGAGATTATTTTGTTTTTGCTGTATAATCATCCCCAATCCCACATTCTAAGACCTATCTGAAAAGTTTAGGCTAGTTCATACTTTTTGATGACACACGTTGGGTTAGCAAATGCTATCCAAGAGAAATGAGAGGACATTCTCCATAAGGTGAAACCATTTTCTTTGCATACTGTGGAACAGCCATCATTGCATAAAAGATTCAAGAAGGATGGATGATGAAAATATTTACTTTGCTTTTTAAGCTATGATATGTCCATAATAGTAGGGTAAGAATTGCTGTTTATAATATGAAGATCGACTGGCCCCTATGTATTATCTTTGGAGTTTACTTAACTACTTGAACTTAATGCCTCAAACTCTGTTTCTTCAATTCTTTGCTTAAACAAAACCTCAAGAGGCTGTCTGACTAACTGATACCCTTACCCTGCTTTCATTTTTCCTACAGCATTTGTCACTTTTTAAAAGATGCCTGGTTTATATAGATTTTAGCTTTATTGTTTATCATTGATTTTCTGTTCCTCTGTTAGAATGTAAATGTCATATGAGCAAGGATATTTGTCTGTTTTGCTCTCTGAGATACCCTTATTCCATAAAACAATATCAGGCACATAATATGTGCTCAATAAACAATTTTTCAATTATTGAAAGCACCCATGATACAAACAATACAAATGTGATTTTCTGTTGTTCCAGAGTTGGTTGGCTTTACATAGTAAATATATAAAAGCTTTATATATATATATATATATATATATACACACACACACTATATTTTATATATTTACTATATTTACATATATATACACAAAATTTCAAAGTCCAGCTAATCAGACTCCTTTAGATTTCCTTAGGGTTTCTGAATCATGCTAACTTATTCAGAGTACATGTAATTAACATGGCTCTTTTCCCAGACAAATTACTCCTCTGCAACTTCTTAACATGTCCTTTCTTTCATGAACTTAAATTATTTTAATCTTTTTTCAAGTTCTTTTTTGGAAAAAGTACTCTGAATAATGCTCATCCATGAATATTTTCCTATTTTTATATTCTGTTACATCTGAAAAATTTTTCTGAAAGATTATCCATGTGAGTGCGTTCGTGTGTGTGTGTGTGTTACAACATACCCTCTGACAAGAGTTCCTTATTGGAAGAAGTACTAAGTATTGGATGTTTTGTATTAAGTATCTGAACTATGTCATTCTGTTTTCTTGGTAAGATCAGGCTGTCTTTCTCAGTAACTTTGGAGATTGATTCAGTAAATACCAGTGGTAGCTTTGAATTATTCTATCACTGGTCCTGTTTTGGTCCAAATGCCCATGGCCTTTAATATCAGTGTCCAACAACTCCTTTCTGCTAACAAGACTTTAGACTCTACTTTCAAAATTGCCTCAGGAATGTTTGGATATCCACAGGGTCCTGGGACACATGTACTTAAGAAAAAACCCACCCATTCTCTGACTCTGACTCACTAGCTCAGATGCCTAATTACTGCTCTGTGTGTCTTTCTGGGGAAGCTTTTTACCAATGCTTGCTCTGCATCTTAAACTGTGCCATACTCTGTGGGGAGGAAGGGAGTGGATGACCCTCCTTAAACACAAGGTGGAATGTTACTATCTGTGCTCCAGAGGTATACCATCTGGGCCCTAGTCTCTAGAAACGTTTGTAAATATAGCTGTTTAAAAAACCAACCTAGGGCGCCTGGGTGGCTCAGATGGTTAAGCGTCTGCCTTTGGCTCAGGTCATGATCCCGGGGTCCTGGGATCGAGTCCCGCATCGGGCTCCCTGCTAGGCGGGGAGCCTGCTTCTCTCTCTGCCTCTGCCTCTCTCTCTCTCTCTCTGACTCTCATGAATAAATAAATTAAAAAAAAAACATTTAAAAAAAAAAAACAAAAACCAACCTAGCATGTCAGTTTGAGCATGTGGAATAGAGGTAAGTCTCACTGAGTCACCTCCATCTTTCTTATATTTTGTACTCTCCTCATGTACCCCAGCTTGCTGAATAATATCTTATTTTTCAGGAAAGAAACAAAAGGCCTCATGTATACCTTTTGGGTCACCATTTTGTAGCAGTGGCAAAAACAGCCATTGACCTTGAACTTAGTTAGGACACTTTGTAGATGGGCACCCCTACCCCTGCCTTTCCTATAGCCACCTGGTATGAAGAAGGAGTTTACTTTGAAGGCAGAGGACAGTTTACAGAGGATGGAGGGATGTCTTAGCTCAGATTACTGTAACAGAGTACCATAGCCTGGGTGGCTTAAACACCAAACAGTGATTTCTCGCAGTTCTAGTCTAGAGACTGGGAAGGTCAAGGTGGCTGCAAATCTAGTGTCTGGTGAGAGCTCTCTTCCTGGCTTGGGAACGGCATCTCCTCACTGTATCCTCACACGATGGAGCATAGATAGAGATGATACAAGGCACTAATCTCACTCCGGAGAGCTCCACCCTTATGACCTGATTACTTCCGAAAGGCCCCACTTCCTAATACCATGATATTGGGGTTGAGGGCACCTGGGTGGCTCAGTCGTTAAGCGCCTGCCTTCGGCTCAGGTCATGATCCCAGGGTCCTGGGATCGAACCCCACGTCACGCTCCCTGCTCAGCGGGGAGTCTGCTTCTCCCTCTCCCACTCCCACTGCTTGTGTTCCCTCTCTCGCTGTCTCTCTCTCTGTCAAATGAATAAATAAAATCTTTAAAAAATAAAAAAAATAAAAAATGATATTGGGTTGAGGATTTCAACAGGAATTTTGGGGGGACACAAACATTGTCCATAGCAAGAGTTGTCAACCTACCAATCATAAAAGAGAGGCAGAGTCACAATATTATTTTTTAAACCATCTTTTCTTCCTTCAATTCTTTAATTTTCAATAGAAATTACAAGTTGTGAATATGCCAAGCAATGATACCTTTTAGCAAAAATTACTGAATGGAGCACTGGGTGTTATATGCAAACAATGAATCATGGAACACTACATCAAAAACTAATGATGGGGGCGCCTGGGTGGCTCAGTTGGTTAAGCGACTGCCTTCGGCTCAGGTCATGATCCTGGAGTCCCGGGATCGAGTCCCGCATCGGGCTCCCTGCTCGGCAGGGAGTCTGCTTCTCCCTCTGACCCTCCTCCCTCTCATGCTCTATCTCATTCTCTCTCTCAAATAAATAAATAAATAAAATCTTTAAAAAAACAAAAAAAAGGGGCACCTAGGTGGCTCAGTTGGTTGAGCGACTGCCTTCGGCTCAGGTCATGATCCTGGAGTCCCTGGATCGAGTCCCGCATCGGGCTCCCTGCTCGGCGAGGAGCCTGCTTCTCCCTCTAACCCTCCCCGCTCTCATGTACTCTCTCTCTCTCTCATTCTCACTCTCTCAAATAAATAAATAAATCTTTAAAAACAAAAACAAAAAAAACAAACAAAAAAAACTAATGATGTATGGTGATTAACATAACATAATAAAAAAATGAGTTTAAAAAAAAATTACTGAGTTAGTCATGGGTATGCAACTATAGGAATGCAAGGCAATGCTAACATGAACTTGAAGTAACAAAACCTAAGACTAAATCATGACACTCATTTATTTAATACACACTCAACAAGTGCTTAATATGTGGTGAGGTACCAGACAATTTATGAAACAGTCTGTCCTTGCCGTCACAGATTTCTTTACAGAGGAAACTGTATATTAAGCATATGGTGGCTTCTGCAGATAATACACAAAAGAAGAATCCTGAACAGTAAGAAATACTTATTTGACCACTTGTTACTTGGCAGTACTAACCCTTTGGAAGTACAAAAAATGAATTGGCAATGGCCATCGCCCATGAAGATGATATAATACAAAATAGGAGGACAGTAGTTACTAGTAAGGCTGAATGGGTATCAGATTTCTTGACCAAACCCAAAAGTAGTGAATAGGTCTTTTAAAACAAAATTAAAATAAAGAGGAAGCAAATAAGTACGATTCTATAAACTTAAAAACTTTCTCATTTTTTTTCCTGTGAATGTTTTTGAAGCAAAATCAGAAGCTGCAGGAAATGTCAGGTTGATATGTAATAGTCTGAAAAAGCCTTCAATGTTTCCTTTACAATCAGTCATTGAAAACCTGAAAAAGCGTAAGTCCATCTTTTAGAGCAGCAATAATTTAACTGGAATTGATCACTTAAGGAAGACAAAGTATTACTGAGCCCAAATGTGGCTCTCCCCACTAGTTGAACTATCTCCAAACAAATCCACAAAGGCAAGGGATGAAACTGAATTGATATATACGGAACCCAGGGTCACATGAATCTTCCCTCAATCCAGAGACAAACAATTTCACAGTTCTCTAAATTATTGAAACATCAGCCTGGAAAGGAAGCAAAGTACCAACCATGCTTTAAACTGTAAAAACAATTATTTAAGAAAGAAATTTTTAAAGGGGGTTGTGTTAGTAATATTAGCCATTCAAAACGCTCAGTCAAAATGTCACTGCAAGTTGATGAATGAAAGTTATATGAAAAGGGCATGAAATTAATATAAAGAAGCTAAGTTTGTGAAAGTGGTATTATTCTCATTATGACTGCTATTGTTTATTTTGCCAGAAACACTGCTAATTAAAAAATTCCTAGAAAATGTGTCAGGGGAGACAATTTTTAAGAATAGAAATGTGTGATATAATTTTTTAAAAATATAAATTATCTTCATATAATAGATACAAATTATCTTTCAAACCACAGAGAACAGTCAGTATTTATAGGCTAATGAAGACATTCTTAGTGAAATGAGTGAAAATGGACACCCAGTCACTTTGGAAGGACTCTACTCGAGGCACACACATAATCGATGTTCCTGCAGAATTCTCAGATATGTCACAAAAAGAAGCTCAATGGGCAGAGTGAGCTTTAAGCCAAGAACTAAAATAAATATACTCAAGATTTTGTGCTATTACTGATGTTCCCAAATCAAATCTTTCTACAAAAAATGTATAGATTGTTCAACTGACAGAAACTCAAATATAAAAAGACAGTACAAAATGTGCACGTCAAAATCGTCTAACCAAGACGGGAGCCTGAGTCATATCGTTTAAGTCTATTTTCCATAATTTGTACTTATAATTCCAAAGCAAAGTCAGATTTTAGATTATTTTGTCAAAATGGCAGAGCCAGGTGCCTGGGTGGCTCAGTCGTTAAGCGTCTGCCTTTGGCTCAGGTCATGATCCAAGGTCCTGGGATCCAGCCCCATATCAGGCTCCCTGCTCCACGGGGAGCCTGCTTCTCCCTCTCCCACTCCCCCTACTTGTGTTTCCTCTCTCGCTGTCAAATAAATAAACAAAATCTTAAAAAAAACATGGCAGAGCCACCTCCACAGGGCATCGGGGACTAATTATAGAGCTGTGCACAAAAGTATCAAAGGCTGGGCGCCTGGGTGGCTCAGTTGGTTAAGCGACCGCTTTCAGCTCAGGTCATGATCCTGGGGTCCCCGGATCAAGCCCTGCATCAGGCTCCTTGCTCAGTGGGGAGTTTGCTTCTCCCTCTGACCCTCCCCTTCTCATGCTCTCTCTCTCTCTCTCTCTCTCATTCTCTCTCTCTCTCAAATAAATAAATAAAATCTTTAAAAAAAAAAAGTATCAAAGGCTCCACCGGGTCCTGTGAAAGGGACTCCTGTCCTTGGGTCCTACCTCACCGTGAAGCAATGGTTTGGTCAGGAGCGGTCAAGGATGGTGGAAAGTTTCTGTGGGTCCCACTGGGGAGATGCAGCAACAGCAGTAGTGATACTCACCAACCAGAAGAAATAGATACAGCCGAGCAGATAAATAAGTGGTGGTGTATACCCCCTCTCTTTTCAAACCACGAGAAGAAACTAAATCTTCCATGCAAAGGTTAGACAACAAATGTCTGTTATTCCTACAAACAAACTATATTCTAACCACTTCATATACAGTATCTAGTTTAATTTAAATTAAATTAGTAAGCCTTGTCTCTACTTTAAATAATCCCAATTCTTTTTTTTTAAGTTCCACCATGGCAACTGTCTACTGCATGGTCAGATATTATACTGTTCGGTGTTCTTTAAAATGACTAAAAGGATCTTATGACCTATTGGATGGATTAGATAACTTTCAACTATCTCTTTGGAGAGCTAATGAGGTTTTACTATTGTACAAAAAACAAGCTGTACCCTTTTAACAAAAGGGAGTTTTAAAAACTAAGTCTCAGTTGGAATCCTAGAACAGCCTCATTGATATGGAAAGCCCTCAGAATCATGATGACATCTCCCTCAGCTGTCAGCACATCAAGTGTCATTTGAGTCTTTTCTCTTTTAAAAGGAATGCACCATAACAAAAGGTTTAATAAAATTACTTTTTCTAAAATTTTGTATCATGAAAGAGTCAGAATTTCTTTCCTCTCCCTAATAGAAAAACAAATTGGTACTTTTTAAAGCTTTTTTTGCTTTGTTTTGCTGGAATCTGTGGAGGAGATATAGGGAGAGACAGAGAGAGAGAAACGGAAGGAGGGGGGCAGGGAGGGAGAGAGAGGAGGTGGAGGAAAAGGGGAAGGGGGAGAAGGAGAAGAGAGAGAACAATGCTGTCTGGCTTCATCTACCATCTGCAGAAGCACAGGAACAGTTGGTTAAGGGAATAAAAAAAAAAGTCTTACCTGGAAGTTTCTAACATATCTTCCAACAAATTTCCCCATTACATATCAGGAAATAAGATACAACTGAAAAATGCTGCACAATCAAGATTTATATATACAACCTTTCTTAATAGAACAGAATATCCATTTAAAGGGGCGCCTGGGTGGCTCATTCGGTTAAGCGTCTGCCTTCGGCTCCGGTCGTGATCCCGGGGTCCTGGGATGGAGCCCCGCATTGGGCTCCTGGCTCGGCGGGGAGCCTGCTTCTCCCTCTGCCTCTGCCTCTCTCCCTGCTCATGCTCTCTCTCTCTGTATCTCTGTGTCTCAAATGAATAAATCAAAAATCTTAAAAAAAAAAAAAAAAGAATATCCATTTAAAGCTTCGCATTGAAGGAAGATTTCGAAACCTGCTTCTTGTTAACAAGGAATGTGTAAATATCTATTAACTGTTCTGCATTATTGGCTTTATTGATGGAAAGAGTGTCAAGTTTAGTTCATAATGCAGGCATCAGTGTGGTCAGCTGCCAGCCCGGGTAATGACCATCCACAGCAGTGGGGAAAGCCATCCTAAGAAGAATCAGAAATAAATCTTGGTTTGAAGCTGAGTTTTTAACATCTGGGAACTGGAGACAAAGATTATATTTGAAATTGAAGATGTGCTTGTAGAGTACCGAGGTTTGCTTGCAGAATAATGTGTACAGTTGTCCAATTACTATATTATACACCCAAAACTAAAGTAACATGTGTCAACTCTATTCAAAGAAAAATAAAATAATAAAACAGAAAACAAAAACAAAACAAACGTTTGCTTGCTTGTGGAATTTATTAAACTTTCCTTGCTATGCCATGAAAATGGAATTGGGCTGATTGAAATGTACATTAGCTTTTGCTTGAGTGCATCTTAAAGAACCCATTGACCTGTTAAGAAAAAAGTATTAAGATCATTTCTTCATCTTCTAGTAAAGATGAAGATGCATCTTTAATAGACACATTCCGTCACATTATTTGTATTTCTTGAACATACAACCGTTACTCATGCAAAAAAACAACAACAACAACAACGAAAAAACCATTTTGAAAGTCTGTCACTCCTAAAGAAATGTTATGCTCCTTTTTACTGGAAAAAGGAAAATATATATAATTCTCCACATTTCCCTTTATTGCTTATTCAGGTTACTATTCATCACAATAATGACATAACAATGATTTGGTTTTACTATATCCATTGTCACCATATAAAGTGTTTAACATCTGTTTTAATTTTAATCATCTAATTAAATATGTCTACAGTTATAAGTTGTCTCAATTTCTCTTCAGAAATAAAAAAAGTTTGAACAGTTATTATCATTTTATAATGAAAATTCAAAGTATCTGACCTTTCCCTACCCACCCAAACTGGCTGAAGAAAAGTTGCTGCTGTTCTGCATATATCTTCCAATAAATTTCAATTCTAAATTGACTTTTTTTTCTATGAAATTTAGGTATTTCCACATTCATTCTCAGATCAATAAAATGCTAAAAGAATTTTTTTAAAGAAGTAAGAATTTCAAGAGCAGTAAAATCCAGCATAGAGACTAGATGTGTTTCTTATAAAGTATATAGTTTGTTTTTTAAGATTCATTTTGACAATCATTGTTTTTAACTGGAGCACTTAGTCCCTTATGGTTAACATAAAAGTGATATATATATTTTATACAACCATATTATTTATGGATTCCACTTACTCCATTTGTCTTATTTTGTTTGCCCCCTTTCCTTTTTCTTGCCTTCTTCTGAAATCCTTTTTCATTTTTCCATTGCCCCTCCTCTGTTGGTTTGGAAGTAATATACTTGTTTTTCATTACTTTAGTGGATACTCTAGAAATTACGATGTCCATACTTAACCTATTGAATTCTATACTCATCCATATTTTCATCTTCTTCCTCCTAAATACAAAAATATTAGAAAATTTAACTCCATGTGGCAGTCATAGAAATGTTTCTCAGATCTTCTGTTGCAGGAAGCATGGTTGACTCTCGGCCCCAGCTACTGTCTCTCTGGATCCTCCACCAATTTTGTGCCAAGACCATGCTTCCCCTAGGTTGCTCTCATGCTCTCACCAGAACAACCACAGTAAGAGTTATAGTGTCAGCCATCCTTGCCCAACGCAGGCTTCTTCTGATGGACAAGTTTTGCCTGAGAACTCCCCATTGGCCTGGATGAAATATTCTTAAGACCTGTGTTGCACTCTGATCCTCTTTCTACCCAGTGCTCCTTCTTCCTTCTCTCTTTCCTCATGTGGGAGACCTGTATTGTGGTCTGACTGTTCTCTTCACCTTCTCAGCTCTCTTCTCTTTATATTTCACTGTGTTTCCTCTAAACTATCCCTTGCATGTCTACTCTGATTTGATATATGCTTCTTGAGTTCCAAATTACTACAATTCCTTTGTCTGCTTCCTAACTTAACATAATTTGGAAATTTTATTTCTCTCTCTTTTTAATCCCATGAGACACAATTAAGTATTCTTATATACAACCAAGGTTCATCAAGACAAAGCCAACATTAACTGATTTCTTTAATCTTTACTTCTTTCATCTCAGCCCTTGCATCTGGAATAATTTTTCTTCTGAAGCAATTCCTTGGGATTCATTAGGATTCTCCAATCTTTGGAATTATTCATCCTTCTGAAACTATGATTATATGTGTACTGAATTCTACTTATTTTACCTTTATTTGTATTCTACCACTTCACCTTCACTATGTGACATTCTGGGTAGATTCTTCTGACCTACCATCCAGCTCATGAATTTTCTTTTTAGGTATTTCAAAATGGCTGATATATTTAACCATTTTGTTTTTAATATTAAGTATAGTTTTCATTTCTAGAATTTCTATTTTTAAAAAGTGTGTAATTTTTTCTTATAGATACATGCTTATTGCCTGCTTTTAGTTTTTGAATGTAGTGAGAATGTTTGTTTTATCTTTTTTTAATGCTTCCAATATTTGAATTCTTTTGTGTCTATGTCAGTTTCTATTATTTTTAATGATTCCCACATATGGTGCTTTGCTTCACTGTAGCTTGAGAGGGTTTTTTTTGGTGTGGGGGAGAACTAGGAGATATAAGTTGGGCCTATGTATCCATAGGAAGTATTTCTAGTGATTTCAACCTCCCAATGACAATGTCTTCCTAACTTGCACTCCAGTCAGCAGGGTTCAGTGTCCAAGTCTTTCCTTCATGCCCAAAATACCACCAAAATTTAAGTTCAATCACGAGATTTGGCAGCATGCCCTCAGCACAAAAGCAGTCACAAAGCCCTGCTTACCTCTCCATGTCCCATGTTCAGTTAGATTTGGGCTTGATAATTCCTTACTCTGTTGTCAGCTGTTCAATAGCTTAAAAACTGTTGTAAAAATGTATTTCACGAAACATTTGTAATGGTTTTCAGTGGGTTGGTTTGTCTAAAAAAGCTAGTTTGCCATTAGATTGGAAAGGGAATTTCTAATACTGACATTATAAAAGTAATACAGTAAAAACTAATTTTAAAATAACATACATTAAAGTTCTGAAAGGCATTTTGCATTAATTTTCTAGGTGCCTTAAATGGTGTGATTTCACCAGTTGAGATTATCAAACAAAATAGATGTGTTATTTTTAGTTGTCCTATCAAATAAGTCAAAATACTCAAGTTTATGAACACTCAATTGATTATTTAGGTATTGAAACTATAATAATTTCTATACCATTGCTTGTATCAGATGAACAGAGCTATAACCTAAATTGAGAGGAGCAAGCATTCTTCATATTGTAGCAGACATCCCTGTTTTTTAAACTAGCACAGTTAAATAATGAAAATATCCCAGATATTTTACAAAAGAAATACTGGCAAACTCAAAATTTAAGTTCTGGGTTCACCATATAATATGCTTAGATAAACACATCTTTAAGTGAAACTTAACATTAATGTGGACCTTCTCACAGTAATCATTACTAGATAATGCATAAGGTTGCCCTATCCAGATCTCAGTGTGAAAGAAATAATCTAAGTCAGTATGAGTTGAGCAAACAAGTATTCATCAGATAAATTATGCTTATCAGACAATAAGTGAGATAGTAACAAACTTTGCCTTGCCTTGGGATATTCATAATTATTATTTGGCATGTGATTAGGCTTTATCCAGAAAATGATAGCTCCCTACCAATTTAGTAAGTAAAACAGAATCTGTTAAAAAAGAGGAAAAATAGCAGAGTTTACCCTACGGAAAAATGAGAAAAACTATTTATTTAATCCAGTTGTAGGCCTATTTAACTTTACAGCCCATTGTACATTGTCTTGAAGAGAATTAAGGAAACATGGCTCCATCTCTATTTTCTTAGTAAATAAGATAATTTCAGAAAATGAAGAAAAATGGTATAAAGAAAATAAAAGAGAGCCCTGGTGGAAAGAGTCATGGAAGGGGGAGATAGGGAGAAGCCTTGCGGACTTAGCTGTAGGAATCATGGCAAGTCCATCTAAAGAGGTAACATTTGGGTTGAGACTGCAGTGACATGGAGGAAACAGCCATGCAGGAATTGACTTAGATATTCAGTGGAAATCACTTGCCCCAGGAACCGGTGCTTCCTGCGGATCATCTTCCGTCCTCTTTCTTTGAACCCAATGCCCCCTGTCTCTCTGTCCTCTTAGAGCAAAGGAGAAAAGAACATCCACGGAAAACAATAGTAAGAGGAAACAGGTGAAAAGAGAAGCATATATTTTGCATATGCAAGGGCCAAAAGAAAAGTTAAACTCTGATAGGAGAGCACAGACATGAAAAAGGAATACGAAAAGAGATAGAAGCATTTTTTAAGTCCTATGTAGAGAAGTAAAGGAAATAGAAGTGTTAACCTTTTAAACAGAAGGCTGAAGTGTGCTGTGAAGCAGGTATGATCCTATCAGACAGAGTCTGATGGGCAGGTGTTCTCTTCATTTCAAAGATACTTACTATGTTTGCAGTGCTGCACAAGGGATAGGCATGAGGACCAATGTCCTAGGTGGAGTCTGCCTAGACTTTTATAAATAAAAATACTCGTTTCTTCTTGAAACTTTTACCAGAATCCTCTCCACGTGAAAGCTTTTAGCCATCTATTTTAACATGTATTTTTATCCCATGAGTTAGTGTCAAAAGTCATGAAGTTCTCTATGACCCTTCTGAAGCCAGGCACACAGGCTTCCTGTGAAAGCACAATTGTGAATTGGTGCTTTCAGATTCATTTTTAAAAGATTTACACAGCACTCAGGAATGAGCTAGACAGAGCCAGCTTCAAATGTAGGTTACATCAATTTCTATCTTGGTGACTTTGAGCAAATTACTTAACTTCTCTGGGCTTCATTTTGTCATCTGAGAATGTGACTAATAGTAATATTTATCTCAAAGGGTTTTCTGAAGGAGAGACAAAACAATACCTAGAAAAGTCCCTGCTTGTGGAGTATGCTGTCATCAGACAGGATGTAAATTAAACTTCCAGAACAAGATCATGAGAGAGGCTATCACATTTTAATCTGCTCAAATAGTTTCATTAAAACAGAGCAACTAGGATAGCAAAGGAAAATATCTATGGACAACATTTTCGACAAAATTAGATGAAAAATGCTCCCTAAATAAAATCTTTAAAAAAAAATGGGGCAACTTGGAGACTCAGTCAGTTAAGTGTCTGCCTTCAGCTCAGGTCATGATCCCAAGGCCCTGGGGTCAAGCCCTACAGCAGGCTCCCTGCTCAGTGAGGAGTCTGCTGCTTCCTCCCCCGCTGCCCCCCACACCCGCCAGCTCATGCTCTCTCTGGCTCTCTCTTTCAAATAGAATCTTTAAAAAAAAATGCTCTCTAATCCCAGAGTACAAATTGATGAGGGCAATTTATGTGAGTGGGAGCATCCACCAGAGGAGGAAAAACAGGTTGTTATTAATCTCAAAAGCTCTGGAATCCGGAAATGGCCAACAAGTACCCTAAAAGAAGAGGAGCCACTGTGGGCAGAATTCTTGGCAAGTGGATCAAAGAACAAACTGAGAAACAGAGGAAAGTATAGAAGCCTTGAAAGAAAAATATTAATCAAAACCCAAAAAGCTTGGAAGTGAGATTATTAAATATAAGAGATTCATAAGGAGAGTTGACAAAGCTTAGGAAAGCCTTAAGAAGAGGAAACAAAAGAAGGAGAGGAATTGCATTCAGCAGTGAGTATAGAATTGCAAAAACAAACAAACAAAAACACACCCTAGAAATATTCAGAGATTTATTTCCTTCCAGTGGGAAATCTGGAGATAAGGCTGGTATGGCACCCCCATTATATCATCAGAAATCTAGGCTCTTTCTACTTTTCCACTCCACTAGCCTTAGTGAGGGATTTTCATTCAAAATCAAGGTCATTCAAACTCATATGGGTACTGATCCCCCAGCCCCTGTGTCTTTATTTCAGGCTGAATATAGGGAATGAAGTGACAACTAGGTCCATGGTAACGGAATCCTCCTCCTTTTAAAAGTTTTCCCGAAGACCAAGCCAACTTTTATTCCCATCTAATTGACCAGATCTTGGTTATTTAACCACCCTCTCTGCAAGGGGATCGAGGAATGTCATTTTTTTATTGAGCACATTGCTGTCCTCCCGCAACAAATCAG
The DNA here is from genome assembly GCF_011800145.1 of Mirounga leonina. Classification (NCBI taxonomy): domain Eukaryota; kingdom Metazoa; phylum Chordata; class Mammalia; order Carnivora; family Phocidae; genus Mirounga; species Mirounga leonina. Next base: position 30,714,468 of record NW_023270316.1, on the reverse strand, counting down.
AGTAAAGAAGAAGTGGCAAAGGGACAAGCAACTAGCAGCGCTCAATTCTCAGTAAATGTCAACTCCTTTCTCAGGCGAGAAGTACAGATCAATGCCCAACAGAGCGGCAGGAAGCTAATCCAGAAACCCATTTATTTTTTGGACTTGTGCTGGAAACCACAAGTATATCACAGGTTTTCCAACCTGGTAAAGTAGCACTTGAGCAGAGTAGGAAAATGAATGTGCCCTGATTTAGACTCAGATGCTGAACTGGGTCAGGTTTGTTCTGCAGGCCCTGCCTGTGTTCATTTTATCTCATCCTTAGCTTCTTCCTCAGGCAGTCCATCCTTAGTATTCACAGATTCTCTATTTGAGAGTTTGTCTAAATGCTAACATTTATTTACAGCCCCCAAATTAATACTCGTGGCGATTCCATTAAATCATTCGCACACATGTGCAGAGCAGTGAAAAATTCTACTTACCTGACTTGCATGCTCACACCTGATTTTAACAGGGCTATCCTCTGCCTTCTCATTTCATCTCTCTCATACTGTAAACAAATACCCACTTCGCAGTCTATACTGCCACTTTTTTTCTCATTTTTGTTGGTGTTTTATTGTTTAAATGGCCCCAGTACGCTGAAGTGTTGCCTAGGGTTCTTAAGTGGACAAAGGCTGCCCTGTGTCTTACAGAGAAAATACTTCTGGTAGATAAGCTTTATTCAGGCATGACTTATAGTGCTGTTGGCCATGAGTTTAATGTTAATGAGTCAAAAATATATATTCAATAAAGTGTCTTTATAAACAGAAACACACATAGAACAAAGTTATGGATTGCTTAGTTGATAAAAATGTTACCAGAGGCTAGCAGAAACTTAATCCTGTATGTCCCTGAGATGGTTCATCATTCACTAATTCTATGTTGGTGGCAACTTTATAGGACACTAACTACCAAGAATAATGAGTATTGACTGTATATCCCTACTTCTTTACACTGTAACTTTGTAGAATGAAGCAAAAAACACTCTCGAACCAGTCAGTAGACTCCATAGCAACGTATTACACTAAAGACTATTCAATATCCTACATAAATGCAAGGAACCGTGGGGTCACAGGATGACCAAAACCCATCACTTGCTCGTTAGAAAATCATAGCTTATGAGAGAGGCTGACATATACAGTTAAATGAAAGGTAGACTGTGATAAAAGCTATGCTTTGAACGAAATAAACTTTTGCCTGTTTAACAAATTGGCAAAAATGGGGCTGGTGCATTCCCTTTAGTTTCTTATTTAGAAATAAAAATGTTAAAGTCTTATTACATAACTTTAACAAAAATTAGTTTTTCTAGGAGGTTCATACTCTCATCATTTATCTTTACAAGTAACAATGGGACTCATTGTTTAGGACATGTAATTCAAGTGATAAATTTCAATTTTTGGAGTACTTCTGCAGGTGTATTTCAGCAAAAGTAAGATCTTTCCTTTCATGGAGCTAAATTTTGGTTCTGGTATTGTCTTAGATTTATTCAAAGTCTTTTCTCTAACTTTACAGCATTTGTAACTCCTGAATATTTTCTTTTTACCAGTAATTTGATTCTTATTTATGACTTCCATTTGTTCCTACTTCTTTCTTATCCTTCCCTATTACATCTTCTCCAACACCAGAAGCTTGTATCACCTCATGATATGAATCTAGTTATTCCAGTTATCCTCCAATCATTTCAGACGAGGTTGCCCTTGGCAACTTAATCTTTTACGTAACTGGCAAAATGTCATAAGACGTCCTTGACTGTGTGTCATAGTGAAGCACCTTAAATAGGACTCTGCATATAATGTTTGGAATGAATTTCAATTTTCAGCTCAGTCTTTAGCTGAACAACTGAATTAAAATGTTTTTCTACATTTCTTCCATGATATTTTGAATTTAAAAGAATCATTCTACTTTTTATTATATCATAATTGAAAAAAATCTCCCAGCAAACGATGATCCACTATTGCTGTATTTCAAAGATAAATTGGACTGAGATAAAAATTGCCCCCTAAAGAGTAAGTTTTGTTTTCTGAGATATGTCCTTGTTAATGTCTTCTAACCACATGAATGTCTGACTAGAGAGGGCATTGATCCACCATTAATAGTGTTTTCTATTTTACCTAGAGCGTAGTCACCACTAAATAGGAATGACATCAGTGGAGTGAAGATGTAAATCGTGACCAAATTAAATGCCTTATTTTGCATTCATTGTTGGAGACATGAACCATGTGGCCTCCTTTCAGATGTCTAGATTGATAAAACAGAAGACTGCAGTTTCCTTCAGACTGAGTCTTATTGACACTTAGATGTATGAAAGAGCTCTCAGAACTTACAACAGAAACACAAAGACAAAAGATTCTAAGACTGAGCTTTCCCTTAGCTAACCAGCACTAGTTTTGAAGCATGAGCGTGAACTGAACTTCCTTCCAATTGAATCATAACAGTTGGGTCTCTGTTTTTGAAGGAGTACAATAACTCTTCAGTTGTTAAGCGTTATCTGAACCACATATTTCTTCCATCTCTCTCTCTCTTCTTCAGGGTCTAAATTTCTAGCCATGACTGCTTCTTCTATGGGCTAGTTCACATGATTGGATTCTCTAAACTATGCATTTCAATATTTTACTTAAAAATATACTGCACTTTCTGTCATTTTTTAAAGCGGAACATGGGGAATATGCTTGGGCTTCTAGGAAGGTGATGATTATGTGACAGTGAAAGGCAAAGTTACTCCTAAACTTTCAACACACTAATAACACATTTAGTATCTCTCTGCTCCTCCTCTGCAGAGCTGAGAGTGGAAGACACTGTGCAGAGTGGAGGCCCATACCTCTCACGGAAAATGCATCTCACAATAGAACACTGACTCTATTCATTAGCCCGACTATTTGAAGCACTTTTCCAGGCCCCCTTACAGGACAAGTCGAGGGCATGGAGGGTAAGTTGCAAAGAAGGAAGACATGATCCCTGTTCTTAGAAAAACTAAACATACAGTAGGAGAATCATATAAGTTAGAAATAAAAGGAAATGTCAAACTAAGCTTTGAATCTAGAATTGTGGGAGGAGACACTGGTTTTAAATGCTCTCCTAGTGGCCCTTGGGGGAGAAGGGCAGGGAATGATGGAAGACACATCAATGAAGCAGAGAGAAAGTCCTGTGTTTCCTGCATCTCTACCTCATCTTTAGGTGTGAAGTTTCTAGCCACTGGTGCCTGTTCTACTGCCTCCTCTTCTGTTTTCTCATTCTTCTCCATTTTCTTTTATTTTCCACCTGGCTAATGAGTCTGTTGACAAGTATCTGTTTCTTTGTAGATCTGCCTGCACAATGCAAATCTGAATTTGTCAGGGTCCTTGAAGGCCAACAGAAGAGCTTCTTTCTTTCCATCATAGAGCAACAGGCATAAACAGGAGTTGTTGTTTCATACCCAGAGTTTTATTTGTTTCCCAACATCAAACAGAAATGTCTAGTTTTAGCACTTTTTGAGTGTTTGACTTTGCAGGGAGCTGTCTTATGGATAACTGCATTACCATTGACTTTCTACTTTAGAAAAGAAAGAGAAATAAAGGTGTGTTTTAAACTTAACAGTAAAGGGAATTGTACTTTAAACTTGCAAGAACAGTTAGTTCACAGTCAAATCTTGGCACTCTTTTACTTGTAAAAACATTTACTTCTTCAAAAGATTTAAGCTATGTATGCCTTTTTCAAATATTTTAACAACCACATAGTGAAAAAAAAATTCACCCATGATGCCATTGTTAAAAATCAGGCATTTTTATTTTAGTCTTTGTGTATCTGTGTGTAATGTCCTATGATTTCCTACTCTGCGTTGCATTTTTATATAATTGGAATTAAACTACCAACATTTTGTATTTTGCCCTTTTAAACAGCTTTATTTAGGCATATTAAATGTACAATAAACTACATGTTAAAGATGTACAATTGAGATATTTTGACAGATAGCTACATTGGTAAACCCTCCCCTCAATCAAGATAATGAACATATACAGCACCTCCCTAGATTCCTCAGGCCCTTTTATTATTCCCCCCTGCCTGAACTTCTACTCTTCTATGATTACAAGGCAACAACTGATCTACTTTCTGCCACTACAACTTATCTTGCATTTTCTAGAGTCTGGTATAAATAGAATTATGCACTCTGTATTCTTTTGGTGGGTGGTCGGTCTGGCTTCTTTTGCTCAGGCATTCTAGTAAGTACATAGCATTATCTTATTTTGGCTTTCATTTGAATTACCATAATGGCCAAAAGGTATTGAACATGTCCTTCTATTATCATTGATCTATCTTTTTGGATGAAGCGTCTATGCAAATTGTCCATTTTGCAAATGGGTGGTTTGTTTTCTTCTTATTGAGTTTTGAAAGTGATGTGGGGCCACCAAGTGAACAGTCAAGAAAGAATTCTTGAGACATTTTTGGCACACAAAAAGGTGCTTTTATCATAGTATGGGCACAGGACCCATGGACAGAAAGAACTACACTGTGATTGTTAGGTGTGACTTATTATATATATATATCTTTTAAGTTGAGGTGGAGTAGAGATAAGGGAAATCTCTAAAGAGATTTCCCTATGTCAAAGAAGACTTACAGGATCCTGGAGGTCTGGCTATTGTCAAGCTAAGGTTGCTGTTAGTCTCTAGCAAAACATCCACATTAAGGCAGCCAGGACTTCTTGAGGAATGTCATACTCTGCATGTCTCCGGTGTTTATCAATGGGCTGCACATTGTAAGGAAATTTAATTTTATCTATATTTCTCTTGCATTTGTTTTCATCAGAAAGTTCTTTTTCTATTTTGAATATAGATCTTTTTACAGACATTTGATTTGCAAATATCTTCTCCCACTATGTAGTTTACCTTTTTATTATCTGAACAGAGTCTTTAAAAGAATAGAAATTCTTAATTTTAATGAAGTCCAATTTAGCCGGTCCTTTTCACTTATAGATAGTGTTTTGGGTGTTGTAGCTAAGAAACCTTTGTCTAAGTCAAGGCCCAAATTTCTCTCCTATGTTTTCTTCTAAAATTTTTATAGTTTTTGATTTTCAGTCTATGATCCATTTGGTGTTAATTTTAGCATATGGTACAAGATATGGATTGAATCTTTCTTCTTGTGTTTTGCATAGGGATATACAATTGTTATAGTACCATTTGTTGAAAGATTATTCTTTCCTCCACTAAATTTCCTTTGTACCCTTGCTCAAAACAGTTGTCCATGAGTATGTGATCTACTTTTCAATTCTCTATTCTACTTGATTGATCTTTTTCTCTGTTTTGACACCATTACCACCCAATACATGTCCTTGAGGAGATTGTTGATATTATTGGTTTTAAAGCTGTAGTCTTACCATTTGTCCTTTAAAAAAACCTAATTGGAGGGAGAGATGAACCATGAGAGACTCTGGACTCTGAAAAACAAACTGAGGGTTCTAGAGGGGAGGGGGGTGGGAGGATGGGCTAGCCTGGTGATGGGTATTAAAGAGGGCACGTTCTGCATGGAGCACTGGGTGTTATACGCAAACAATGAATCATGGAACACTACATCAAAAACTAATGATGTAATGTATGGTGATTAACATAACATAAAAAAAAAAATGAGTCCCATATATTTTTGTTTTGTGCTGGACTCAACCTGTCCATAGAAATGCTATTGCTAGGGCGCCTGGGTGGCTCAGTTGGTTAAGCGACTGCCTTCAGCTCAGGTCATGATCCTGGAGTTCTGGGATCAAGTCCCACATTGGGCTCCCTGCTCCCGTAGGGAGTCTGCTTCTCCCTCTTACCTTCCCCTCTCTTGTGCTCTCTCTCTCATTCTCTCTCTCTCAAATAAATAAATAAAATCTTTAAAAAAAAAAAAAAAAGAAAAGAAATACTATTGCTAGCAATGCTTGGGGGCACTCATCTGGGCCCCAGTGAGCTTCCCACAGACATATCCCCTTTTGGAAACATTACAATGGCACCAACCCTTGTGGTTTATATTATGATTGCAAGATGACCTTCAGCAATAACTGTTTGGAGACTTTAAAGAAAAAAAGAGTTTATTACTTATAAGTCCTGAAGCATATAAAGCATGCCAAGGGACACATAGCAAGATAGCCCATAGAGAGAGTTCACACTAGGCCTGGGGTTCTGCTTTTATTGGGGTTGAGAGTGGCTGCCCAGGGTTTCCAGGGCTCACTCATTATTGGTAAATTTAAAACATAAGAGCACAGTATTAAAGAAAGCACCTGTTGTGATGAGCACTGGGTGTTGAATGTAAGTGATGAATCACTGAATTCTACTTCAGAAACCAATATTGCACTGTATGTTAATTAACAAAATTTAAATAAAAAAATAAAAGTAAAAGAATAAAACATAAGAACCCATATTTGAAGCGTGAGGGGAAAAAAACAAAAACAAAAACAAGTGGCACAAATGGTCCTTTACTGAAATCATCCAGGATCTCAAAAACAAAGGAGCCTCAGTGGGGTAAGGCAGCCTGGCTCTTTATCTAGCTATGACTGGCAATTGTTAATTCCACATGGCCTCTGTGGAAGCAGATGCCTCTTTGAAATGGATGCTCTTTGAAGTGGATGCCTCCACAATCAAAGCTTCAGTCAGGCACTTGCATTACAAAAAGAAGTCAACTATCAGGTTTTACACTACAGTTTTTGTTCTTCATTTTTTATCTTTTTTTTGGTTAAATCGAGTATATTTTATGATTCCGTTTTATTGTCTTTGTTGGTTCACCTACCTACCAGTCTTTTGGATGTTATTTGAGTGATTAATTACTTTTTGTTTACAGTGTATTTATTATCACTGTCTGCCCTCCAGGTCATTATACCATTGTGCATATAGTATAAGAACCTTACAAAAATACGTTTCCTTTTCATGTCTTCAAGCCTGTACGGTATTCTTATCAGACATTTTATTCCTATGTGTTATAAACCTCATAATACCTTATCTTTTAACAATTAAATTTTTTAAAGATTTAAATAAAAAATTTTTAAAATTTTAATTTCAATTATGGCCATAATAGTTACCACTTTTGCTGTGCTTTCTTCCTTTGTACAGATCCATATTTCCATCCAGAATACTTTGTCTTGTGTGTGAATGACTTCCAATAACATTACTTGTAGCACATTTCTGCTGATGAATTCTTTTCAGGTTTTACATGTTTGAGTAGATATTTTGCCTTTGTTTCTTAAAGATAATTTTGCTGGGTGTGAAATTCCAGGTTTACAGGAATTTTTTTTTTTTTTTTACATTAAAGATGTTACTTCTGTTTCCAAATAGAAATTTGCTGTCACCTTATTTACCCACACTATACCTACTGCTTTTCTTTCACTGTTTTTAAGTTTTTCTCTTTATCACTGATCTTAAGCAATTTGATAATTATGTAGCTTGGTTTCTTCATCTTTTTTTTTTAAGATTTTATTTGACAGAGAGAGACACAGCGAGAGAGGGAACACAAGCAGGGGGAGTGGGAGAGAGAGAAGCAGGCTTCCCGTGGAGCAGGGAGCCCGATGCGGGGCTCGATCCCAGGACCCTGGGATCATGACCTGAGCCGAAGGCAGACGCTTAACAACTGAGCCACCCAGGCGCCCCTGGTTTCTTCATCTTTCTTGAGCTTAGGGTGCACAGATTCTTAGATCTATGCATCTACAGTTTTAATTGAATTTGGAGAATATTCAGTGTTTATTTCTTTGAATATATTTTCTCTACCTGTCCTTTCTCTTCTTTTAGGACTCCAGTTACATATATATTTAACTTCTCAGATTTCTTCCATAGTTCATTATCTGTTCATATTTTTTTCAGGTTTTTTCTCACTGTGTTTCATTTTAGTTACTATTGCTGTGTCTTTAAGTTCATTAATATTTTCTTCTGCAATATCTAATATGTCACTTATCCTGGGCAGTGTATTTTCTTCACATAAGACATAGTTTTCATCTCTACAAGTTCAATTTGGGTCATTTTATAAAATATGTATTTTACATGTTTCCATATAATAAGTTCAATCTTTTTCTTTCTGGTTTCTTGAACATATGGAATATAATAATAACTATTTTGATATTTTTATTTACTAATTTTCTCATGTGTGTCATTTCTGGATCATTTCAATTGATTGATTTCTCTTCCTCTTATGAGTTCCATTTCCTGCATATTTAAATGCCCAGTAATGTCTTTTATTTATGTATTTGCTTATTTGTTTGTTTAAATTCCAGCATAATTAGTATACAGTGTTACACTAGTTTTAGGTGTATAATATAGTGAGTCAACAATTATATACATTACTCAGTGCTCCTTACAAGAAGTGTACTCTTAATCCCCTTCATCTATTTCTTCCATCTCCCCACCACTTCCTCTCTGGTAACCATCAGTTTGTTCTCTATAGTTAAGAGTCTACTATTTTTTCGTTTGTCTCTTTTTTCTTTATTCACTTATTTTGTTTCTTAAATCCCACATTTATGTGAAATAATAAGGTATTTGTCTTTCTCTGACTTATTTCACTTAATGTTATATCCTCTAGGTCTAACCATGTTGTTGCAAATGGCAAGGTTTCAATTATTTTATGACTGAGTAGGATCCCATTGTATATGTATAACACCTCATCTTTATCCATTTATCTATGGGTAAACACTTGGGTTGCTTCCATATCTTGGTTATTGTAAATAATGCTGCTATAAACATAGGGTGCATATAGCTTTTCAAATTAGTGTTTTCATTTTCTTTGGGAAGATATGCAGTAGTGTCATTACTGGATCATAGGGTGGTTCTATTTTTAATTTTTTGAGGAAACTCCATACTGTTATCCACAGTTTCACCAGTTTGCATTCCTACTGACAGTGCACAAGGGCTCCTTTTTCTCCACTTCCTCACCAACATTTGTTGTTTCCTGTGTTTTTGATTTTAGCCATTTTGACTGCCAGGAGATGATATCTCATTGTGATTTTGATTTGCATTTCCCTGATGATAAGTGATGTTGAGCATCTTTTCATGTGTCTGTTGGCCATCTGGATGTCTTTTTTAGAGAAATGTCTTCATGTCTTCTGCCCATTCCTTAATTGGATTATTCTTTTTTGGTGTAACTTGTATAAGTTCTTCATATACTTTGGATGCTATCCCCTTACTGGATATATCATTTGCAAATATCTTCTCCCATTCAGTAGGTTGTCTTTTAGTTTTGTTGATAGTTTCTCTTGCTGTGCGGAAGATTTTATTTGGATGTATTCTCTATGGCTTACTTTTGCTTTTGTTTCCCTTGCCTCAGGAGATATATGTGAAAAAATGTTGCTAGGGCTAATGGAAGAGAAATTACTGCCTGTACTCTCTTCTAGGATTTTTATGGTTTCAGGTCTCACATTTAGGTCTTAAATCCATTTTGAGTCTATTTTTATTTATGCATAAAAAAGTGGTCCAGTTTATTCTTTTGCATGTAAGTATCCAGTGTTCCTACCTTTATTTGTTAGAGATTGTCTTTTTCCCATTGCATATTTTTGCCTCCTACATCAAAGATTAGTTGACCATATAATTGTGGGTTTATTTCTGGGCTCTCTATTCTGTTGCATTGATCTATGTGCCTGTTTTTGTGCCGGTACCATACTGTTTTGATTTCCACAGCTTTGTTCTATATCTTAAAAATCTAGGATTGTGATGCCTCCAGCTTTGCTTTTCTTTTTCAAGATTGCTTTGGCTATTCAGGTTCTTTTGTGGTTCTATACACATTTTAGGATTTTTTGTTCTAGTTCTGTGAAAAATGCTATTGGTATTTTGATCAAGATTACATTAAATCTATAGATTACTTTGGGTAGTATGGACATTTTAACAATATTGTTCTTCCAATCCATAAGCATGGACTATCTTTCCATTTGTTTCTGTCATCTTCAATTTCTTTCATCAATGTTTTTATGTGTTTAGAGTACAGGTCTTTCACTCCTTGGTTTAGTTTATTCCTATGTATTTTATTATTTTTGGTACTACTATAAATGGGATTGTTTTCCTTTTTTAAAAAAAAACAATTTTATTTTTTTTTCAGGTAATCTCCACATGCAAGGTGGGACTCGAACTCACAACCCAAAGATGAAGAGTTTCATGTTCTGCTGACTGAGCCAGGTAGGCACCCTGGAATTGTTTACTTAATTTCTCTTTCTGCTACTTCATTTTTAGTGTATATAAATGCGACAGACTTCTATATGCTGATTTTGTGTCCTGTGACTTTACTGAATTCATTTATCAGAAATAATAGTTTTTTGGCGTAGTCTTTAGAGTTTTCTCTATGTAGTACCATGTTATCTGCAAATACTGAAAGTTGTACCTTTTTCTTACCAATTTGGATGCCAATTATTTCTTCTTCTTGTCTGATTGCTGTTGCTAAGACTTCTAGTACAATGTTGAATAAAAATGGTGAGGGGGCCATCCTTTCAGTTTTTCATTATTGAGTAAAGTGTTAGCTATGGGTTTTTCATATATGGCCCTTATGTTGAGTGATATATGCTCCCTCTAAACCTACTTTGTTGTGGGTTTTTATCATGAATGGGTGTTGTATTTGTCAAATGCTTTCTCTACATCTATTGAAATGATCATATGGCTTGTAACCTTTCTTTTATTGATGTGATATATCATGTTGATTGATTTATGAATATTGAACCATCCTTGCATCCCAGGAATAAATCCCACTTGATTCTTGTGAATGATTTTTTAATGTATTGTTGGATTCGTTTTGCTAGTATTTTTGTGAGGATTTTTGCAGGTATGTTCTTCAGAGATATTGGCCTGTAGTTTTCTCTTTTTATAGTGTCTTTATCTGGTTTTGATATCAGGGAAATGCTGGACTCATAGAATGAATTTGGAAACTTTCATTTCTTTTCTGTCTCTTGGAATAGTTTGAGAATAAGTATTAACCCTTCTTTAAATGTTTGATAGAGTTCATCTGTAATGGTGTCTGTTCTTGGACTTTTGTTTGTTGGGCATTTTTTGATTACTGATTCAATTTCATTACTGGTAATCCCTCTGTTCAAATTTTTCTATTTCTTCCTTATTCACTTTTGGGAGGTTGTATGTTTCTAGGAATTTATCCATTTCTTCTAGGTTGTCCAATTTGTTGGTATATAATTTTTCATAATATTCACATAATCCTTTGTATTTCTGTGGTGTCAGTTGTTATTTCTATGCTTTCATTCCTGATTTTTATTTGGGTCCTCTCTCTTTTTTAATGTCTGGCTAAACATTTATCAATTTTGTTGATCTTCAAAGAACCAGTTCTTGGTTTCATTGAACTGTTCTATTGTTTTGGTTTTTTTTTTTTAATTTTTGTTTTTGTTTCTATTTTATTTATTTCTGCTCTAAACTTTATTATGCCCTTCCTTCTACTGGTTTTGGATTTTGTTTGTTCTTCTTTTTCTAGCTCCTAAAGGTGTAATGTTAGGTTGTTTGAGATTTTTCTTGCTTCTTGAAATAACCCTGTATTGCTATAAGCTTTCTTCTTAGAACAGCTTCTTGTGCATCCTAAATATTTTAGACTATTGTATTTTTAGACAATTTTAACACGTGGAACTTTAAAAGTTTAGGGGCACCTGGGTAGCTCAGTCCTTAAGTGTCTGCCTTCAGCTCAGGTCATGATCCCAGGGTCCTGGGATTGAGCCCCGCATGGGGCTCCCTGCTCAGTGGGAAGCCTGCTTCTCCCTCTCCCACTCCCCTGCTTGTGTTCCCTCTCTTGCTGTGTCTCTCTCTGTCAAATAAATAAATAAAATATTTTAAAAACATATTAAAAAGTATATTTAGACAAATGCATTTGTCTTCATGCATTTTTTTTAATTTCCTCTTTGATTTCTTGGTTGACCAATTCATTGTTTGGTGGCGTATTATTTAACCTCCATATATTTTTGTTCTTTCCAGGTTTTTTTCTTGTGGGTGATTTCTAGTGATCAGAAAAGATGCATGGTATGACTCCAATCTTTTTGAATTTGTTGAGTCTTGTTTTGTGGCCCAATATGTGATCTATTCTAGAGTATGTTCCATGTGCACTTGAAAGGAATGTGTATTCTGCTGTTTTAGGATGGAATGTTCTATGTATATCTGCTAAGTTCATCTGCTCCAATGTGTCATTCAAAGCCACTTCTTCCTTGTTGATTTTCTGTTTGGACGATCTATCCATTGATGAGGGTGGGGTGTTAAAGTCCCCTACTACTATTGTATTACTATTATTTCCTTTATGTTTGTTCTTAGCTGCTTTATGTATTTGTGTGCTCCCATGTTGAATACATAAATATTTACAATTGTATCTTCTTGTCGGATTGTTTTCTCTTTGATTATATAGTGGCCTTCTTTGTTTCTTGTTGCATTCTTTGTTTTAAAGCCTATTTTATCCCATATAAGTATTCCTACCCTGATTTTCTTTTCACTTCCATTTGCATGATAAATGCTTTTCCATCCCTTCACTTTCAATCTGCATGTGTTCCAGACATTTGCCAGAGATGCAGTAGCAGCAAAGTGCAAGGTACTTTCTCTTTGTTGTCCCAAGAAGCTTTTGTTGGTGAACAGCGCCTATAGTAGACTGGATGTTGCCTCCAGCCCACTGCTGGGGCCACAGCTGGACTCAAGTATGTAGTTATCTTTCCCTTTCCCCAGGGCAGGAGTCACTTTGAAGTGGTCCTGGTCCCTGTCAGATCTGCTTGCACACTGACAGGGTTGTGGAACCACTTTGGATGGGCTCTGGCCAACGGTGTATTTGAGGGGGCAGGTCCACAGGAGAACAAGGAGGTGGGACATGCAGTGCCAGTAAGGTCCATGCTGGTCCACTGCATTAGGGGGCCTGCAGCCATCTGGGAAAAGTGCCGAGGCCTGCTGGGTTGGAGGAGGGTGGATTGCACTGTTAGAGCCAGGGGGCAGGGTGCACTGTTAGCTAGCTAGGTGGAGAGTGTTGGCCGCTGTGCTGATTCCCGCAGGTGTCTATGTATTTAAGCTGGGGGGCGGGTGTGAGCTCCTTTGTTCTTAGAGAAGTCTCCCAAAGATCCCTGACCCTCCACCACATGCTTGAGACTAGTAAATAAATCTCCATCTGGGACACCCCTGGCATTCTTCAAATTGTCACTTCTATGCTGTGTCTTAGGGACTGTTTGTTGTTTTGTTGTGCTCTTTAAGGGTGGGGACTCAGCTTCTTCTTGCCCTCTGGCTTTCCCAGAGCCTAGCTCACAGACTTTTTTTTTAAATATTTTATTTATTTATTTGACAGAGAGAGACACAGCAAGAGAGGGAACACAAGCAGGGGGAGTGGGAGAGGGAGAAGCAGGCTTCCCGCTGAGCAGGGAGCCCCATGCAGGGCTCAATCCCAGGACCCTGGGATCATGACCTGAGCCAAAGGCAGACACTTAAGGACTGAGCCATCCAGCGCCCCTAAACTTTTAAAGTTCCAAGTGTTAAGCCCTAATGAGTGTAAGAACTCATGAATTTAGGCCCCTCTGGTTGTCAAGGCTAAACGTTGTGGGGATTCTTCTTTGTCGTACAGGTCCCCCATGCCTGCAGTGCCTGGTGTTGGGGTCTTACTTTTCTCCCCTCTCTGCACCCATTGCATACATCCTTACAGAGGAGAGTGCAGTGGGCTCCTTTTTCTCCCACTATGTCTCTGCCCTTCCTACCATTTTTGATGTAGTCTCCTCTCTATGATTAACTGTGGGGAGTCTGTTCTATCAGTCTTCAGTTTGTTTTCTGGGTTATTTACACTGATATGGTTGTTATCAAATTGTATCCATGGATGAGGTAAGCCCAAGATCCTCCTACTTTGCCATCTTCCCCAGAAGTCCTCAAATGTCTGGTAATTTCTGATTAAATATCAAACATTGTTTACTCTTGTTGAGTGCTGATTTTTTTTTTTTTTTTTTTTTGGCATTTCTCTCAGTATTTGTATGTTTTAGTTTGGTACATTATCAACTTACTTGAACACAGCTTGATCTTTTTAACTCTTTCTTTTAAGATTTGTTATGTAGATCAGTAGTAATTTAGTATAAAGTTAATTTTTTCCCACTATTAAGACTAGACACTTCTTAGCACTCTAACTGATGATCCATGAAGTCTAAATATTTCAAAGCTTTCTGAGAACAGATACTAATCCTGGTCCTATCCAGTCTGAGTACTATGTTTTTATATGGTTCTTTGCTCCAGCTACTAGAAATTTCCTTGCATGCATGAACTAATCAGGACTCAACTGAACATTGAGAAAGACTATCTAAAGTCTCAGAGTTGACTCTCTATGCTGCTTTTTCCTCTATGGTACTCTGTATTGCACACACTATCTGCTTTGGCTTCCTGAAACCCCCGGATTGGGTTCCTCAATTTAGAGAAACCTGTAGGTTCAGCCTGGATTTTCTTTCCCTAAGCCATAGCTTGGAAACTTTCTCCAGGTAGCAAGGTGGGGAAAAGCATAGTCCTTACCTCATTTGCTTCCCATCTTTCAGGAATCTTCATTTTTCATTGCCTCCTATCCTGTAACTTGAGTGTCACTGTTTCATATATTTTGTTGGGTATTTTAGTTGTTTTAGGTAGGAAAGTAAACCCAGGATATGTTATTCTATGTTGAGCCAAAGTGACTCTCAGTGATTTTTTTAACTTAATATTAAAGAATAAGCTTTTGTCTGTGTCATTAAAAATTGCTCAAAAACATTTAAAATCTATTTATAGTATTTTACTGTGTGGATGCAGCATAGTTGTAAAAATTTTTCCAATATGGATAGTGTTTCCATGGACTTTTTTTTACTCTACATTTATTGGCATAGAATTGTGTATCTAGATTGTTTTCATAGATATAGAATAACTGAGTCCAAAGGATTAAACATTGTATTAGTTTCCTATGGCTTCTTTAACAAAGTACCACAAACTGTATGGCTTAAATAATGTATTTTATCATTTCACAGTTTTGGAGGCTAGACCTCTGAAATCAAGGTTTCAGAAATATTGGTTCTTTCTGAGAGATATAAAGGAAAATCTTTTCTGTGAGTCTCTTCTAGCTTCTGGTGATATGCTGCCAATCTTTGGTATTCCTTGGTTGATTTCTGTCTTCTGATCTTCGTATGGCATCCTCCTTAGGTGGGTGTCTATGTCCAAATTTCCCCTTTTATAAAGACATCAGTCAAATTGACATGGGGTCCACCCTACTCCATATGATCTTATCTTAACTAATTACCTCTACAACAATTCTACTTTCAAGTAAGTTCACATCTGAGGAACTGAAAATTAGGGTTTCAACATAGGTATTTGGGTAGGACACAATTCAAACCATAACAAACATATTCAAACCTTGTTATATTACTTCCAAATTGATTCTAGAAAGGTTATAACAATAGACAAATTATATATTAAATATGCTTTTTTGTGCAAGAATTTAAAAAACTTGCAAAAAATTGAAGAATTGAGAAAAGTAATTTTCACTACATAACGTACTATAAATCAGCAGTTTATTGCTATATCGATTCATTCTTCTATAGGTGTTTTAAAAGCTTCAAAATATATTATAGCACTTTGCCATTCCACTTCTCTGAACTCTTTAGTCTCCCTGTGGTTCTACTCTGAATGAGAAATGTGTTTTCTTTTTCAGTTGTCTATTGACCTTTCTTTCTAAGTGAACTTTCTATAGCTTATTTAATTTGTCTCTTTTTTTCAACTTGCTTTTATAGGTAAATGTTTAAAAAGCATGTGTACCTCTCCTAGGAGGAAATTAACTCTATCAGCAAATGTAGTGTGTGGCTTTCCTAAATTGAGTTGAACTCTATCAGCAAGTGTTATTTTTAAGAGTATTTGTCCTAATGTCCCTGAAATATTAGCAAACAAGGAAAGTCAGATAATTCAAATAACTGCTTATTCACTGAACATCCCCACTCTCATCTCTGTAGGTGTACAGGTCCAAGTATAACCTGAACTGGAATTTAGAATATCTGAATTTGTAAAATTTCCTGGTGAAGTGAGCCACCAGTAATTGATTTGCATAAAGATTTGTAACTGATGTGAATGAAAGTATCAGTTCTGGTACTGGTGATGGAAAGATAAGGGATGGGGATGACAAAATGGTAACTTTCTCAGATATGGTCTTCCCACCTCCTCTTTCACTTTAACCCTCACAATAAATTGTTAGTGTATTAATGCTAATGTCATCCTATTACTGAGACCAAGGAAAATTGGGTTACCAAGGTAACCAAAAATAATTAAGATTATTCATTCAACAATATTTAATAACTACTCTATACACTGGGCTGTGCTAAGTATTAAATATACAGTGGGTGAAAAAAAGGTCCTGGGTTTCCCTGAATCTTAAAATCTAGTCAAGAGAGAAACGATAGGAAAAAAGAAAAAAAAAAAGACTTAAATATACTCATTATTTTTTTAAAGATTTTATTTATTTATTTATCAGAGAGAGAAAGAGAGAGCATACACAGGGGGAGCTTCAGGCATAGAGAGAAGCCATTGAGCAAGGAGCCTGATGTGGGACTTGATCCCGGGACCGTGGGATCAGACCTGAGCCGAAGGCAGACACTTAACCGACTGAGCCACCCAGGCATCCCTAAATATACTAATTATTAATGAAAATAATAATGATCTATATGAAAACAGAAGCAACTTAATTCAGATTGGAAGATATGGTAAGGTTCATCTCAAGAAGTAAACTTCAAGCTAATACCTGAGGAATGAGTAGGCATTTGCCAGGAACAGGTAGAAGGAAGGATCTTTCAGACAGAGAAAAGGAAGGAATGAAGGCACTGACATAAGAAAGAGCTTAATGCATTCAAATAACTAAGAGACAAGATGGCTGGAATATAACGATCAGGACTGATGAAATTGGGTTGGTAAAAAAGGCAGGGGTACAATAATGTAGGACATTGCTAAGGCATGTTTACAATTTGGGGTTTCATTCTAAATGACTACAATGGCTAGTAATTTTAAAAGTGTTTAAAGTAAGTGTAGGACATGGCTAACTTAACTGTTATAAGAGGAATGGATGAAAAAGGACAAAAGAGGAAACAGTAAGTGAAGACAAGAGAGTGGTAGCAGTTGGTGTCATGCAAAATGTATAGATTCCAGATATATATATATATATTTTTCTTTCTTTCTTCCTTTCTTTTTTTAGAGGTCGCCATTTACTTTTTAAAAAAAATTTTTTTGACATCACACTTTCTTAACTATTGTCTTCTGATCTCCGAAATGCTCCTCTCCAGTTCCATTAACTGTTGCTTCCTGCTTCTAGCACTTGTTAAAATGTTGGAGTTGTACAGAGGTTGGCCTTGGACTGTCTTCAGTTTCTGTACTAGATGTAGAGGCTTCTGTGGCTTTAGCAAAAGCTGTTTCTTTGGAAAAGTAGGGGGAGAATCCCTAATGATTTGAGTTAAAAATGGAAAAGTAAGTAGGAAGGTACAAACGGTATAGCGGATGATGCTTATGAGATTTGGTGTTATACAGAAAAACAGAAAAACAGAAAAGCAGAAAAGCAGAGTAGGGCCAGAAAGGGATGTGGAATCAAGGAAAGTTTTGGTTTTGTCTTTTTAAAAAGATATGATTTCTCAGAGCTGATTTGTAAGCTGTAGGGGAAGATCCTTTTGATGAAATAAGCAAGTGAAAAGGAAATACACAAAATATTATTCATATGAATATGCAAGTGAAAAGGAAATACACAAAAAGCAAAAGTCAGAAATTAAGAGGTATTGGCATTTTCCGGGAGTAGGACTTTCCCTTTGCCATAAAGAAGAGGAAAAGACTAAGATGGTCCAGGTAGATGGAGACTTGGTAAAGCGAGATTATATAGAAAAGAATGAAGGCCAAAGATTTTTTAGTATTTTTTAGCAAAAGTGATGTGATCTCACTAATTACAAAACATTTAAAATAAACTATTATCTGCATAATTTATACATATGCCTGTTACACTTCTATAATGATAAAATAAACAAATACAGTTAAATATACAGCAAATTGAGCAATGGAATTGTCCTGTTTTACATGTTGTCTTATAAAGTAGATCTTGTAGCATCGAAATGCCTTAATTTTTTTTTATTTGAGAGAGAGAGAGAGAGAGCATGAGGAGGGGAGGGGCAGAAGCAGAAGGAGAAACAGACTCCCTGCTGAGCAGGGGCCAGCTGTGGGGTTCAATCCCAGGACCCCAGGATCATGACCCGGGCCAAAGGACTGACGGAGCCACACAGGTGCCCCCTAAATGCCTTAAATTTTAAGGACAGAAATAAAAGCCCAATTTATGTGAATGTCTGGAGTACATTTGATGAAAAATCCTCTTAGAAACCATCAAAAGTTGAAGGGCTTATGGCTCTAATAGAAAGCCAGCTTTATTCCATCTGTAGAAATCTGGTAGTACATGTAATAAAATATAACGGTCCCAATAAAGGATGTTGTTTTCCATTGTTTCCCTCCCCACAATATTACATTTGCAGAGGATTTTTGTTTGGTCTTCTCTGTTTAGAAAAATACATTGGCTATTACATAATATTTGCTTATCATGACAAGTCAGAAAAAAGTAACTTCTTCCTACATTGTTTACTGTAATGAGTTATTCTCACCTTTTTCTTTTCATCTTTAGATTCTGACTGAAAAAACTCAAATTCAGTTTTAGTTCCATTAAGAACCAAATGACTCATTAGGCTTAGGTGCTATGATAGGATTCCCTCCTTCCTCCCACCCTCCCTCCTTCTCTTCCTTCCTTCCTTTTCCAACTTTCTTCCTTCTTTCTTCCCTCCTTTCCTTTCTTTTTTCCTTCATTTCTTTTTTTTTTTTTTTGACCTACTATCCTGCCTGAAGACTTGAAGATGAAAAGATGTTTATTCCAAGATATCATTCAGAAAGTTCGTATTGTCGCAATATTGGCTACCTGAAAAGTGAGCATAAAATATCTTCCAAGGCCACTTTTAATTCTCTGATTCAACATCATTCTAAAATAGTCAATATCCTCATAAATAAGTTTGGAACCAGAAGAAGAGAAAACTCTTCAGCAATTGTGTGTGTGATACAATTAGCCAAGGCAACACTGTTGCCTTGCTTCCTATTGGATTTACTGTTTGGCATTTGTTCAGGATGTCCATACACTAGCCATATTTCGGAGTTGCACTTGGAAAGCTGCCCAGAGTAGAAATCCTAAATATGGATCCACCGCAAGTGGTAATCTCAGGAAATGCCAGGATAGTTTTCTGGACAAGAGACCAATGAGGCTTGTACTGTGTTTACATGTTTGGACCTCTTGGTGAAATTTAAGAAATAAGAAACTTTGAATTATAGATAGGAAAACTAGTATTTTTCCAACTCAATTAATTAAAATCAGCCAAACTGAAAGCAAAAAAAAAAAAAAATTAAACCTTAATCAATACCAACACCAAAAATAATTTCAAAAATTATCTTCTCTCTTCCCCTATTTTAAACATATTCATTAAACCATATTCTTCTATGTACATGACAATCATATTCCTAAATTATGTTATCAATATTCTTAACCATCTTCAGAAGTGATAATCATGCAATCTCCTTTCCTTTGCTGCTCCAGAGATTCAGAGTTAGGATATCTCCCTACTTCTATTTAGCAAAGCATTACATGTTGCAACTTAAATTGACTCCTTCTTGTTCTGACTTTAATGAGGATTATCTTCCTTAAAAATTATGGCTCATTTTACAAAATCTCATCAGAACAAATCAAAACCAAGCCTAATTAGAGTAGTCAACATATTTCTGTAGAGGTGCAGAGATTTTCTTAATGCTTTTCTCAGATTTCGTAAGAAATGTTAACCTGATTGAATTTTCAGTAACTGTCAACATTGGTAAGGAAGAAATTATTACAACCTTATATATATTTTATGACTTCTCTGAAATGAAATAATCTCAGGCTTTAATATTATTCTTGTCAAAGAACAACTTGGCAGCAGGATTAAATACTGGGATAAATCTACTGCTGGGGAAGCTAAGACTTCAGGAAGGAAGGGATTCTTTTTTTTTTTATGTTATGTTAATCACCATACATTACATTAATTAGTTTTTGATGTAGTGTTCCATTATTCATTGTTTGCGTATAACACCCAGTGCTCCATTCAATACGTGTCCTCTTTAATACCCATCACCAGGCTAACCCATCCTCCCACCCCCCTCCCCTCTAGAACCCTCAGTTTGTTTTTCAGAGTCCATAATCTCTCATGGTTCATCTCCTTGAGTTAGACCCTAAAGAATGAGAAAAGTTCAGGAGGCAGAAATTCTGAATGCCATTCTCAGTTGTAGGAACCATGATGATGTAGGGTCATTGTGAATATCTTTTGAAAATCCATTATTTTGTGTTGCTCCTGTTTCTGAACTATTACCTTTTCCTTGTCCTCCTGTTTCTGTTATATTTTCCTTATTCTCAGCATCCGCCTGCCTGCTTTCTCACTTCTATTTTTCACCGTGCCTGAAATCAAGGAAATAATTTGGAAAGTTGTTGCAGTAAGGATCAGGATTCTGCCATTGGCAATATCACATGGCCATGTGAAGGTATGCGTGATGTGATGCAAGTTATTTGCCCCCAAAAGCAATTCGTGTCATAATTTCTCTTAAAAAAAAGGGGGAAAAACAAAAGAGATACAGAACTTGAAGAGATATAGAACTTCTTGTCATGAGGGCAGGAAGACTTGCATTAAGCATATTACCAAAAATCTTCATATAACTTTTATTTCTATTGAAGTATAATTAACATACAGTGTTATATTAATTTCAGGTGTACAATACAATGACTCAACAATTCTATACATTTCTCAGTGCTCATCAAAATAATTGTACTGTAAATCTCCTCTGTCTGTTTCACAGATCCCCTACCTACTTCTTTTCTGGCAACCACCAGTTTGTTCTTTGTAGTTAAGAGTCTATTCTTCTGTTTCTGTTTTTTTTTTGTTTGTTTGCTTGTTCATTTGTTTTATTTCTTAAATTTCATATATGAATGAAATCGTATGGTATTTTTCTCTGACTGGCATATTTCACTTAGCATTATACCTCTAGGTTCATCCACGCTATTGCAAGTGGCAAGGTCTTGCTCTTTTTATGGCCGAGCAATATTCCATTTTATGCATATACCACATATTCTTTATCCATTCATTTCAAATGTTATCTCAAATGTCATATTTCTGGTAAGATGGGATTGCTATCAGTAGAGATAAATAATATATGTGAATGTGTGAACAAGGAAGAAAATAACTTTTCTAGAAAAATAATTATATATTTATATGTAATTGGTTATTTACATGTATGTAATTACATATATTTTATATAAATGGCTACATATACACACACAAAAGACTATATATGGGGTGTATGTACAAGTATGGATATTTCAAATGATATCCTAGCCAATTATTATTATAATTTCCTTTCTTAGAATACAAATAACTTCCTTTTTACTAGTTAAACACAAAAACAGAACTTTCTTTTTCACTCTAAACAGAAAATATTTCACGACTTCCCAGGAGAGAGTCTTAGAAATGGTAAGTCAAGTCTAAGCCCACCGCATATGATAGGATTGCCAACAAGCTGACTTTTGACCATTTATGTCATATTGTAAATGAAACAGCTGCTTGACTGACTGAGATGAAAACCAGCTGTGTAATGGTTGGTTACTCATTGCCTTTTAATTATTGTTTGCTATCCATAAGAGAGGATTAAAATTATTATAAATGTTTGCTAATGAGCTAAAAAATATGGAAAATATTTTATTCTTGGAAGCATTTTTGACAGAGTGCATGTTGATATCAGAGGGAAGAAAGTCTCATATTACAATGTCCTTAGGCTATTGTCTATTAAAACCTCAATTAATGTGAACTTGATCTGTACTAGTACTAAAAAGATACCCTGAGTTTAAATTACAGCATTATTTTCTTCATTTCCAATATATTTTGTTTACAAAGTGCAGACTTCTGTATTCACAACATCTCAGCAGAAAATGCTCAAATTATTTAAACTATTTCACTGAGGAAGTAAGATTGCAAAAGGAGCAACTCAATTGATATTTTAAGAGCCTGATAGGTATATTAAAGGCAGTGATAAATTATATTATGGATGTTTTTGCATTGTAGAAACTGAAGAACAGCCCAGATCTATTTTTATTTATCAAGACTTTGTATAGCAATTTGATAGTTCCAAACAATTAGCCATTAAATACTTTTGAAAGATATTTTCTCTTTTATTTTTCAAACTGTGAAATGACTCAAAGAATACTTTTGTTAAGAAAAAACCTGAGTGAGGGCGCCTGGGTGGCTCAGTTGGTTAAGCAACTGCCTTCGGCTCAGGTCATGATCCTGGAGTCCCTGGATCGAGTCCTGCATCGGGCTCCCTGCTCGGCAGGGAGTCTGCTTCTCCCTCTGATCCTCCCCCTCTCATGCTCTCTGTCTCCCATTCTCTCTCTCAGATAAATAAATAAAAAATCTTAAAAAAAACAAAAAACCTGAGTGTAAAAGGAGCTGAATTAAAGTTCAAAAAATCTGAATATACCCTTCTCTCTGTGACTTTGCTGTGGCTCATATGGAAAAGCCTTTCCATTTGCATTTAGATATGATTTCCCCAGTGAAAAGCCAGATATGCTCTGTCCTAGTTTGGAGAAATGATTTGGGTCTGTAGGTCTGACTTAATTTATGTAGAAGGAGAAAGCCCTTTCCTGAGTAGAAATATCAGTAAAGTTAAATTCTCAGTGTTTTGTGTTTATGTTTTTATTTTCATTATTTCTATAGAAGTGCTTTTATATTTGCATTACTCTATGGCTTCTTTAATTTAAAAAGGTCTTAAAATTTTTCTTCCGTTTTTTTATGTAATCTATGTGAAATCAAATGTGGATATGTGTATGCGGATGGCCCAAGACAGGAATACAAGTTGAAGTTTTGTTCAATTTTGCTTTGCTTCATTGCATCATAGAAAATTTGGACCCAAAAGATATTAGTAATGATATAGTTCACTTTCGTATGTTACAAATGAGAAAATACACACAGAAGATTTGATTGGCTTATCCAAGGAGATGCATAAAGATGGTGAGCAGGTGACACATAGCTGAGAACATATTCTAATGGGTTTTCCACTATCCTACAACATCACTCTCCTCAAAGAGTTCTTTGCTGGTAAGAGTCTCTCTTGGTTCCAACATGACCAAATTATTTTGCTGAAGCTTTCAAATCCTATGAAAGTTTTGATACATTAATATTTGGACACTCTTTCTACAAAGTTTAGTTTCAGACTATGGCCACCTGATGTCAGCCCAAAGGCAGGTGAAACAATGGCTCTCATTATAATTCTCAGAATGTTGCCTCAGAAAGCCACTGGTTCAAATAGGAGTCTATAAATAACTAGAATACAATGTCACAATTTTGAGGAGTGAGACTTTCACTTATATTCAGATAGCTTTTCTCACAAATAATAAAACCTACTGGCATGTGAAGGGTGGACTTTGATATAGGCCAAATTTTAAATTGCCATTGATGGATTAGATGTGTAATTCCACAAAACTTTAATAAATTATCTCAATACTGTGTATGATCATTCAACAGTCATGACCAATTTTTTAAACATTAAGCACAAAATCAGGGGGGAGAAAAACGTGACCAAAAAACTATTTCAATTATATACTAAGTTTAATATTGATTTTTACTATGGGCAAAGTGAAAGAGTATGCAAAGCAATTCCATATTGAGGGTTCTCCCACCAACATGCTCAGAAATTTATACTGGACATTTTTCTACGCACCTATTGCCATGAAGCAATTGCCGAGACACCTAGTTCACATGAGATCCCAGGCTGGAAATATCCAGGGGCAGGTTCTCCGGCCTAAACACAGGCTGTGGGACCTAAAAGTATGGCTTGGGATTGAGCCATGCTCAAAAAAAAAAGCAGTATTGGGGTGCCTGGATGGCACAGTTGGTTAAGCGGACAACTCTTGGTTTCGGCTCACATCATGATCTCAGGGTCATGGGATCAAGCCCTGCATGGGGCTCCATGCTCATTGCAGAGTCTGCTTCAGACTCTGCCCCTCTCCCTCTGCTCCTACCCCCTGTGTACTCTCTCTCTAAAATAAGACAGATCTTTAGAAAAAAGAAAAAAAAAAAAAAAAGGAAAGCAGTATCATCCATAACACCAAGATGTAGCCTGACTTCAAGTCTATAGTAACAATATTTGAAAGGAAAAAAGAGGTAGAATCAAAGTCAGAAAAACTAGTTATTATCATCAATCATATTTTATGCTGCCATCCAGTTAAATGAGACTTATAATTCAAAGACTAAGTTGATTTCTTCTTAGGTTCACATTTGCATGTGAAACTCTGGGTCAGCTTCATTTGCATATATGTGAATAGGCATATATATACTATAGGAAATAGCTCTTTGAAAATAATATAACTTTAAAACATCTCAAAAGCCATTGTTTAGCATGAAATAATAAAAAGCAGTCTTCCTTATCTTAGAGCATACAAAAAAATCAACTCAAAATGGATTAAAGACAAACATTAGACATGAAATGGCAAAATTCCTAGAAGAAAACATAGGGGAAAAGCTCCTTGACATCGGTCTTGGCAATAATTTTTCAAAATTGACACCAAAAGCATAGGCAGTGGGACTACATCAACTAAGAAGTTTTTGCACAGCTAGGAAAATAATCAACAATATGAAAAGGCAACCTATGAAATGTAAAAAAAAATATTTTGTAAACCATATATCTGATGAGTTAATATGCAAAATATATAAAGAAGTCATACAACTCAACAGAAAAAAAATGAATAACTCAAATAAAAAAATGTGCAAAAGACCTGAACAGACATTTTCCCAAAGACATGTAAATGGCCAATAGGTGTGTGAAAAGAAGCTCAACATCACTAACCATCAGGAAAATGCAAATCAAAACCACAATGAGATACCACCTGACACCTGTTAGAATGGCCATTACCAAAAAGTGAAAAGACAAGTGCTGCCAAGGATGTGGAGAAAAGGGAATGTTTGGGTATGGTTGGTGGGAATGCAAACTGGTGCAGCCACTGTGGAAAACAGTATGAAGATTCCTCAAAAAATTAAAAATCGAACTACCATATGATCCAGCAATCCCACTTATTGTATATATCCAAAAGAAACTAAATCATAATCTTGAAGAGACATCCGCACTCCTAAGTTCATTGCAACATTATTCACAGTAACCAAGACATGGAAACAACCTATCAACAGATAAATGGATCAAGACAATTATATATGTGTGTGTGTAATATTCAGCTGTGAGAAAGAAGGAAATCCTGCATTTGCCACAACTTGGATGAAACTGGAAGACGTTATGCTAAGTGAAATAAACCAAAGAATGACAAATATTTCATGAATATTTGTTATGTGGAATATTAGAAAAAAAGCCAAACTCATAGTAACAAAGAGTAGAATGATGGTTACCAGATGCTGGAGAGTGAGGGAAATGGGCAGATACTGATCACTTTCAATTATAAGATAAATAAATTCTGGAGACCTAATGTAGAGCAATGGTGGCTATAGTTAAAAATAATGTATTGTATACTTGAAATTTGCTAAGATCTCAAGTGTTCTCACTACAAAAAGTAAAGTCAATATAGGAGGTGATATTTATGTTAATTAGTTTGTGGCAATCATTTCACAATGTATACATACATCAAAATGTCACATTATGCGCCTTAAATATATACATTTTTATTCATCAAAAAATAAAAAAATAAATACAAAATTAAAAACAGACTCTAAATTTCAAATGTCAGATCCAAAAATTATTAGCAAATATTGGGCAATGTATTTAAACTCTGTGTCTCTATTTTCTCATCTAATAATGAGGATATCTAATAGGAATTTCCTAAGTGTGGTAGGTAGTTTCTTTTTCTTTTTAAGATTTTTATTTAGGGCACCTGGGTGGCTAGTCGTTAAGCATCTGCCTTTGGCTCAGGTCATGATCCCAGGGTCCTGGGATTGAGCCCCACATTGGGCTCCCTGCTCAACGGGAAGCCTGCTCCTCCTTCTCCCACTCCCCCTGCTTGTGTTCCTGCTTCGCTATCTCTGTCCCTGTCAAATAAATAAAATCTTTTTAAAAAAGACTTTATTTATTTGAGAGAGAGAGTGGGATAGAGAGAGCACAAGTAGGGGGAGCGGCAGAGGGAAAGAGAGAAGCAGGCTCCCTACTGTGCAGGGAGCCTACGAAGGGCTCACTCCCAATCCTGGGACTCTGGGATCATGACCTGAGCCGAAGGCAAATGTTTAACTGACTGAGCCACCCAGGCACCTCTGGTAGGCAGTTTCTAAAAGGACTCTTGGCATTCACACTCTTGTATAATCCCTTCCCCTTGAATGTGGTTAGGTCCAGCAATTCATTTCCACCAGAATATAGCAAATGTAATGGGATATTACATCAGATATTAAAATACAAGACTGTGAGCTCTACCTTTCTTGTTCTCTCATTCTCTTACTTGCTCTGAGGGAAGCCAGCTACCATGTTGTTGGCTGTACTATGGAGAGACCCATGTGGCAAGGACCTGAGGGAAGCCTCTATCCAATAGCCAGTAAACAATTGAGATCAGTCTAATGAATCATGAGAGACAAGATCCAACCACATGAGTATGTTTGGAGACTTGAGACTGCAGCCACATCTGTCACCTTGATTGCCTCCTTATGAAAGACCATGAGCCACATGGCCCAGCCAGCCAGACCCAGATTCATGACCCACAGAAACTGTGGAAGAATAAATGTTGTTTTGAGCCATTAAGTTTAGGGTAATCTGTTATACAGCAATAGATACCTAACACAATAAAGTTATCTGTAGAGTTGTTGAAATATAGGGCTGGGGTTTAGGAGAAACCACTGAAATTAGAAGGCATCAAGAAATAGAGTCTGCCTTTAATTTGCATGCTTTTACAAAATGATTGAGTAGAAAAGAGGGTAACTTTTGGAGATAACCAATATTTAAGAAAAATAAGATCCATCAGAGGAAAAAAAAAATCCATGGTAGAAGCCAAAAGGAACATAAAGTTGAGGTTAGAATTAGGAAAGAGTGTATCATGGATGCCAAGTGAGGAGATAATTTCAAGATGCCCAAGGTCACATAGCTAGCATGTGGAAGCATCAGGATTCAAATCCAGATCTATCTAGCTCCAATCCTTTACTTTTTTCACTAAGATGTAATGATTCTCAGACTTGCAAGGGATAGCTTATAAAACTCTTTTATATAATAAACCTACTTAGACTGATATAAAATCTCTGTGAGATGGTTAGAAAGTTCTTCTTCAACCACTGAATTCTGCTCAGGCACATTTGATGTTCTTGAGGGAACCATACTCTGTCAGGACCTTGCACATAGTAGGAAGGCTACTCTTCCCTCCTGCTTTTGTGTCTCCTAAATACCATTTAAGCATTACCTCTTCCACTGAGAGTTATCTCCTCTGAGGTGGATGGTGACTGGAAGCTCAGAGGCATACTTCCATATTAGCACTTCCTATGCTCTGTTTTAATTGTTGGTTTATGTTTCTATTTCCTCCATCATAGATTGTGGCTACATTTTCTGTCATAATTTCTATATGCCTGACTTATAATAGACGATAGCTATTTATCAGACATAGACTGAATGGATAAAGGAATGGAAGGACACTGGTTAAATTCTAAAGACTGAGTAAAATGAGAAAGGGGAAGGAATGCCAAGTCTGAAAGCATAAAAGAGCATGGGGTATACAGAAGAGAAAATATTTCCATATGGAAATTTAATGCTCACTTCATCACACATATACAAAATTCAGAACCATATGGTTATGGGATTCGCTAGGAAGTGGCAGGCATAGAGGTAGGAAAGCTAAAGATTATAGCAGAAACTGTTGGATGCTATCTAATAGCCATTCCTCCCTTTCTCCTTCTGATAGAACTGAGTTCAGGAGTTCACTGGCATCTAGTCATGTGCCTCAGGAACTGCTTATCCCCAGGCTTACAAAAGAAGGGGTAGGAGGTCCTAAGGCAATCCATATGAGTATATTCCCCCTAGCCCAGGTTAATATGAGCTATGTGAATGTGATATAATATACCCAGCCACGTTCTTATGACCAACAGAAACTTCACTCATTTGTATTGATTAGTAACTACCTACTAATCAGAATAATCTCAGGCTATCATGATTACCACATAGTAGCGACTATCATTTATTGAGCATGCTGTGTGTCAAGCACTATAACAATTGCTTTATACACCCCATGTATGAAAAAACCCTATGAGCAATGTCTTTGCTAGGGAAAGGAGTCAGCACTAACTTAATATCTAGACAACTTACTTCAATTTTTATTAGCCAAGCTATTTTGCTCAATGGAATCAAGCACTCTTTGACCCTAGTGAGAAGAAAAGGAAAAGATCTATTATGTATAGTGGATTAAAAATGAGAATGGGGGTGTATTAAACAGCCCCCTTTCCCATCTCAACCCTGGTCACAAGGGAGAAGATTCCTTTATGACCAGATACTCTTCCCCAGGTAGACACTGTATTGAGTTTAAGGAACTTACCATGGCAGGAGGCTTGACTGTTGCAGACTTCCATCTCCATCACATGTTAATGCTTATGGATAAACCATCGGGATAGAGGTAAGTCTCAGAGCATGACCTATAAATGCAAGATCCTCTTCCTGACCAGGCCCCAGAGTAGTTTCCTTTCAGCTCCTGCTCACAACAGGCCATCAGCTCACAGGTCTGTTATGTTACTAAACATGAAAACAACATTAATCTCATACATCTCCATCAGATGTTTTGGGTTACTAGGTATACTGTCAGTGAGCAGTAATATTCTGAAAGGAATATTTTTTCTGAGCAGTAGGTCTCAATAGTGGGCTTAAAATATTCAGTAAAACATGTTGTAAACAGATGTGCTGTCATCCAGGTTTTGTTGTTCCATTTATAGAGCACAGGCAGAGTAGATTTAGCATAATTTTTAAGAGCCATGGGATTTGGGGAATGGTCAATAAGCATTGACTTCAATTTAAAGTTGCTTGCTACATTAGTCCCTAACAAGACAGTCAGCCTGTCCTTTGAAGCTTTGATGTCAGGCATTGTCTTTTTCTCTCTAGCTAGGAAAATCATGGATGGCATCTTCTTCTAATAGAAGGCTGTTTTGTTTACATTGAAAATCCATTGTTTAATGTAGTCAACTTCATTAATTCTTAGCTAGATCTTCTGGGTAACTTGCTGCAGCTTCTCCATCAGCAGCTACACCTTGCACT
Source organism: Mirounga leonina (assembly GCF_011800145.1). Taxonomy (NCBI): domain Eukaryota; kingdom Metazoa; phylum Chordata; class Mammalia; order Carnivora; family Phocidae; genus Mirounga; species Mirounga leonina. Next base: position 30,685,273 of record NW_023270316.1, on the reverse strand, counting down.
TTTGTGTCATGGAGATGGCTGCTTTGCTTAAACCTCATGAACCAATCTCAGCTAAATTCACACTTTTCTTCCACGGCTTCCTCACTTCTCTCAGACATCACTCATTCATTGCTGGCCAAGTCTTCCCTGGATAGCTACTTACAAAGCTCTGCCACCCCAGCCTCTGGCTTCCTTGGTCCGCTCCTCACAGAATATCATCTAAATTGGGACCCTATCATCCTTCTCGGCAGCCTGCTTGAATGCTCCTCTTAATCACCCTTGCTCAGCCTTCGAATGTATAGACAGCCACGGTCTCTCACTTTTAAGCTTTGTCAGGCTTGAGACAAGCTTTCTTGCTTCACGGACTCCAAGGAACACAAGTAAAGCTGTTTGTTCTCCTTGAAGCACTGTCCAAATACACACCTGGGGAAAACATGAAATATCTCCCAGATTTCTGGATATTCCTGCTGTCCTACTTCCATAGCCTTTCTTCTCCAAGCCGTATTTGCATTTGCCCTTGAACTGCAGGCTAATGGACTGAAAGAGTCCACTCATAACCAAAGCTGTAGCAAACCATGCAGACCTTACTCCAGATTTTGTAGGGGTGGCAGGGGCAATATTGAAATCACACTGCTGACAGTAAATAAATCAAATCACATTGTGCATACAAACTTTTTTTTTTATCATGCAAAGCAGTTCAGGTTTCTCTGACTCCTGCTTCCTAATTTGCCTACACAAAATCAAAATTTCTCAGCACAACAAAGGCCATTTCTACAAAAAGGATTCATCCTCAAAAGCAATCATGTTTATAAATATCAAAGTTTCTTTCTTGCGTAAATGTGTATGTGTGCATGTGTGTATTTACCTTGACAGAAAGCAGTACATGATGGATTTCCTTGCATTTTAATTTGAATAATGCTGAAAATGCAAAAAAAGTTAAAAGTTACTCACAAAGTCATTATTACTTTAAATATTTATTATGTGCATGTGTCTACACACACACACACACACACGTGAAATAGGAAGCAGGTGTCTACCTCAGCTCCCACTATGTCTCAGATATGACCACTTTAGCAGGGGTTCATGCATATAAACATGTGTACAGTTTTTATATAAATATAACCATGTGAAACACGTTGGTCTTCAAGGTTTTGTTGTCTCCCTTATTAATATATCATCATCTTTCTGGGCAATAGATACACCTGTTTGTTTTTATGGATCTAGAGTATTTCCTTCTATGAATGGATTTAGGCTATGCTGGCCACACCTCCCCACTCCTCACAAAGTTGTTTTTTTTTTTTTTTTTTTTTTTAAGATTTATTTATTTATTTGAGAGACAGAAAGAGCTGGAAGACAGGCATAGGGAGAGGGAGAGAGAAACTCAAGCAGACTCCACTCCGGATTCAGGCTCCATCTCACAACCCTGAGATCACTACCTGAACCAAAACCAAGAGTCCAACACTTAACTGACTGCACCACCTAGGCACCCCCCCAACAAAGTTTTTCTAGTCTTGGATAGCATCTAATCTGTGATGAGCACATCTTTTTCAAAATGTTATGACTATGTTGTCTTTATTCTTCTACATGAACTTTAGAATAATTTTTGAAAGGTCAAAGAAAATCAAATATCCCACTGAGATTAGCATTATAGAAAATGTAGAAATTAATTGGAGGGTGAATTAACATTTTAAAATAGTGTCTTCCCATCTAGGAACATGACATGCCTTTGCATTCATTCCTGTTCTGGTTGTTTGTTTGATTGACTTTATGTCCCCCAATAAAATTTTGTAGTTTTTTCTTAAATGTCAGGCATGAGCAATGATAAATGGGAGCTAACATGTGTTGTAGGAAGTCTTGCAATTCAACCCAGAACCTAATTTCTAGATAATCAATTAAAAAGGCTGCCTTTGTGTTCCCGCTTCTCAAAACATTTCAGTTTTTAACATTTTAATAGCTTCACAGGCATGCCAACTTTTGTCATTGCCAGTTTCATTCAATAATGTAAATGATCTAAGTTGTAAGAATGAATTATTTTCCCTCGGAGACTCAATAAAGGTATTCAAAATGTGTTCCCTAATATATGTGTAGTTTTTCCCCCCTGAACTGATTTCATGCAATAACGTTTGCTTGTCAGCATTAGAAGTCACAAACATTTCTTCTAAATTGAGTCTTCTTAATGAGGTATCGATGAGATGCCAATCAGGGCAATGATAAAAATTGGTCCTAATTAAAAATAAAAAGTACCCATGTTTTTTATTGTTGTTTACAGTAAATGCTTATTTGGGAAAGCTGGTTCATCCCCTCACTTTGTGGCTGGATTTTTTTTCCCAGTGGGCCTTTTTCTGGTCTCTGGATTGCTGCTCTGGGATATTTCTCTGAAAATGATCTTGACTGGAGCAGAAAGAGGGAACTGTATGCTTAAATTAAGGTTTTTCTCTTTCTCACCCTACCCCCACCCCAGAAAATCCAGATGAGGTAGATAATTATGGCATATAATTATATGAAATAATCAAATAACCTAGATAATTATTTCAGATCATCTTTATCATAATATTCTGTGTTCATATAGAGCATTTCTTTCCAATATTCCTAGGAAGATATTATGTAATGTAACAGCTACAACTGTGCCACTGTTCATGCTCCTGGTCAACCATCAACAAAGGATACAAAGTTATAAAAGAAATTGGCTTATATTTGAAACTCTGTATGTACACCATACATGGGTGCTAAGAATTCTACTACATTATTCTTAGCATTTAAATTACATTTTGGTGGGAACACAGAAACTGCTCTATTTGTTTTAACGAGAAGGGATTTAATACAGGGAATTGGATACCTAAAATGCTGATTGTAAGGCTGAGGGAATAAAGGCCAGGGTGTGCCACTGTTGGCTTTTTGGAAATCGGAAAGTGTGGGGATTCAGGAAAGTGTCACTGAAGCTCTCACTTGCCTCTAGCACCAAAGAAAGTGACTCACAGGAGCTCACCTAGAAGATGCTGCAAGCCTTACTTATCTCTACAGTCTGACAAACATCTCATCTGTTGCTGCTAGAAGCAAAAAAAAAAAAAAAAAGACTTCAATTCTGTCATTTACATCTCTTGTGACTGAATCTCTCCTTGGAATTAAACATACATCTTACAGCAAAGGAGTCTGGGAAATGTAGTTTTCAGTCTTCAGACCATGAGATATAGGGAGGATCTTAGTAGGACAGAGTTGGTACTCAATATCAATAGATAGTATCTCACCCAAATGCTCATTAGCATGATTCCTAAGATGTAGTTTCCCATTGGAGACCTATAATACACATACTTATTTCAAGTTTGGTTGACACTCTATAAATTTCAGCTTGATCTAAACTCATCTGGGTGCCCTGATTCCCTAGTCAAAAAATCCTAAATTAATGCTTCCTCAACAGGCAGGCCCTGTTGCATTACCCTCTTAGACTTAGAAAATGGTATGGGGGCACCTGACTGCCCCAGTTGGTAGAGCATTCAACTTTTGATCTTGGGGTTATGAGTTCAAGAGATTACTTTAAAAAAATTTTTTTTGAATTATTTATTTATTTATTTATTTGAGAGACAGCAGGGGGAGGGGCAAAAGGAGAGGAAGAGAGAGACCCTCAGGCAAACTCTGCGCTCACCCTGGAGCCCTGCACAGGGTTGGATCTCATGACCCTGAGATCATGACCTGAGCTGAAACCAAGAGATGGACACTTAACCAACTGAGCCACCCAGGCGCCCCAAAATAAAATATTTTTTTAAAAGAAAGAAAATGGGGGTGCCTGGGTGGCTCAGTTGGTTAAGCAACTGCCTTCTACTCGGGTCATGATCCCGTGGTCCTGGGATCAAGCCCCACATCAGGCTCCTTGCTCAGAGGGGAGCCTGCTTCTCCCTCTCCCTCTGTCTGCTGCTCCCCTTGCTTGTGCTCTCGCTCTCTGTCAAATAAATAAATATAAAATCTTAAAAAAATAAATTAAATAAATAAAGAAAAGAAAATGGTGTAAAAATTCCTTTCAGAAATGGCCCAGCAGAGCTTATTTATCTTTTCTGTTGTCAATTTCTTCTACTATGGCAGCGGGACAATGAGTTATAAAACTTGACTAGCATTTCTCCCAGCAACAAACCAAATTAATACAGCCCATTTCTCTTGGGTCACATTTCTATACAAGATTAGTGTGTTTTCTAATCTGGCTAGGTAGTTTGCAATAACTGAAATTCTCGTCAGTTTTTTTGAATCATTCATGGAATTGATTTGAATCTTGGAGATAGTGCTCTCTATCTTTAAAGGCTTAATTTGATTATTCACAGATGGACTTCATGCAGTATTTTTTTAAGTTTTTATTTAAATTTCAGTTAACATACAGTGTAATACTAGTTTCACATATACAATGTAATGATTCAACACTTCCACACAACACCCAGTGCTCATCACAAGTACGGTCCTTAATCTCCATCACCTATTTAATCCATCCTCCCACCCACCTCCCATCTGGTAACCATCAGTTTGTTCTCTATAGTTAAGAGTCTGTTTCTTGCCTCTCTCTCTCTTTTTCCCCCCTCTGCTCATTTGTTTTGTTTCTTAAATTCCACATGAGTGAAATCATATCATATTTGTCTTTCTCTGACTGACTTATTTCACTTAGCATTATACTCTCTACCTCCATCCATGTCTGACTTAATTTCACTTAGCATTATACTCTCTAGCTCCATCCATATCATTGAAAATGGCAAGATTTCTTTTTTATGGCTGGGTAATATTCCATTATATATATTCCACTACTATATATTTTTATCTTTATTTTATATTTTACCACTTCTTCTTTATCCATTCATTAGTCAAGGGACACTTGGGCTGTTTCCATAATTTGGCTATTGTAGATAATGCTGTTATAAACATCAGGGTGCAAGTGTTCCTTTGAATTAGTATTTTTGTATTCTTTGGTAAATACCTAGTAGGGAAATTGCTGGGTCATAGGGTAGTTCTATTTTTAATTTTTTTGAGGAACCTCCATATTATTTTCCAGAATGGCTGCACCAATTTGCATTCTCACCAACAAGGCAAGAGCGTTCCCCTTTCTCTGCATCCTTGTCAACACCTGTTGTTTTTTGTGTTGTTGATTTTAGCCATTCTGACAGGTATGAGGTGGTATCTCTTTGTAGTTTTGATTTTCATTTCCCTGATGATCAGTGATATTGAGCATTTTTCATGTGTCTATTGGCCATCTGTATGTCTTCTTTGGAAAAATATCTATTCATGTCTTCTTCCCATTTTTAATGGGGTTATTCATTTTTTAGATGTTGAGTTTTATAAGTTCTTTAAATATTTTGGATAAAAACCCTTTACCAGATGCGTTGTTTGCAAATATCTTCTCCCATTCCATAGGCTGCCTTTTAGTTTTGTTGATTGTTTCCTTTGCTGTGCAGAGCTTTTTATTTTGATGAAGTCCCAACAGTTTATTTTTATTTCCCTTGCCATAGGAGACATATCTAGAAAGAAGTTGCTATGACCGATGTCAAATAGTTTACTGCCTGTGTTCTCCTCTAGGATTTTTATGGTTTCACATTTAGGTCTTTAATCCATTTTGAATTTATTTTTGTGTTTGATGTGAGAAAGTGGTCCAGTTTCATTCTTTTGTATGTCGCTGTCCAGTTTTCCCAACACCATTTACTGTCTTTTTCCTATTGGATATTCTTTCCTGCTTTGTCAAAGATTAATTGACCATATAGTTGTAAGTTCATTTCTGGGTTTTCTATTCTGTTCTATTGATCTGTGTGTCTATTTTTATGCCAGTACCATACTGTTTTGATCCCTACAGCTTTGTAATATAACTTAAAGCCCACAGTTGTGATGCCTCCAACTTTTTCTTTTTCAAGGTTGCTTTGGCTATTCGGGGTCTTTTGTGGTTCCATACAAATTTTAGGATTGTTTGCCCTAGCTCTGTGAAAAATGCTGTTGGTATTTTGATAGAGATTGCTTTAAATGTGTAGATTGCTTTAGGTAGTATAGACATTTTAACAGTATTTGTTCTTTCAGTCCTTGAGTGTGGAATGTCTTTCCATTACTTTATGTCTTCTTTAATTTCATCAGCATTTTATAGTTTTCAGAGTACAGGTCTTTCACCTCTTTGGTGAGGTTTATTTCTAGATATCTTATTGGTTTTGGTGCAATTGCGAATGGGATTATTTTCTCAATTTCTCTTTCTGCTGCTTCATTATTGGTGTATAGAAGTGCAACAGATTTCTGTACTTTGATTTCTGTATCCTGTGACTTGACTGAATTTGTTGGTCAGTTCTAGCAGGTTTTTTGTGGAGTTTTTTGGGTATTCTATATAGATATCAGGTCATCTGCAAAAGTGAAAGTTTTACTCCTTTCTTGCCTTTTTTGGGTGACTTTTATTTCTTTTTGTTGTATGATTGCTGTGGCTAGGACTTCCAGTACTGTGTTAAATAACAGTGGTGAGAGTGGACATCCCTATCTTATTCCTGACCATAGAGGAAAAGCTCTCAGTTTTTCCCCATTGAGGATGATAGTAGCTCTGGGTTTTTTTTATATATGGCCCCTATTGTGTTGAGGTATGTTCCCTCTAAACCTACTTTGCTGAGGGTTTTTTATCATGAATGATGTTGTACTTTGTCAAACGCTTTTTCTGCATTTATTGAAATGATCATGTGGTTTTTTATCCTTCCTTTCATTGATGTGATGCTATCACATTGATTGATTTGTGAATATTGAACCACCCTTGCAATCCAGGAATAAATCCCATTTGATCGTGGTGAATGATTTTTTTAATGTATTGTTCGATTTAGTTTGCTACTATTTTATTGAGAATTTTTGCAAGTTCATCAGGGATATTGGTCTGTAATTCTCTTTTTTAATGGAGTCTTTATCTGGTTTTGGTATCAGGGTAATGCTGACCTCATAAAATGAATTTGGATGTTTTTCTTCCTTTTCTACTTTTTGGAATAGTTTGAGAAGAATAAGTATTAACTCTTCTTGGGCGCCTGGGTGGCTCAGATGGTTAAGCGTCTGCCTTCAGCTCAGGTCATGATCCCAGGGTCCTGGGATCGAGTCCCGCATCGGGCTCCCTGCTCCGGGGGAGCCTGCTTCTCCCTCTGCCTCTCTCCATCTCTGTCTCTTACGAATAAATAAAAATAAAATCTTTAAAAAAAAAAAGTATTAACTCTTCTTTAAGTGTTTAGTAAAATTCACCTCTGAAGCTATCTGGCCCTTGACATTTGTTTGTTGGTAGTTTTTTGATTACTGATTCAATTTCTTTGCTGGCTATTGGTCTGTTCAGATTTTCTATTTCTTCCTGTTTCAGTTTTGGTAGTTTATATGTTTCTGGGAATTTATCTATTTCTTCCAGGTTGTCCAATTTATTGACATATTGTTTTTCATAATATTCTCTTATAAGTGTCTATTTCTGTGGTGTTGGTTGTTATTTCTCCTCTCTCATTTGTGATTTAATTTATTTGGGTCCTTTCTTTTTTCTTTTTGGTAAGTCTGGCTAAGAGGTTTATCAATTATATTAACTTTTTTGAAGAACCATCTCCTGGTTTCATTGACCAGTTCTGTTTTTTGGTTTTTTGGGTTTTTTTTATCATTTATTTCTTCTCTAATCTTTATTATTTCCTTCCTTCTGCTGGCTTTAGGCTTCATTTGTTGTTCTTTTTCTAGCTCCTTTAGGTGTAAGGTTAGGTTGTTTATTTGAGGTTTTTCCTGCTTCTTGAGGTAGCCCTGTATTGCTGTATACTTCCCTCTTAGGACTGCTTTTGCTGCATCCCAAAGGTTTTGGACCATTGTGTTTTCATTTTTGTTTGTTTTCACATATTTTTTTTATTTCTTCTTTGATTTCCTGGTTGACCCATTCATTGTTTAGTAGCATGTTGTTTGACTTCCATGTATTTGCAGTCTTTCCAAATTTTTTCTTGTGGTTGACTTCTAGTTTCATAGGGTTGTGGTCAGAAAAGGTGCTTGGTAGGCAGTTTTTGTAATATATTATCCATCTCTATCCAGTGACTCTGGAAGTTTGTATAATCCTGGATAGGTTCCAGCAACATCATTCTGAGTCACTATGAGAATCAAGGTCCAAAACCTTTAGGCAGCAAATTGCCATTGATACCCCCTAATTTTCAGCCTCAGGCTCCTATAAAATGACTTCATATGAGTTTTAAATATTTGTTAACATCAAAATCTCCACTATAATAAAAAAAACTTTGTCCCCAGATTATTTTTCTTTTCTATGTAAAGAGTAACAAACAATTTAAGCAAATTGCTGGCATGAAAAATCCAGAAATGCTGACATAAACTGAAAGAAAAACGTCACTAGTTAATGTTATTCTATTGGAGAATTTAAAGAAAGCTTCCAATTAAATCATCAATTATCTAACTTTTAATTTCCTAGAATAACAATTTTCTAATTTTGTTGATATGTAAGAATATATTCTGTCTCTCTCTGAATTGTTTGTGGTCATAACTATGGTTTGAACTATAGAAAATATTAATAATATAAAATCATTTCTGATATATTAATATGTAACAGATTTTAAAAGACTATAATCTGATCCCATTTTTTTTAAAAAAGGTAAAAAAATGAGTTGTATTCTTAGAAAACCATTAGTTATCATGGGCCAGTGATATTAGGATTGAGTCTAATATTTCTGTGTGGTTTCTGCCTTTTCCTATATACCTTTTGTTATTAAACATACTTATTTTTAAACAAAAGAAGCAGCCTTCATTTACAATATTTCCTCGGAAAATAAAATAATCTTCACCCCTTGAATTTACATATTGCAACTGATTTTTTTTACAGAAGTACAATGACATTTCTGTGGAAAGGGATCATGTTTCTAACAAATTATGCTGTAACAGTTGTGTACACATAGGCAAAAAAATGAACTTTGATGAATGCTTTACATTCTATACAAAATTAACTCAAAGTGGATTTTAGATATTAAATCTAAAGTTATAACACTTGTAGAAGACTACATTTGAAAAAGAATCTTTGTGACCTTGGGTTAGTCAAAAATCACTTTGATGTGATGGTAAAAGCATAATCTGTTACTAAAAAAGACATTGAAATGTTGTACTTCATCAAAATTTAAAACTGCTTGTCAAAGACACTGTGAAAGGAATGAGAAGTCAAGTCACAGATTGAGAGGGAATATTTGCAAATCTTACATCTGATTTATATTCTTACAATGTTAAACATATATTTATCATATAAACCAGCCATTTCCCCTGCTAGGTATTTATTGAAGAGAAAAGAAAGCATATATGCATTAAATATTGGTACATAAATATTCATTGGAGCTTTATTTGCAGTAACCCAAAACTGTAAATAACCCAAATGCCCATCAAAGGTGAATGGATAAACAGACTGTGGTGTATCTAATACTGTATATAAAATGGAATACTACTTAGCAATAAAGTGGAATTAACTGTTGATACATGCAACAACATGAATGAATCCCAAAATAATTATTGAATTAATGCAACCAAACAAAAAAAATACATACTATTTAATTCTGCTTACACAGATCCTAGAAAATGCAAAGTTATCTAAAAATAATCTATAGCAACAGAAAGAAAAAAATGGTTGCCTTGATATAGGTGAGCTGGAAGGGTCAAGAATAAGAGATAACCAAAGGGCATGAGCAACTTTTGGGGGAGAATGGTGGGCATGTTTATTATCTTGATTTTATTGACAGTTTACAGATAACATATATATTATTACATATATTATTAAATTATCATATATTATTAATATGTATTTCATATATTACATATTATATATCTATATTATATACATAACACACATATGTATGTATATTATATATTATTAATGTATTATATATTACACATATTATTTTATATCTATGTTATATACATATAAATTTATCAAATTTTATATATTAAATATGTGCATTTTGTCTTTTGTCAATTATACCTGAACATACTGTTTTATAAACATATATATTGCTATCCAAAAATTTAAACATGCTGAATTAGTTATCTGTTACTATGTAACAGATTCCCTCTGGCAACCACAATTTGTTCTCTGTATTATGATTCTGTTTCATGTTTGTTGTTCATTTGTTCTGTTTTTTTAAGATTGTACATTTAAGTGAGATCATATGATATTTGTCTTTTTCTGTCTGACTTGTTTCACTTAGTATAATACTCTCTAGGTCCATCCATGTTGTTACAAATGACAAGATCTCATTCATTCTTTTTTTTAATTAAAGAATAATTAATAATTAACATACAGTGTTATATTAGTTTCAGGTGTACAACACAGTGATTCAACAATTTTTTTTAAAGATTTTATTTATTTATTTGTCAGAGAGAGAGAGAGAGCAAAGGCAGGGAGAGCGGCAGGCAGAGGGAGAAGCAGGCTCTCCACTGAGCAAGGAGCCTAACGAGGGCTCTTGATCCCTCTTGTCTAAAGATTTCATTCTTGGGGCAGCTGGGTGGCTCAGTCAATTAAGTGTCTGACTCCTGATTTTGGCTCAGGTCATGATCTCAAGGTCATGAGATTGAGCCCTGCTACGGGCTCCACACTCAACAGGGAGTCTGCTTCTCTCCCTCTCCCTCTGCCCCTCTTCTGCTCGCTCTCTCTCATTAAATAAATAAATCTTTAAAAAAATAAAATAAAAAATAAATGTTTCATTCTTTTGTATGGCTGAGTAATACTCTTTATCCATTCATCCTTTATCCATTCATCTATTGATGGACATTTAAACTGCTTCTGTATCTTGGCTATTGTAAATAATGCTGCAATAAACTTAGGGGTGCATATATCTTTTCAAATTCTTATTTTCATTTTCTTTGGCTAAATGTCCAGTAGTGTAATTATTGGATCATATGGTATTTCTATTTTTAATTTTTTAAAAAGATTTTATTTATTTGTCATACTGTTTTGCACAGTGGTTTTACCAATTTATATTCCCACCAATAATGCATGAGAGTTCCCTTTACTCTACATCCTCACGAACACTTGTTGTTTCTTGTCTTTTTGACACTAGCCATTGTGATAGGGATGAGGTAATATCTCATTGTAGTTTTGATTTGCATTTCCTCGATGATTAATGATATTGAGCATCTTTTCATGTGTGCTGGCCATCTGTAGATATACTTTAGTCTTACCATTTTATTTCCAGTCAACTAATGACTTTCTTGGGTTCCTTTGTTTTGATGAGAGGTTTTGGAGATTACACATCTGGAGAATTTGAGATAGACAAGAGATGAAGAGTCATTGCAACATCAAGGCAGGATTAAGGAACAGGAAGAATCTTCAGTCTATTATATCCCTTCCCATAATGGAAGCATCTGGCAATGAGATATTTTTATCTCTAATACCACTAATAGTATTTATTTAGCCTTTAGAGTAAATAAGGTAATATTATAAGAATTACAAGTTTTTAATAAGATATCTTACATACTATTATATGAGTACAGACCAAAAAATTTAATTTCAGTATTATTTCTTATATACAGTCTTCATAATGAATAAGCCACAAGCAATAAACCTTCCTAAAAATAAACCAAAGAGAGTATGTATTTGGAAAAGTAGCTTAATCTTTCTAGTTCTTATATTATTTCAACTACAAAATGAGGTTCACAAAAGGTTTTAAGATTTGAATGTAATATTTAATGTTTCTAAATTTAATATTTATGATTCTACAGAAAATCTTTCACTTTCTTCTTTGTGATGTAATTCATCATAACAAAATGTTACTTTTAGAAATACTCCTCTGGAGACTAAATTGTTTAAAAATACATGGCTTCATCAAAATACTTTTCAGACCAATATGGAGAATTAAAGAGAAATAGACTGTGAGCTCCATGAGAGGGAGGCTTACCATTCTACCCCCATGATCAGACACGCTACAGGTGCTAAGGAAATAAGGATTCGAAGAACAAAAGTTAAGGAAGCTGGACGTCAAGCACAACTCCACAGCAAACCAGCTGTGTGTTAATTTAGCCCTCATATTCCTTGTTTATAAAACGGAGTGTTTCTGATGGATCCTATTAACTGTGACTTTTAATTGCAATAGAAATTCAAGTCAAACTGGCCAAACCACCCTGCCCCCTGCCAAAAAAAGAAAAGATGATTGGGAGCAGAATTTATTGACACAAGAGTTCTTACTGCTGTACGTATTGGAAGTATTCAGATGTCCATCTTCCTCACCCAGGACTGCCTGACAAAATCCTAAAAATGACACTGCTCCTATCACATGTCTGTCCACAAACAGTAACTGTGGCCAAGGACAAGTAGTTAATCTTTGGGTAGGTGAGCCCTGTGTCACGTCTCTACTCCTTAATGCTGGTTAGCCATGGAAATGGAGGAGAAGGATCTCTCCATCCAAATCCCATGGAACGGTTTTCCTTAGAAAAAGAGATTTTCTTACCAAAAAAGGAGAAAGGGAAGCTGTATACATAAAAACAGCCTCTGTCCATTGGATCATGGAGTAAATCATGAATCATAGAATAGATACCCCATCATATTTTTAAAATGATGAAATACCTGGTCCTGTTTTCAGGACTTAACACCTACTAAATAATCCTTATTAGGTAATTCTTCTCCGTTAGGACTGCATATCTTAAATGTGAAGGTCAGTCATGTCAGAATACCATGAGCTGCTATTAATCATTTTATGGCATGATATTTTGTAAATGGGAAAAAAAAGCACACAAAAAGCCTTGAAATACCCGTATGCTTTCAGAGAAGCTTAAGGAAAGTTGCTTTGTGGTATAATTCCTCTTATCCCAGACACGATCCCCAAGAATGTGTTCTCAACTGGACTTGATTAAATCTGCACTTTTATTGTTTCTTTGTTTAGCTTACACTAACCACACTGGCACACTTGGGGCTGCTTCCAAGCTGTGTCTTTGGCAGTAATGCTCCTGTCTACACAGGCTGTTCTCTAGACTGGGACCATACAAAAGAGTAAATCCAGCCCTGGAGACCGATGTTTATGTTTTCATAAAACCAAAGTTAGTCAGTAATCACTTTTGAATTGCTATGGTATCTGCTTTAGTTAACTTAAAGTTTGATTTTCCTTAAGGCTTCTATGTTTTGAGTATGTAAGTGCTAACCATTGTAAATGAGGTTTATAGAGTGTGACTGAAGTACGTGCCTAGTTAAAAAAAAAAAAAAGTAGCCAGAAAGGAGAAAAGATGAGAGAATTCTGAAAGCTTCATCCTGATCATATTGTACTGAGAGAAATATCATGCTTGGAACCCAATATAAAAATCATTTCAGAAGGATTTATGTCAGGGTTGTTTAGACTGGAGAAGGAAAACTTGGAGCGGTTTAATCACTGTCTTCAAGTGTATGAAGGGTTTCGATGAAATTGAAACTTATTCCTTTTTCCCTTTCCTTGGTGAATGGAATGAAACAAAATAGCATTAAATTAAGTCAGAGGCAATTTAGGTTGGACATACTGAAGAACTTCTTGGCTATCAGAACTGTAACAGCAGAATTCTTCCAAGGGATGGGCGGGAGCTCTTTGTTCTTCATGGTCATCAAAAACAAAAACAAAAAAAGAAAGAAAAAAAAAGGATAGTGTGCTTTTTGCAGTTCTCTCAGCTGAAATGGTCATGTCTGCCCCACAGGTAATTGGTATTACTTCTCTTGCATTGTCACTCTTGCCCTTTGTCTTACTTATTTGTCTTTGACAACGGATCCCCTGCTTTAGCTTTGACCCCAAGATTTTTAAGCCATTGCCAAAGAGAGGCTGCAAAGACACTGAATGGAGCTGGAGCTGCGCATCCAGGGCTGCTGGTTTCTCACATGTGGTATAACTTAACAGAATCCGGGCCATGTGGTGAAGCCAGACAATCATATAATTTTGGGATCACATGAATTCATCATCTCCTTTCTGTATGGAGTGAAAGTAATTCCAGCACAGAAAATTAGGATATTGAGGGAGGAAACATGTCTGTCCTTTTCCTGAGATGAAGGTCAGAATTGCCTGGGTAGCAAGGCATAGACATGGTTAGGGTACTCCTGGGGCTGGAGGATGGGGGGGAAGCAGTTTCATCGAAGATGGAAGTGGCCCAGGAGATGCTGCCTGGGCCTGGTGGTAAATGTTCCTTGCTATTTTAAGGCACTCCACTAGAAGTTAAGTTCTGGAAATATGCACAAACATGGCTGAAGCCTCAAACATTGTTCCCTATGCCATCCTGACAGCAGCTGAGAAATGAATAGAAGTAGCAATCTTAAAAGGATTATTCACCACGATCAAGTGGGATTTATTCCTGGGCTGCAAGGTTGGTTCAACATCTGCTAATCAATCAACACGATACAATACATTAATAAAAGAAAGAACAAGAACCATATGATCCTCTCAATAGATGCAGAAAAAGCATTTGACAAAGTACAGCATCCTTTCTTGATTAAAACTCTTCAGAGTGTAGGGATAGAGGGCACATACCTCAATATCATAAAAGCCATCTATGAAAAACCCACAGCGAATATCCTTCTCAATGGGGAAAAACTGAGAGCTTTCCCCCTAAGGTCAGGAACATGGCAGGGATGTCCACTATCACCACTGCTATTCAACATAGTACTAGAAGTCCTAGCCACAGTAATCAGACAACAAAAAGAAATAAAAGGCATCTGAATCAGCAAAGAAGAAGTCAAACTCTCACTCTTTGCAGATGATATGACACTTTATGTGGAAAACCCCAAAGACTCCACCCCAAAACTACTAGAACTCATACAGGAATTCAGTAAAGTGGCAGGATATAAAATCAATGTACAAAAATCAGTGGCATTCCTATACACAAACAACAAGACAGAAGAAAGAGAAATTAAGGAGTCAATCCCATTTACAATTGCACACAAAACCATAAGATACCTAGGAATAAATCTAACCAAAGAGGCAAAGAATCTGTACTCAGAAACTATAAAATTCTCATGAAAGAAATTGAGGAAGACACAAAGAAATGGAAAAACGTTCCATGATCATGGATTGGAAGAACAAATATTGTGAAGATGTCAATGCTACCTAGAGCAATCTACACATTCAATGCAATCCCCATCAAAATACCATCCACTTTTTTCAAAGAAATGGAACAAATAATCCTAAAATTTGTATGGAACCAGAAAAGACCCTGAATAGCCAGAGGAATGTTGAAAAAGAAAAGCAAAGCTGGGGGTATCACAATTCCAGACTTCAAGCTCTGTTACAAAGCTGTAATCATCAAGAGAGTATGGCACTAGCACAAAAACAGACACATAGATCAGTGGAACAGAATAGAGAGCCCAGAAATGGACCCTCAACCCTATGGTCAACTAATCTTTGACAACAGGAAAGAATGTCCAATGGAAAAAAGACAGTCTCTTCAACAAATGGTGTTGGGAAAATTGGACAGCCACATGCAGAATGAAACTGGACCATTTCCTTACACCACACACAAAAATAGACTCAAAATGGTTGAAAGACCTAAATGTGATACAGGAGTCCATCAAAATCCTAAAGGAGAACACAGGCAGCAACCTCTTAGACCTCAGCCGCAGCAGCTTCTTCCTAGAAACATCACCAAAGGCAAGGGAAGCAAGGACAAAAATAAACTATTGGGACTTCACCAAGATAAAAAGTTTTTGCACAGCAAAAGAAACAGTCAACAAAACCAAAAGACAACTGACAGAATGGGAAAAGATATTTGCAAATGACATATCAGATAAAGGGCTAGTAGCCAGAATCTATAAAGAACTTATCAAACTCAACACCCAAAGAACAAATAATCCAATCAAGAAATGGGCAGAAGACATGAACAGACATTTTTGCAAAGAAGACATCCAAATGGCCAACAGACACATGACAAAGTGCTCAACATCACTCAGCATCAGGGAAACCCAAATCAAAACCTCAATGAGATACCACCTCCCACCAGTCAGAATGGCTAAAATTAACAAGTCAGGAAATGACAGATGTTGGCGGGGATGCGGAGAAAGGGGAACCCTCCTACACTGTTGATGGGAATGCAAGCTGGTGCAGCCACTCTGGAAAACAGTATGGAGTTTCTTCAAAAAGTTGAAAATAGAGCTACCCTACCACCCAGCAATTGCACTACTGGGTATTTACCTCAAAGATACAAATGTGGTTATCTGAAGGGGCACATGCACCCCGATGTTTATAGCAGCAATGTCCACAATAGCCAAACTATGGAAAGAGCCAAGATGTCCATCGACAGATGAATGGATAAAGAAGAAGTGGTATATATATATATATATACACACACAATGGAATATTATGCAGCCATCAAAAGGAATGAAATCTTGCCATTTGCAATGACATGGATGGAACTGGAGGGTATTATGCTGAGTGAAATAAGTCAATCAGAGAAAGACATGTATCATATGACCTCACTGATATGAGGAATTCTTAATCTCAGGAAATAAACTGAGGGTTGCTGGAGTGGTGGGGGGTGGGAGGGATGGCGTGGCTGGGTGATAGACACTGGGGAGGGTATGTGCTATGGTGAGCACTGTGAATTGTGTAAAACTGTTGAATCACAGACCTGTACCTCTGAAACAAATAATACATTATATGTTAAAAAAAAAAAAAAAAAGAAGAAGAAGATATTAGGAAGGGAAAAATGAAGGGGGGGAATCGGAGGGGGAGACAAACCATGAGAGACTATGGACTCTGAGAAACAAACTTAGGGTTCTAGAGGGGAGGGGGGTAGGGGTATGGGTTAGCCTGGTGATGGGTATTCAAGAGGGCACATACTGAATGGAGCACTGGGTGTTATACGCAAACAATGAATCATGGAATACTACATCAAAAACTAATGATGTAATGTATGGTGATTAACATAACATAATAAAAAAAAAGTAGCAATCACACAAGGAAAAGGAGAGCAGGAATTGACATAACAGTAATGAGAGTGAGCAACAACAAATCTTTGAAGAGGAAATGCAGATTGGGAATTGGGAAGTGACTTTAACAGAGTAGAGAAAGCTGAAACCCAACATCTTAAGAGGTGAGTACTGACAAGAAACAAGATGACTCACTCCTGGAGTACTAAGGGTTGTAGTCAGAAAGTGTTATGCAAAATGGGGAAAGGCCTGAGAGACTGAACACAAATTGGCTGATGCTTTATGTGCAGAACGATCAGAGGGACGGGTCCCCATTCAACCAAAGCAATAGCCCCTCCTATACACCTGCAAGAGTGGGGGAATTTACTCCCTGCAGAAATTGTGCCAGAAATGCCCTGGCTCAGAGACACCAGGCACAGATGAGGCTGAGCGAGGTCACGACACACATGCCAAAGAGTGAGTCCTCTTCACCCATCCAGACCTGGCTGATGATCTGCTCATCAAAGCAGAAGATCCAGAACCTTCTCCATAGAAAAGAGAAAAGTACGGATTGGGGGATCCCTCACTGTGATAGCTGGCCTCACACACAGCTTTACTGCCTCACTTTTGAGCTGGTCAGGGATCAGCAGACATCTGGGGAAAGCTTCTACCTCTACCAAGAATACTCTCAAAAAGACACCACCATCCATACACAGTGAAAAGAATACATCTGAAAGTAAAAGAAACAAAGCAGGAAGAAAAAAAGACTTTAAAAAACAAAAATTATTATCCTTAGAATAAAATTAAATATTAAATGTATTTCATGAAATAAACATATACCATTTTCAAGAGAACAGCTCAACAGTATGGAAAGATTATGAATAAAAATGGAAGTTAAAAAATTTCAAAGATTGAGAAGGTAAAGTTAAGGAACCCACGTAATAGGATAAAAAGACACACATAAACAGTAGAATAAAAATAAGTATCTTGAGCGTTGGTCAAATTTGCTAATCCAGAGTGGTTACCCTTTCCAGTATCCTCCCTTTTTTAGTTGTCTTGGACTTAGGGAGTACTGGCATAATGGGAAAGAATGTAAACCAGACCAGCAGCATCTTGAGGTCACTCACTCGGTCACATTTTGAGATAGGCTGCTCAAAAGCTACCTTTGACTTACGACATTTCAAGCAGCCCCTCTCTGAACCTAGCATTGTGCTGGCTTCTGTCATAGGCAGCCCCTTCTGAACAATTGCAGTCACTACCCACATTCAGAGAACGTTTTAGAGAATTGCCACTGACATCATTCATTCTGTGCCTGCCATACTGTCCTTCTGAACTCTTGGAACCTTATGATTCTCATTATCCTCAAGTAAAGAGGCAGATTTCACAGTCATCCCAACCCTTGGGTTTTTCTCCCTATGTTAGAAGCAGAATTACGTAGATAACATACGTACTACACACATACATACATTATGTAGATACTACCAGGAAAAAGATGGAAAGTATTCTAAGACAAGGGGAATGGAAGTGATTAACTAGATGGCTCTGTTTAATAGATAAGGAAATTGTGGGTGGAAAGCTGTAACATATCTTACTTATGGAGTAGTTATTTTCTTATTTCTAAATAAGACAAGCTCAGAAGAATAGTATCTCCCCAGCAAAGAGTTCAGAACACTTCTCTGAGGAACAGGCATATTCCTGTACTCCAAATTCAGCATCCTTTTGAAGAGCTAGACACACACACTTGGAGAAGTCAACTATTTGACTCCTTTACTATATTAATCATTTTCTCTCTGTTGATGCAGTATTCTCTCAAATGCATCATTCATTATAATAGATTAAAAACAGTAAAGCAAGTCTTGTCGGGCGCCTGGGTGGCTCAGTTGGTTAAAAACAGTAAAGCAAGTCTTAATTAAGACAATATAAATCACAGAGGGTAATTCTATTCCCCTTATTTCTAAATTGTTGGAGAAACCATCTACATATATATGTGTAAGTTCTATTTAGCATATGTAATATATATGTTAACTTTTCCTTTGGTTAGAAATACTAATTATAATTTCTCTCAAGAGGCTTTATCAAATGTATCTTTTCATCACTCTTAAAAGGTTCAAAAATAAAAGATAATATGATTTGACACAATGATTTTAAGCTAAAGGCATTTAAAAAGTTTTAATCCTAGAAAGGTTTTAATTTTTACTTGTGGGAAGGAGGAAAGCCATGCAGAATGTTTGCATATCAGAGGGTTAGAAGGAGTCTTTTCTTCTTCTTTTCTTAAATTGTAATATTGAATCTGTATTGATTTATCCATGGCATTAGTCTTGCATAAACATAAGACTGTATTTTAATCAACTGAGCCAGCCTCCCATAGTTAAATAAAATATTTAAATATTGAGGATCATACTATAAACAAGATTTATGGAGTTTTATAATGTCAATATGCATCTCTTAAAGACCTGAGCCTGATCTTTATGCCATTAAATTCTGCATTACACTTTCTTTGACTTGAGAGAAACTTGAGAAAATTTCATAACTTGCTTTTTTCCCCGCAGTTCATCTTTGTGCCTCATTGAACAACTCCTCCGAAAATTAGAAACTTGGCATTGTTCTTTGTATTTCTGAAAAGGATTCTCCCTCCCACAATTGTTCTTTGGTTAGAAATGTTGATTATGATTTCTCTAAAGAGGTTTCATTAAATGTATCTTTTCATAGTTTTTTAAAGATTCCAAAATAAAAATAACATTATTTGATACAATAATTTTAAAATAAAGGCATTTAGAAAGTTTTACTCGAGGCACAGGAGGCCATCTTCTTCTTCTTTTCTTTTCTTTTTTTTCTTGAGACTGTTCAACTCTTGCCAGGCGTGTTATTGTGCTATGGGCACAGGCCATCAATCAACGTCTCTGTCTACCAATCATTAGCCTGCCTGGTTTCTTATTTACTTAGTCGACTTCGCACACTGGAATCATTCCTCCCACTTGGAGAGCAGTACACGTTTTATCAACTGAAAACCTAGGACTGTCTTCTTCAAGACTCTGACCAGTTTTGTAAGATCTTAGCCATTGACAGGCCAGAATGTAAAGTCTGCTAGCCAACCTATAGCTCTGTTTCAATCTTTTGACTGGAAATGTTAACACTTTGCAATATATGTGGTTACTGTATGTTCATGCTCACACAAAACTAGAAATACTGGAAATATCCAGAAACAGAGAACTGTTGATGTAGAGTGTGTTACCTTCGTATGTGATGAGTCCTTAGGAGCCATTAAAATACTGTGACGGATGCATATTAAGTGACAGGGAAAGATGTTTAAAATATAGAGTTAAGGGGCGCCTGGGTGGCTCAGTAGGTTAAGCGTCTGCCTTCGGCTCAGGTCATGATCCCAGAGTCCTGGGATCGAGCCCCGCATCGGGCTCCCTGCTTGGCGGGAAGCCTGCTTCTCCTCTCCCACTCCCCCTGCCTGTCTTCCCTCCCTCGCTGTGCCTCTCTCTGTCAAATAAATAAATAAAATCTTAAAAAAAATAAAATATAGAGTTAAATTTTAAAATAATGCAAGTACTAAAACTAATATGCAGAAGGATCCCTTTTTTTTTGTAAAAAGTGGTATTAATGTGTAAGAATAGTGTATGTGACAGAAAAAAATAACAGGGAATTAAACAGTAAAAGATGTTACAGTGATAAAGGAACATTTTCTTCTTTTTCCTGTCTGATGTGTTTTCTAATGTTTTGCCATGTGTATGTATTACGTTGTAATAAAATTGAAAAGCAATTTATAACCAAGAGGTCCTGTACGTCTTCATCAGAAGTGTGCTATTTGCTTGTTTTGCCTGAGGTAAAAATGGAGAGGTTCCTATTTGCACGGTTTGATGAAGACCTGCCTAAAAATAGCAGGGAGAGTCAGACTTGCAGCTCCTGGAGGGACTGCTTCAGCCCACACAGACCCCTCCTTGTTCCGCATCTCCAAGGTGAGAAGAGTTCAACCACACTGGCTGGCAGGCATTCAGTCTGGTGTTCTTCCCATCGTCTGCTACAACCGCCGTCTCTCTTTCAGTTGAGGGAACCACTAACCGGGACTACATCCAAAGAGGGAAAAAAAAAAATAGGATAATGGAACTGAAAAGAAGAGCTCCACTGCCATAAATTGGCTCAGCTACTCGCCAATGGTAGCAGGATCTCATCCCTGACAAAAGACACAAAGCGTTTCCTCCCTCAGGCCAGTTCTCTTGTGCCCGGGACCCTAGTGAGGTTTTACCACGCCACACGTGTGCCTGTGTAGGGGTTCAAGTGTGACCTCGCAGAAGTACACCAGTGTCCAAGTGTCCAAGCTCAAAATGTCAAGGTCTCCGGGTGCCATTCACTGCTCCCATCAGGAGCACCCCGAGCCAAACCCAGCGCCCCTTACTACACCTGCTTCTACCATCGCATTCAGGTGTTTATAACCACTTTGAGGAGGTATCCAAGGCACGCTGGTATTCCCAGTGATGTTCTTCTCAACACTTTGTTCATCATAGATGTTCAATAATTTTGTGTTAGAAGATAGAGAGACAGATATGGATAATGGATACTGAGTCAGTGTAAGCTAGGATAAGCCTTTTTCTCCTAGGCTAAAAGAAGAGAATATTTTTTATTTGTATTTGAGATATTGAAGTTGCCCAATAAATGATATTCGTCTCTCCCATACACATTGGGACCCAACGAAGGAAGCTCAGAAAATGAAAGCAAACACATGTTGGAGGATCTGTATGGCCGCAAACGACATCTTAATAATGCACTCCGAAGCCAGGCGGACTTCTCACAAGCCCAGGAAGCAGCCACACCGAAGGGAAGTGCAAAGGGTTCAATAAAACAGTTGTATTTGGAGAGGACCTTATGCAGAAGTCCTCTAAATCAGTGATTCTCAAACTTCACTTTGCTCAAGAACCACTTGGAAAGCTTGTTTAGAAACCAAATTGGTAGGTTCCTCGTGCTGAGTGATTCTAATTCAGTGGTCTGGATGGAGCCAGTTATCTGTATACTTTGAGACCTGGCTCTATATTGTATCAGAGAGCAGAACTGTTATCATAAGGTACCAAATACTGCAGCAGAACACACTGTATTCTCTTTCTTCATAGGGCAGTGTTGCCTCTTTTAACAGCAAAAGCGAACACAAAACTCAATAAGCAATTTGTAAAAATAAACTAATCATTACTAGTTGGCAGAGATGAATACCTAGCCAGCCAGTCAAGTTCATACTGCCTGTCAAGGAATGTTATTATGCTAAGTGGCAGACCATACTACTTGGCTGGAAAAGCAAAGCATATGCATCAGGACCTCCTGGAGGCACAGATGTGTGCTTTGGCTTGAGAAACACTGACCCATGTCAGATGCTTTTCTCTTACGTGGCCATAGGAAGAATACTGTATCCAGACAAATCTAAACTGGGCTTTTTTTTTTTTTTTAGAGAGACAATTTATTTTTCAACCTAAAACTTAACCATCTTATTTAAGAAACATTAGTTATATAAAAGAAGTCTTAATTTCCTCAAGCTTCCCAAATGAGAAGGTCAGATTTCAAAACCACTTCTCCCATTATGGATTTCCATGCACATGGAAATACCACAGAAAAGAGCAGAGTGATGACAACGGCTAAGGCAAAGGTCACTGATCAGTGGCAGTGAAGCCTTCTCCCAGTCTCGGCTCCCAGGGGATTTATTTGCTGTGGGTGATGATGTAATTCTAAAGTTATTGCCATCCCTGTCCTTCTAGCTCCTTCTCTCTCCCTGCCAATGAGAAAGAGCTCTTGGGATGTGAAACTGATAAAGTGAAAAATGTTCTTTGTTTAAAAAGCAACATGTTTTAAATGGAAGAGAACGTCTCATTATTATTAGAAACATAGTACAGCAGGCAAAAGCAGGGAACTAGCATTCGTTGTGTCGAATTCCTACTTTGTGCAGGTATGGTTATGATCCACTGAAGGTGATGAAGAGTTAAATAAATATCCCAGTATTCACTGGGACAATCAATTATACTGATTATAACAGTGTAGCAATTTGCTGATTCTGTTTCCCGTAGACATTAGTCACGCCATAGTGGCTCACCTTTAAATTAGCTGGCAAATGTTTCTCTTCATAATTGTTCCCATTAAAGATAAAATGCTGGCTAATTTCAATAGGAGGGGAAAGCAATTAGAAAATTAAAGAATCTTTCTCTTCTTACTTCCATTTCAAAAACTCTGTGTTAGTTTAAGTAATGTTTTATGCTTTGATCAAAGCTATTAGCAGAAGGCTCTATTTTATGAAAGCCGAGAGTACATCTAAAATGCCAACACGTTTATGAAATCTAATTCCAAGTTGCATTAATTAATGTCTATTAATAAGGTATAAATTTTCAGTTAAATACTTATTTGATCTGTACAAAAATGATTATTAATTTAGTCCATGTCAACACTCTTTTGGTTATGGTAACAGAAATCCATTCCAACTAGCAAAAGCAAAAAAAGGGTTTGGGGAGAGAGCAGGGCTGCAGTCCCTTACTTTCTCTGAATTAGCTGTTTTTCCCTGCTATTCTGTATACTTGGGCACAGGACAACACTCTTCCTGCCCCCAACATGCCCTCTCGGTTCTAACATCAACCTTACTTTGTAACATTTCTGTGTCATAAATTCATTTTAATGGGAAAGAGAAGCCCATGAGTCTACCATGGGTCAACTGCTTGCTTCATAGTCCAATTGGGACTTCATTAAACAAAACTATAGTTTCTCTGAAAAGAGAGCTGGACACAGTGGTAGAGACTCTAGCAGTCATTAGAGTTGCCACTAACTGAGAACAACGACCTGGTGCCACGCATTCAGCCTCATTGCTTCAGTGTAACCTCCCCTGCCAATCAACAGGTTAGATCATCTCCACAAATCCCTTGAAATCAATATCTTAAGTACTCTCAATAATTTATCTGAAATAATGTTTTCCAAGCCAATGATAAAGAACATTACATCTGCATGTTACAAGGATTCAATGTAAGCCACCTCAATTGTTAGCTAAAAGAAAAAAAACTCTGAGAAAATTGAAGAGTAATTATAATCATAATTGATTATTTGATTATTTGATTATTTGATTCTAACAAACTATTTGATTATTTTTCTATTGAATGAAAAATAATATTAGCTAGCATCTATTACATGCTAATAATAGCCAAACACTGTACTGAACTTTTTTTTGAAACATATCAAATGTGGTTTTTCTCTATCATTTTATTTGTTTGTTTTACTTTTTTTCTTTTTTAATTTAAATTCAAGTAGTTAACATATAGTATAGTATTGATTTCAGGAGTAGAATTTAGTGATTCATCACTTACATATAATACCCAGTGCTCCTCCCAATAAGTGCCCTCTTTAATGCGCATCCCCCCACCCACCTCTACTCCAGCAAGCCTCAGTTTGTTCTCTATAGTTAAGAGTCTGTTATGGTTTGCCTCCCTCTCTGTTTTTATCTTATTTTATTTTTCCTTCCCTTCCCCTATGTTCATCTGTTTCGTTTCTTAAATTCCACATATGAGTGAAATCATATGATATTTGTCTTTCTCTGACTTATTTCACTTAACATAATACAGTGTAGTTCCATCCATGTTGTTGGGAAAGGCAAGATTTCATTCTTTTTATGGTTAAATAATATTCTATTGTATGTAATACCACATATTCTTTATCCATTCACCTATCAGTGGACACTTGGGTTTCTTCCATAATTTGACTATTATAAACATGGGGGGCCTGGGTGACTCAGTCGGTCCAGGGTCCTGGGATCAAGCCCCATGTCGGGCTCCCTGCTTGGTGGGGATTCTGCTTTGCTCTCTCTCTCTGCCCCTCCCCCCACTCCTGCTCTCTCTCTCTCAAATAAATAAATAAAATCTAAAAATAAATAAATAAATAATGCTGCCATAAACATAGAGGTACATGTATCCCTTTGAATTAGTGTTTTTGTATTTTGGGGATAAATACCCCGTAGTACAATTACTGGACTGTAGGGTAGCTCTATTTTTAACTTTCTGTGGAAACTCCATCCTGTTTTCCACAGTGACTCCACCAGTTTGCATTCCCACCAACAGTGCAAGAAGGTTCCTTTCCTCCACATCCTTGCCAACACTTGTTGTTTTGTACTGAACTTTTTAAAATGTAGGAACAAATGTAATTCTCACATTTATATTTAAATTTGGCATCATTACCCTTTTTTGGAGATAAAGAGATTTTTAAATTGGGTTAAATAACCCACTCAAATTCTAACAGCTCTGAAGTAGTACATTTAAGAATCAACTCTGATGGTGACATTTTTGCCACACTGTCATTGGCAGGACTTTCATTTGACATGAGTATGCCTCTCTCCAGTGCTTGTGTGGGATACCGGGTAAAGGAGATGCAGATTTGATTTCCAGCTGGTTCTGCTCCAGTTATTTTGCCCATCTACCACCCACTCCTGTACAACTCTATGACCCATTGCCATTTCAGGGCATACACAGAAAGGGGGAAAAGTGAAAAGGAAATGTAAATGTACACTGGGATGCTTCTGGTTGCTGAGACACCAAAGGACAGGTGATAACCTTCAAAAAGTCACCCAATGCCTTTTACTTTTTGTCTCCCCATCATCTTATTCCACACTGCTTCATCAAATTATGGATTCTAGTATATTATATGTTATATACTAATGAGTCATTTTAATTCAGACTGATCCCAGGTGAGCCTGTCTAGTCCATCAAAGGAAAAACAGCACAGAATCTTGATAATTCCCTGAAGAAATAACCAGTCCTTGAATTAATAAGACATGACATGATGCTCATTGGGTTTATTTCTGAATCCTTACCAATGGAGGGAAGAAAACATTCCCAATTCAATACCCTAACTATGTATAAAATACTAACTATTGATATATAATGCACAATAAATGCATTATATCTAATACCATCTTAGAATGGGATAAAAAATATTCTACCTAGTTTAACCTATCTTATAAGACTGAGAACACAAAAAAGCATGAGTCCTCAGAGAAGCAGACATTAAGACTGAAACAGAACAGGAAATAGATGTACTGAATGCAAGACTGTAAGATTTATACCTTCTTCATATACTTCATTTTCTTTGTCATTGGTAAAAATCTTTGTCATTTATTCATTCATTCAGTAATATTTCTTAATATATACCAGAAAATGTGCTAGGTCCCTGGGAATCCAGGGGTAGAAAAATTGAAATAACTGCTTCCTTCATGGAACGTAGATGCCATATTCTTCATTTCCTATCAAATCCATAGACATTCCTGATTGACTTGAAGCATACATAACATGATCTCATCTTCAGATATATGTCTCCTTTGACTTTGTTTGGTCTTTTTTGTACCTTCCTTGCCTGTTTTTTGTTGTGTTTTGTTGTTTTGTTTTAATCTGGAAACCATTCAAGCTGCTCAAGGCTCATTTTCATGAAAGAATATAGAAAAGAGGAAAAGAAGGAATAAAAGAAAAAAAAAGGAAAAAGAAAGCACAGCATTTCCATCCATTCTTTATAACTCTCCCCTCTGGATTTACAAATATTTATTTTGCACTTTCTTTGATGGGAGTCAGGTTAGTATGAGTTATTCTGAGTTATGTCCAGATGTGGGGAGAGGAAGCTGTCAGCTTTTCACTGCATATAAGTGTACACTTTTGGTGTTTCCTTTAGCTATGAAGTGGTATACATGTTTGTTTCCTTCATATCTATCACTAATCTTCAGAGTAAACCTTCATTCCTACAAGTGATTTTCAAATTCTTCTTCTTAAATGCAGCAATAACTGATGAATAAAAACCACAAGTAGGGAGTTAATAAGCATCTATTGTCTGTTTGTTCATCACTGCACCCCTAGGGCTTAGAAGAGTGCATGGTACACAGAAAGTAGACCCTAATCTTTACTAAAGGAATTAATGACTGGATCCAGGGTTCACCTATACATGACTAGTAAAGCATCACTTGCTAACCTCCCACTCTCTGGATAGCTCTGTGGAATCCCCTGATTCCAGTTGATTTTCTATCCCATTTCTGTCCCTCTGTCTGGTTCCCATGACTTTTTTGTTGTGTGTTTCAAAAACCATAATATACAAGTTAAGGTACTAGCTGCATTCTTCTGCATATGACGTATCTGTTTGATTCCCAACCTCTGCCGACTGGGACCTTTGTGTTTGTTGTTGTTATTATTGTTTGTTTGTTTTTCTATGAAGTCTTTGTATTCTGTTGGGATTCCCTCTGGATTTTACTCTCTTAGTTTCTTCTAGTGATATCCCCTTTTAAGTTAACCCTTTAACGTTAAACCCATGCATATATGCTAGATTCATAGTATATCTATTATATCCATAGATAAAATATGGAAAATCGACTGAAGGAAAGTGAGGTACAAAAATGTTATTTGTTCACCATCAGAGTATGGCAGACTGACTTGAGTTTCTTCTCCAATCAAGAATCATGAGAAGTGGCATCACCACAAGACACTTACCAGGCAGCATAACCCCACAAAACTATAACTGTGATGTATATCTTGCTGTCTTCCAGACATATAGCCAGGTGGCATCCCTGCACAATGGCCCTGCAGTTAGAAAGGGGCATTGTGTATCTCCTTCTAGAGGAGAAAAAATGTCTAATGTACCCTGATGGTGATGAGAAATTAGGCCTAAATGGAAAAATAAGCCTCTTGGGGATATTCTGACTACCTTGAATCAAAGTAGATATATCTAAAATGGATTTTCTTCTACAAACTTCATGTGTGGATCTTTAGTTCACTCTTTTAGCGGTAAGGATTATTTTCCTCTGAATATCAACATTCATAAATACCAAGGAACTTAAAAAAAATTGTTCCTATTAAGAATTTCTTAAAATACTCTAAATTAGAAAAAGGCTAAAAAATCAAGTATCCTGCTATATGCAAATTTTTCTATTGGCTTTCTTTCAAAGACCAAAAATCTAAGTCTAACACATTAACTTATTTTGTCTACAAAAATTTCAGTATGTACCTCCAAAAGATTGGAATTGTTTGTTTTAAACATCATCACACCTGAATAAAATTAATTCTTTAATATTATCAAATATCCTGTCAATGTTCACATTTTCTAAATTTCATTATAAATACTGTGAAATTTTGTTTACAGTTTGTTTTATTTGAATCAAATTTCATATAAGGTACATGTATTAATATACAGGTTCTCCCCCAACTACATTTTGATATTTTTATAAGAAAAATGGGTCATTTGTTTCATAAAGTATTTCAGCCTTCTGGATTTTGCTAGTTGCATTCTGCTGGTACCACATTAAATTTTAAGTTTCAATTACTTTTAGAAAAAATTTCTGAGTCAGATGTCTATATATGCTCCAAATCTATGTCCTCTAGAGCCATCTTAGTGAAACATTTTTAAATAAATATTTAATAAACCATTTCATTGCTGAGCTAAAATATTCTCATGGCTAAACATTTTTTTTTTATTTTAAATTCAGGATAGTTGACACACAGTGTTAAATTAGTTTCAAGTGTATAATATAGTGATTCAACAAGTCTATAATTACTCATTCCTCTTCAAGATAAGTGAACTCTTAATCCCCTTCACTATTTCACCTCTCCCCCTACCTACCTCTCTTCTAATAACTGTCCATTTGTTCCCTATATCTAAGAGTCTGTTTCTTGGTTTGCCTTTTTTTTCCCTTTGTCATTTGTTTAGTTTCTTAAATTCCACATGTGGTATTCGTCTTTTCCTGATTGATTGATTTCACATAGCATTATACTCTCTAGTTCCATGCATATTGTTGCAAATGGCAAAATTTCATTCTTTTTTATGGCTGAATAATATTCCAGTGTGTGTGTGTGTGTGTGTGTGTGTGTGTATAAATATATATTCATCTATCAATGGATACTTGAGATGCTTCCATAATTTGACTATTGTAAATAATGCTGCAATAAGGACGTCTGGGTGGCTCAGTTGGTTAAGCGTCCAACTCTTGATTTAGGCTCTGGTCATGATCTCAGGGTGGTGAGATCAAGCCCTGCATTGGGCTCTGTGCTGAGCATAGAGCCTGCTTAAGATTCTCTCTCTCTCTCTCCCTCTGCCCCTGTCCTTCATTCATGCATGCTCTCTTTCTAAATAAATAAGTAAATAATGCTGCAATAAATATAGGGGTGCATATTTCCTTTCAAATTAGTGTTTTCATATTCTCTTGGTAAATACCCAGCAGAGCAATTACTAATAGTTCTCTTTTTAATTTTTTGAGGAACCTCCATGCTGTTATTTACAGTGACTGCACCAACAGTGCACAAGTGTTCCTTTTTCTCTACCTTCTCACCAACACTTGTTGTTTCTTGTTGGTTGTTTTGTGTTGTTGTTGTTGTTGTTGATTTTTAGCCATTTGACAGCTGTGAGATGATATTTCACTGTGGCTTAAATTTGCATTTCCCTGATGAGGAGTGATGTTGAACATCTTTTCATGTGTTTGTTGGCCATCTGGATGTCTTCCTTGGAGAAATGTCTATTCATGTCTTCTTCCCATTTTTTAATTGGATTACTTTTTTTTTGGTGTGAGTTATGTAAGTTCTTTATATATTTTGAATACTAACCCTTTATCAGATATGTCATTTGCAAATATCTCCTCCCATTAAGTAGGTTGCCTTTTAGTTTTGTTCATGTTTTCTTTTGCTGTGCAGAGCTTTTTATTTTGACGTAGTCCCAATAGTTTATTTTTGCTTTTGTTTCCCTTGCCTCAAGAGACATATCTAGAAAAATGGTGTTATGGCCAATGTTAAAGAAATTACTGCCTGTGCTCTCTTCTAGGATTTTTATGGTTTCAGGTTTTACATTTTGATACTTAATCACATGGCTACAATATTTAACATTTCCACTAGAATATTTTTTTTTCTATTTGGAACATGCATAGGAGACAGCACAATTTGTATGCCACGGCTCTATTCTGAACCCAAAGTTTGCTTGCTACTCTGACTTTGCATTTTATCATAGCATTTGAAAGACAGTCTTTGGTTCAAGAATTAAAGTGCAAGTTGAAATGTAATAAGTTCTTCCATTTACTCACAATACATTGCCTTGTCCCCAATGATCTCCTTTATCCTTCCCATCTGAAAAATGTCTTAGCTTTGTCATTTTCTTTGAGAATATCCCTAACAAATCTTTATGGCTCCCCCTCTGAAAGGACTCATCACTTTAACTAGAGTGGAGTCTGCATATTTAAGGCAAAATTTAATCATATATTTGTAGAATATTTTTATCCAGACCTCAAAATTATTACTCTGGTACCTAAGGAAAATGCAAATAGTCTGCCAAAATTTGGCTTCTATATGTGCGTAAGTTAACTGTGGTAGGCACAGAGACACTGAAATTCTTCATTCAGCAAGAGACTAGTCTGGGTGGATGTGAAACACACTCTGGGCTTGAAAATCTGATTTCAGTTATTGGTTGAATCTTTTGCTTTCCTTTAGCAGCTTTTTCTGGTGCCTTTGGACTTTAGGTTTTATTAAAAAAAAAAAAAACAACTTTAGCTAATCAAAGGTGAATTAACCCACAGTGTGCACTTTATTTAAGTTTAAAAATAGTGTCCTTCTCGTGTTAACTTAACATCTTCCAAGTAAAGTTGGTAAATTCTTGGCAGGATTTTTCTTTATTATCATATTTCTCTTCTTGGTCTAATGCATTGTCTCCATGTTCCAAGCCAGGGCAGATGCCACTCTGTTCTGCCACATCTTTAGTAGATTTACCCTTTCTTTGTATCAGAACCCACACACTAATTGCAGAAAAGTTTCAGGTTCATTGCAATTGTTTAGGCCTGAAAGTGTTATCTTTAATGGTTTTCTGTTGTTTTTGCTGCTTCCGTTTGTATTTCTCATTCTCCAGATTGGTACCTCTCTCCTGTGCACACATTATCACATATGCCTTTTATAGTTGCCTGGGAGTGTCCTAGGAGAGCAGAACTGGGGGTCAGGGGGTAAGGAGTAGGAGAAGGAGATGCCAATCGCTTTCGATTTTTGAAGGCAGAGGACAACTTCCTGGCTAAGCTCTACTTCAAGATTCATTTGCATTGTTAAGGCAAATGAAACAAAAACCTAACAGTAATCTAAGTACAGAAACCATATGCAGACTAAATAACCCATTAACTACCTATGCTCAGTCTGGAATCAGCTTCACATGCAAAACCTTTATGGAACCCACTATCAACTTTGTATTTGGCAGCTAAGTGGTCAGTATGAAAGCAGCCCCTAAAACAGTAACAAAAGCTGTCAACTGTCAACTGCCAACTAGGATGAGTTAGACTAATGTGTAAACAGTACTAGGAGCAGGATAAAAGGGTAGGAACAGATGAGCGATTTAATGCTGAAAATGTTTAAACATTTAAATATTCACATATTTCATCTAGATTAATAGCAAGACATCCACATGGAAACAGCAGTCTTGTTTGATCTTAGAACAGGCTACTTGGGAATCCCAAATCAATTCTATAAAATTCTGGAAGTTCTCAAGTTTATCCAAGTGGAGAAGAATAAAATCAGCAGCCTGTTAATTGGTTTGTGTTTTCAATGCACATGCTAGGGGATAACATTCATCCAACATCCTCCTCTTTATATACGTTGAATGCACCCTGGTGGTTCTTCTGTGCTGTCACAGGGCCTAAGGTTAGGCCTCCTGTTGTATTTTATGACCAATAAAGCTTTGTAACAAGAAAGAGACAGCAGAATTGTCTGTTCATTCTGGACTAATGAAGGAAACCACCCATCGTCCACTTTTTATTGCCCTCTAAACTAATATATCTTGCTCACTTTGACTTTGTCTACTCCAATCTAGGAGAAATTCCTCTTACTAACCTATTGTCTATATAATACCCTTAATCTATATTGGCATTGAATTGGATTATTGAATTACACAGAAATCAGAAATCTGAAGAACATTAATATTAGCCCAGTGCAATGCACTAATAAATTTTTGTAAAACACACTGCATCATGAAGCTGGTGCAGCCACTCTGGAAAACAGTATGGAGGTTCCTCAAAAAGTTGAAAATAGAGCTACCCTATGATGCAGCAATTGCACTACTGGGTATTTACCCCAAAGATACAAATGTAGTGATCCAAAGGGGCACATGCACCCCAATGTTTGTAACAGCAATATCCACAATAGCCAAGCTATGGAAAGAGCCTAGATGTCCATCAACAGATGAATGGATGAAAAAGATGTGGTTTGTATATACAATGGAATATTATGCAGTCATCAAAAAATGAAATCTTGCCATTTGCAATGACGTGGATGGAACTAGAGGGTATTATGCTAAGCGAAATAAGTCAATCAGAGAAAGACAAGTATCATATGATCTCACTGATATGAGGAATTTGAGAAACAAGACAGAGGATCATACGGAAGGAAGAGAAAAATGAAACAAGATGAAACCAGAGAGGGAGACAAACCATAAGAGACTCTTAATCTCAGGAAACAAACTGAGGGTTGCTGGATTGGAGGGGGGTGGGAGGGGTGGGGGGGCTGAGTGATGGGCACTGGGGAGGGTATGTACTATGGTGAGCACTGTGAATTGTGTAAGACTAATGAATCACAGACCTGTACCCCTGAAACAAATAATACATTTTATGTTAAAAAAATAAAAATTAAAAAAAAACACTGCATCGTGAGATATAGCCACTGAGCTTTGTAATCCGTGCTTCATTGGACAACAGAGAGAATGTGGATGCTCTTACCTCAGGGCATTTGATAATGTACTTCTGATTAACTTTATGTATTTTTCAGGAAAGAAAAACAGGAAAGTCACCTATAAAGAAATAAATGGTGTTCAACAAAAAAAGATGGCTGAAAGAAAATGATTATAATCCCAAGGAACACCAAAACATGGATTCAACAGACCCAAGAAGAAACACAAATATATCTAATGAGATTGAAACAACATCCTATAATAATTATGTTTCTCTTTGCCTTGAAAATTCCAATAGCTATGTTTCTCTGAGACTACTGGTATACCATGCAGTTGTTTCACTTAAAACAAAAACTGCCAGCCCAATGATGGCATCCAGAATTGACATTACTGTCATCTGGACTTCAAAGACAAGAGTCACAGATTATTAGAGCCAGAAGGAATTTGGAAATCATAGAGTCAAATTCCCCATAACACAGTCACTTCTCCAGGGAGGACGAGTGACTTGCCCAGCTATTTTGTAAGAGAGGCAGATCTGTCACAAGCAGAAATACAGACTCCCAGGCCAGTGATCTCATGGGGTCATTTTTCAACATTCTTTTTTTTTTTTTTAATCCCTCACACATATGGCAAAAAGAAATAAATCAGCACCACTGGAAGGAACAGAACACCTAAAGGAATATTGAAATATGTATTCGTAGTGATCACCAAGTTTCAACGAAGTACATCTATGCCTCACCCTTGACATCTAGACACACTGATCCCAGAACTGGACCTGCAGTAGTAAGACTCATTCAAACAAACCCCTGTGTGTACGAGCCTCTAGCAAGCACTTTGCAGCATGCTCTCTCTCCTGCCTACTGTGTTTGTTTCCTATCTCTTCATAATAGTGTGAGGTCACACATGTCTGTTTTTCTTTATAATATGTCATTTCTTCAGCAAACACGTTTAAGTGAAAGAAAATACACTAATCCCCTTAAAATGTAGGGTAGAGACTCTACCCAATTTCTTTAGTAAGATAGGAGCACAAGTAGCAATTCAGAGACCTATGTAAGGGCACTGAAAGAAAAAAAAGGGGGGGGATAGGTTTTCCAACCATTCCTTTAGAAAATCCTTACCCCAGCCCAGGCCACCTTTCCATGCAGAAATTGACCCAGTTCCTGGAGGGTCTCCAAAGTATATTCTAAAAATGTTTATTCCCTCACTACTCACAAGGTCCAAGTATTAGCAACATCATCTCTTTCTGAGAGTACCATTTAGTTTCCTAATTGATCTTGTTTTTCGTTTTATCCTCTTACCATCTGTTCATCAAAGAACAGTCAGATTCCTCTCTTTCACACACAAATTGAACCTGTTCCTTCCTGGTTCAAACCTTCCAAAGGCTTCTCAGCACACTCAGAATAAAATTCAAACCCCTGAACCTAATTGGAAGAGGAGGTTGCAATACTCCAAAGAGAGTAGGAAGAGCTAATTGAAAAAAGAGGATATATTGTTCATCTCCTTTGTTCTTTGGGTCTATCTTGGATAAATAAAGATTGTGAGCCCAGAAAATCAACCCTCTCTTGTAAGAAATATTATCTAGAATCATAAAATGTCTGGCCTTATTTCCCCTTTGTTATTTCAGGCTTTACTCAACTCTTGTTTAAGAGATTTTTACACTTGATTTTAGAAGACTAAAAGAAAAAAATACCCATTCTTGAGCCCAGCATGAGAGAAGTGATAATTTGCAGGAAATTCCACCTGTGCCATCCCCCCAAAGCCTGTATATCCAAGACAAAATCAGAATTCTGTTCTAACTGCCATTAATGATTTTAGTGCAAATATTAAAAGCTTAGTTAAGAGGGAAACATTTTCTTGTTTGAGTGAATACTAAAATCACTGATTTAAGTTAAAAGCATGGGAAAAACGTCAATTGGACAGCCAGAAAAAAAAAGAATTATCAGAGGTCTTTGTGGACCAACTTACAGAGGACGCAAGTCTAATGAACTTCAGCTAAGTGGATACTCCCTACCAGTTAAAACATGACTCCTTAGGGGACCTCAGGAAAATAGTTCAGGCTGTTTCACCCTTTTCCCTATCATGTGACTAGAGAATATGAGACCAAATATCCTCGGATAAAATACTGAAAACCCTGTATCTGTGGTTCAATTTTCACGGCTCCCTAAGGACAACCCATGGGAAAGTAGACATTCATCTTGGGGATCTTTCCTATCCTTCTCTCTTCTTACCTGTTCCTAGGCATGAGAATAACCAGTAGCTTTTAGAAACCACACATGCCCCAGCCACTCCCCCCAGAGATTATGATTTAAAACCCTCTGGACCATTCTGTTGTGCACTCCCCGCTAAGGACCGAAACCCAGCAAAAATGGAGGAAAAGTGGAAGACTACCCATTTTAACTGGTTGAACGCCTGCCAGGTCTCCAGATCCTATAGCCTCTGCTGCCCCCTGGTGGTAATTACTAAACTTACCTTGCCCCTCTCGAGTCCTAGTTCTCCAATGAAATCAAGAAACATTTACTGAGAACCAACCATGTCAAAAGTATTGTGTAAGGAGCTGTGGCACAATGCTGTAAGATATTTTTTTTATTCATAGCAGTCAAGAAAAATAGTCATCTTCCTTGAAAGACGACTCCAAATACTTAACCAAACACTTCTATATCAAACTGCCATAAAAATTTTGATTACAAATGCAGAGTAAATAAAATTTATCTGTTCTAATATCAGAAGTTTAAGACAAAAGCTATAAATATAGTTAAAGTAAAATGATTCTTTTTTTTCTTATAAATAATAATATCCCCCTCTTTTGGAACGACATACTATTTAATTGCTTAAAATTTTTAAGTAAAAGTCTGTTTTGGTGCTTCTAACCAACCAAGGGTAAATATACTAGGGTTTGAAACCGAACTAAAAGGGATGAAATCTAAGCCCTCTTTCAAGCATCTAATCTTTTCATCAACCATTTCTTGTTGTTCATCAAAATGTTCGCAAAAAAATAAATTATAAGTGAATTGCAAAGTTTTTTTTTCCCCAAGCATCCCAGGAAAAAATGCCTCTAAATTGCTAGTTTCTACTTCTGAAATTTGAAGAGGATGGCATATTTTTCAACTTATCTAATATTTCTTTTCCTTTGACTGGGAGTCCACTAAAGAATCATTTTTGCCATCATGCGTTTCATTTAAAGAAACATTTACTAGTAAGATCATTTTCGCTGTGTGGGCAGACATCTGTTCCCAATTCAATTTCTGGAAGCCAGGCAGAATTCTGAGCAACTCACAACTATTTGAGAGTTCTCCATCTTTGTTTCCACTGGTAGAAACAGCCTTCTTAAATGTTCAGTTCTTTCAAGTGAATTAATAATATCTTTAATTTATGTTCACATCTAATCTAATGTTGCCAAACTGGGACAATTTCTAGTCAAAGACTTCCCCACAGCTGCTTTGTAGGACAAGGTGTTGTGTACATTATTTTTTATGTGGCTGCATATCATTATAAACATAGAAACCACATTTTAGTGTATCTAAATCTGTCTTCCTTTGATACTCGTAAATTGGAATATGCACTCAGGGCCATGTGGGTGTTTTTTTCACTGTAATAAACTGTAGTGAAATCTGAGGAGTTATGATGTATAACCTTGGGCTATAAGGGGGTACTTTTGACACATGAATGTCTCTAGGATGCTGGAAAATTCAATTTATTTTATTGCCTCTCTTCAAAGTTATAAAAAGTTTTTGGAGAATTTTAAAACCTTCCTAACTGCCCTGCATAATTCGTAGAAATCCTAAGATCTGTGCTAAGACTTAAACTGTCTAGAACTGGTACAACATATAGAGACAGTAAGTATAAATTACTTCGAATTGGAAGCAAGTAAATAAGACTGGCACTGATGCAGACGAAAAGCAGCCAAGTTTCTGATTGTTTTGAGGTCAGTGCAAGTTAAGGATCAAGTTCCCCCAGGCACCAAATGGATTAACTGTTATTTTTATTTTCTGACTCTCAATATAAGTATATTTTCAGGACTGGATTTCTCCTTGTGTAATGAAATGTAATTCATTCTTCTTGTGTAATAACCTTATAGCTACTTCTGCCTAGACTGCTCTCCCCTCTAATAGTCTCCCTGGATCCACCCATGAGCCTCCATTCTGCCACCACTTGATAAATTCCTAATTATTTCTCAGACAACTGAAACGCCCCTCATCTGTGAATTGCTCGTAATCTAAACCAATTATTAGTGATCGATTTTTGCATAACTTGATCAGACTAGACTAGTTGATGATGGCTACTCTCTTTGCTATCATCCCAGTGAGCAAATTGCTGGCACAGACTTGTTTAATTTTTAAATCCCCAGCACCAGTAAGTGTGCCTGCCATATAACCAGAGCTAAAAAGAGTTATTGGTTTAATGAATATAGATAACAAACCATTATTTCCTCTACATATAAAATTAAAGATTATTTCTAGGAAGTTTGAGCATTGTTACAAAAAGGAAATGTGCCTCTTGTTTACAAGTTTAATTCTGGGAACAGGTTTGTTTATGCTAACATTGTCAAAGTCTAGCTGAAACAATTTTTGTTGTCTATGGTTGAAATACAAAACATAGTTTCTGGTAGCAAAGTGAATTAAATAAAATTGAGTGGTTTTTTGTGTTTATTTTTAACTTGTAATATGTTTAACCCCAATTAATAGTTTTTGACCTACTGTTTTTACTAAACTTAATTCTCAGAACTTATCTCCTTAAATGTGGTGCTTTATTTACAGTAAGTGTGCAAACATTTATTAACTATTTAGGATTAAGGTAATAGAAAAGAATAGCTTGGATAAATTAATTCATTGCTACTTCATCTACAGCGCATCTTGCCTTTACTGGTTCTTTATTAGATAGAAGTCCTCTGTACCAAATCTTATAAATTTTGATTGATGGCTATTCTGTAATATTACCTACCCTCTAAATTCCCATGAGAGGGAACACTAGAATCTAACATTCAAGTCTTGCTTGTCTGCCTAGAGGCTCACATTCATCAAAGCGAGTAAGGACATAAAGTAGATTAAAATAAACTCCACGGGGTGCCTGGGTCGCTCAGATGGTTAAGCGTCTGCCTTCGGCTCAGGTCATGATCCCAGGGTCCTGGGATCGAGCCCCGCATCGGGCTCCCTGCTGGGCGGGGAGCCTGCTTCTCCCTCTGCCTCTCTCTCTCTCTCTCTCTGACTCTCATGAATAAATAAAACAAAAACAAAATAAAAATAAAAATAAAAAAATAAAAAATAAACTCCACTACAGCACAGGTTTTAAAATCTGACTTTTCCGGGCGCCTGGGTGGCTCAGTCGGTTAAGCGTCCGCCTTCAGCTCAGGTCATGATCCCAGGGTCCTGGGATCGAGCCCCGCATCGGGCTCCCTGCTCTGCAGGGAGCCTGCTTCTCCCTCTCCCACTGCCCCCACTTGTGTTCCCGCTCTCGCTGTGTGTCTCTCTCTCTGTCAAATAAATAAATAAAATCTGGGGCGCCTGGGTGGCTCAGTCGGTTAAGCGTCCGCCTTCAGCTCAGGTCATGATCCTGGAGTCCCGGGATCGAGTCCCACATCGGGCTCCCTGCTCAGCAGGGGGTCTGCTTCTCCCTCTGCCCTCTTCCCTCTCGTGCTCTCTGTCTCTCATTCTCTCTCTCTCAAATAAATAAATAAAATCTTAAAAAAAAAAATCTGACTCTTCCATACACACGATCCTGATTCTCATCTTCCTTCCCAATTCTAGAAATTCAAGAGACCCTAAGCCAAGCTGAGGTAAAGAAAGCACAACAGGGGGAGGGGAAGGGCTCATAGAGTATTTGTCAGAGGGCCATTTGGCTTTTATGAGTAGAAAAACACTCTCTAAAAGCGGAGATTAGGTGGGGAAGACCATTTCATAAGTCAGTAGGCCTCGAGTTGACTGTTTCAAACTCCCGCAGCTACCCCAAATGGAAATAGCCAGTGTCTGTGCTCCAGCAGTGGGATCAGATTCTCTCTCCTGGATCTGGGGGCTTGGAATAGTAAAACACGGGGGGCTAACTTCCCTTGCACTGACTTACATTCAAGGCTGTCCCTCAGAGAGAAACTCCATCTTCCTGTAGGTGGGTATTTGGGGTGTTTTCATTTTTTGCCTCTATGAAGAGGGTAAGTGTACCAGTTTGCTCGGGATGCCGTAACAAAATACCTCAGACTGGGTAGCGTCAAGAGCGGAAATGGATTTTCTCACAGTTCTGGAGGTTTAAGTCCAAGGTCAAGGTAGCCTCAGGTTTGGTGTCTCTTGAGCCCTTTTTCCTTGGCTTTCAGACGGTGACCTTCTCCCCGTGTCCTCATATGGCCTTTTGTCTGTGTGCATGTATTCCTGGTGTCTTTCTGTGTCCTAATCTCCTCTTGTGATGAGAACACCAGTCATACTGGATTTTTCGTAAAAATGAGTACTTTGCCTCATTTTAACTTCATTGACTTTTAAAATCCCTATCTCCAAATACAATCCCATTAGGGAGTTATGGTTTCAATATATATAAATCTGGTGGTGACCCTGGGGCAGGAGGTGTCACACAATTTAGTCCATAATGGTAAGTATGTACATTTGTGTTCATGCCCCAAATATCTTGTGATATTATGAGAATGTTTTTGCACTTGCCTCCCAGTGCACATGAAAAACATTCCTTTGGATATATACCTAGAGTGGATTGCTGTAATGTCAGGGACTCCCTTGCTCCTTATTCTCATCAATACTTGCAATTGTCAGAATCCTTCATATTTCTCAACCAATACAAAGTATATATCTGGATACTAATATAATTAATCAGCTATCTATGCTGCAAATGTCTTCTCTCAGTTTTGTTGTTTATGTTTCACTTCCATGATGTCTTAGCAAATAGGTGCTATTTTTATTAAAAAATAGTTTATCAGTATTTTCATTTATGTTGTTTCTCTCCTGTGTTATTGCTATTGCAGTCTTAGTTAAAAAATTTTTCCCAGGGTGCCTGGGTAGCTCAGTCGTTAAGCATCTGCCTTCAGCTCAGGTCATGATCCCAGGGTCCTGGGATCGAGCCCCGCGTCAGGCTCCCTGTTCTGCGGGAAGCCTGCTTCTCCCTCTACCACTCCCCCTGCTTGTGTTCCCTCTCTCGCTGCCTCTGTCTCTCTGTCAAATAAATAAATAAAATCTTTAAAGCTAAAAAAAAAAAAAAAATTCCCTATTCCAAAATCCTAAAATAGTCACCCAAATATTTTCTTCATATTTGAGTCTTTAATCCATCTGGAGTTTAATCTTAGTACACAGTACCAGGTAGGAATCCAATTTTGCTTTTTTCCACAGGGATAAACAAATGTTCTGATTTATTGTTTAGTCTGTTTTTTCCCCAGTGGTTTACAATACCATGAGTCATATATAATTTCAATATATTCATGGACTGTTTCTGGTGTCTCTGTTAGAGTCCTTTGGACCACGTGTCTCTTCCTGGGGCATTATGATGGTTTTATAATGAGTCTTTGAATATGCAAAGGGACATTCCCACATTATACTTCTTTTTCAAAATACTCCTGATTATTTTTCAGTTTTTTCCATTCCAAAGAAATTTTATAATCTGTTTGTCAGTATTCAAAAGTAAAACCTGTGGGGGGGGGGGGCGCCTGGGTGGCTCAGTCGTTAAGCGTCTGCCTTCGGCTCAGTTCATGATCCCAGGGTCCTGGGATCCAGTCCCACATCGGGCTCCCTGCTCGGCAGGAAGCCTGCTTCTCCCTCTCCCACTCCCCCTGTTTGTGTTCCCTCTCTCTCTGTGTCTCTCTCTGTCAAATAAATAAAATCTTTAAAAAAAAAAAAAAAAAACCTGTGGGGATTTTGACTGCAGTTTCCCTGAACCAATAGAATTGATCTATGGAAAATGAACTTCCTTATGAT
This sequence comes from Mirounga leonina, assembly GCF_011800145.1. Taxonomy (NCBI): domain Eukaryota; kingdom Metazoa; phylum Chordata; class Mammalia; order Carnivora; family Phocidae; genus Mirounga; species Mirounga leonina. The sequence continues at coordinate 30,644,926 of NW_023270316.1, read as the reverse complement.
GGTGAACTTCTTTTATGTGAATATGGAATATGTCTCTATTAGCCATCTTTAATAGTAAATAGTTGTGGGAGTTTCTGCACCAAATAAATACATATAAAATAAACAAGTTGTGCTTCTTTCAAAGTTTTAAAAGATTTATTCTTGGTTACTTTTTTTATATTTTGATAACTTTGATATTAATGTAACTGCACATTTTTTGTTGGTTTTATATATTACTGACAGCTTCATAGACATTTTTCCAACCATTTGTTTTAAAATTTTTATATGCCCTGGGGTGCCTGGGTGGCTCAGTCTTTAAGTGTCTGCCTTCCGGCTCGGGACCGAGCCCTGCATTGGGCTCCCTGCTCTGCGGGAAGCCTGCTTCTCCCTCTCCCACACCCCCTGCTTCTGTTCCCTTTCTTGCTGTGTCTCTCTCTGTCAAATAAATAAATAAAATCTTTTAAAAAATAAATAAAATAAAAATTTTATGCCTTTATGTTTTATATGTGTTGTGTATAGTTTGGTTTAGTTTATCCAAACTAGCAGTCTCTGTCTTTTAACTAGAAAATTTATTCTTCTTGTATTTAATGTGATTACTATTATACCAGAACTGATTTCTATCTTATTTCACTATGCTTTCTAATTGACCTATTTTTGTATGCTTCTTGAATCTTCTTTATATTTTCTATGATTAATTTTTTGTTTGCTTCTTTGCTTTTCTTTTATTTTTCTGTACAATTCATAATTTACATAACTTATTTCAAATTTTTAATGGGTTATCATCACAGTATTGCCATGGGCACAAAACTGTAAATTACTTTACTCTCTTCCTGAAAAATCAAAAGAATTTGAACAATTTAAGTCTGATCATTTCTCTTCCCTTGTTAATTTCATCCTCTAATTTTGCTTTTCTTTTCAAAATTGACACATCATTATTGTTATGCTATGAAGACAACATTTGTTCGGCTGTAACTACATGTGTACATGTTTGTATAATTCTTCTCACATTGAATCATGACTAACCAATATGACCAACAGTATTAATATAGCATAAGCAGTAGGGTGTGATATGGCTACGTCATAATGTCACCTTAGTCATTTAACTTCCACCTTGGTGTCTTGGATCACTTGTTCTGGGAGAATCTAACCACCATTCCATGAGGATACCCAGGAACTATTATAGAGAATTGGTACCAGCTCCAACTTGCAAGCCATGCAAGTGAGCCACCTTGGAAGTTTTATCCTCCAGTTGTGCCTTCATAGGATTGCAATCCTAGCTGATGTATGATGGCAATCCCAGTTAATATGGTGACAAGCACATGAGAGACCCCAGACTAGAACCACCTACCGAACTAACTCCCAAATTCCTAATCCTATAAGAAATAATGGTTATTGCTATTTTAAGCCACTAAGTTTTGGGCTTCTTTGTTACTCAGTGTTAGATAGCTAATACAGCATACTTAGACCAATATCTCTTCTCACAGTTCTGTTTTGCATTTTCCTTGTGTGATCATTTTCTTTCTTCTTGAAGAAAAACTTTTAAATGTCCCTTTAGTGAAATTGATTAGTAGTAAATGCACTCCAATTTTCTTTATCTGAAAATATATTTCTTTCAACCCTTTTTTTTTTTTCTTTTGGAAGACAAGTTTGCTGGATATTTAGTTCTAATTGACAGCTATTTCCTATGACCACTTGGAAAATTTTATTCCACTATCATCTGGCTTTCAATTTTCTGTTTAGAAGTCTGGTGACAAAGTATTGTTCTTTCTGAGTAATTTGTTCTTTCTTTCTGGCTACTTGCACCCCCACCAGACTTTCTACAGATTTATTAGGTCTCTATTTTTTCATTATCCTGCTTTGAATAGGTGTTGCTCTCTGTGTCTGAATCTGTACCATTCATTAGTGCTAGCAAATTATCAGCCAATACTGTTTTGAATATTGCACCTTCTTCATTCTATTTTTTTCTTCTGGGACAGTGATGGGATATATTTGTTAGACTGTCCCATTCAATCTTCCATGCCCCTTATTATCATGTTCATACTTTCCATCTTTTTGTTTTACTATGTTGCAGCCTGGGTAATTTCCTTACATCTATATTTCAGTTTATTAATTATTTCCTCGATTATGTTTATGTGTTGTTAAAACAAACACATCCATTACATTTTTTAATTTCAATTAATACTATTTCCTTATAAATTTCTATTAGGTTTGTTTCACATGTGCTGGTGACTTTGACGTCAAATATTAAGTTGAGGTGTTTGCCCCTGTGTTTTTTAATTTTCAGGGAGAGCAAAATTATTATATACTACTTTAATGTTTGGTGTGAGTCACTGATGTAGGCATCGAGACTAGCTGACGGTTTTCTTTTGGGAAAATCTTAAATCATGTGTATATTTAACAAGTGTAGAATTATAAAGATTTTCTATTTTTATGGACATTTTGGTGAGTTGTATCATTCTGAAATATGTCTATTCTTTTTGATATATTGTATATTATTTCTTTCCCAATTTCTTATTGTACCTTTCTAACTTTTTTACTGTTAATTCCTGACATTGATTATTTTTGTTTTCTCTCTTTTAATTCTTATTCAGTCTCACCAAGCATGTATCAATTTATTAATCTTTCCATATTTCTTCCTTTATTTATTAAACTCTATAATGTTTCTTGTATTCTACTTTCATGGGGCTTAATTTGCCTTTTTCTTTCCATATTCTTGGGATGGAGATTTAGATAAATGACCTTAAGCTTTTCATTTTACCTAGCATATGAGTTTTTAAGGATGCATATTTTCCTCTAAGCATATTTTATCAGAAAGCTGCAAGTTTTGAAAGTAGTACTTTATTTTTCATTCAATTAAAAGTATTTTCTCTTTGCCATTGTGATTCCCTTCATGCCCATGAGTAACTTAAAAGTATATTTCTTAGCTTTTGATATATGGGGATTTTCCAAATAGATCTTTTTTCAGATTTTCTAGATTAATTATACTGTGAGTAGAGAATACAGCCTTTATCACTGCAATTCTTTGAAATTTATTGAAACAAGATTTTTTGAGGCAGCATAACTGCCCCATTTATTCTTGAAAAATGTATTGTGCAGTTGTTAGGTAGAGGGTATGTGTGTGTGTGTGTGTGGTTAAGTCTATTAATGAGTAGTTCAAATTTTTATTTATTACTTAGTTGTTATTCACTTGTTCTCTTTGTTACTGTGTTGGAAATCTCCCATTAACATTTTGAATTTGTCTATTTTTCATTTTAGCTCTGTCAATGTTTGTTTCAAATATTTGAGATCACACATATTTTGAGGTTAATACAAATTATATATCATTAAATCTCCCCGAATTTTTAGCATTGTGAGTATCTTTCTTTACTACTAGTAATGCTTTCTGATACTCTTTTGCTGACTGTCTGCATGGTATATCTTATTCTACCTTTTTTGGCTTCACACTTTACCTGGACCTTGGCCCAGGAATCCTTGACTGCTTTTTTAAGTTCTCTCATCCCTTTAAGCTGAGTGACATGCGTACTTACATGTGCACACACACGCACACCCACACACATCCCTCCTCCTTTGCTTCTTCTCCTCTCCAGAATTGCTGACCCAAATCATCTAGGAATTACCAGTTCCTTTTCCCTTTTCCTTGATCATTTTTGTATGTGTTTTACTTCTTAAACATTTCATACTCATTACTTAATATTTTTATCTAATAATTCCAGTATTTCAAGTATGTGGACCTAAATATTTTTGTTGCTTTCTTTGACTCTCACATATGGTAAGTTGTTTTCTTGAATTTTATGTAATTTTTAAATCTACATTCATGTTTAGTTGAACTTATTTCATGAATTCCTAAGAAACTAGTTTCAGAATGCTTTCTTCCAAAAAGACTTTACACTTATTTCTCCCTAAAGCTACTTGAGTCTCCTTTGAGGATTCCAGTTTATATTAAGAGTGTCAGAATCACCTTCACTCCTGACATTGGTCCTAATATCTCATTTCTTGATTCCATTGTTTGGGTATTTGATTCCAGAGCTACTCCAGCTTTTATGGGGGTTTGCTCCCCACTGCTCATGCTTCTAGTTTCTAACTTCCTCAAGAGCCTAGAAATGTGCATATTAAACATGTAAATATTTTACTATAATTTATGCATGATTTGATTGTATCAAGCAGGTGCATTCTTCAGCATCAGTCATGTGGCATACCGCTTGGAATCTAACCCCTCCACATTCAGTGCTCCATCCCCCCTTCCCAACTCCCTCTGCATCACGCCAGATAGATCTGTGTTTCTTGGGAAATTCTCATTAAAAGGATTTATAGATCTTTCTCAACTTGTGATGGGGTTACCTCCTGAGAAACCCATAGTAAGTTGAAAATATTGTAAGTAGAAAATGCATTTAATACACCCAACCTACTGAACATCATAGCTTAGCCTACCCTGCCTTAAACGTGCTCACAACACTTACATTAGCCTACAGGTGGGCAACATCATCTAAAACAAAGCCTATTTTATAATAAAGTGTTGAATATCTCATGTAATTTATTGAATACTGTGCTGAAATAGAAAAACAGGTTATATGTATCAGTTGTTTACCATCGTGATTTCGTGGCTGACTGGGAGATGTGGCTCCCTGCTGCTGCCAAGCTTCACAAGAGAGTGTTGTACTGCATAGTGCTAGCCCAAGAAAAGATCAAAATTCAAAATTCCAAGTGTGATTTCTACAGCATGCATATTGCTTTTGCACCATCGTAAAGTCGAAAAATTGTAAGTCAAAACATTGTAAGTCAGGAACTATCTCCATTCCAAAAAGTCTCTAAGAATTTTATTCCAAAAAGTGCCCAGGAATTTCCACTCACCGACTTTGAAAACACTTAAAAGCCCACGTGTACTATTTTGTGCAAAGACCTCAGGTTCTTTCCACTCCCATTAAACACATCACCAATTGATTGTACAGCTTCGAGTGGGAGGAATCATCACTCGCTGTGTCTCTGTCTAATAAATAAATGAAATCTTTAAAAAAAAAAATGTGTGGCAAAGGTTCCATGTTGGAGGGAAGATTCCATACTGGAGGGATGCAGCAAAAAGGGCAGATCAGGAAGCTCATGTATAAGTTAATGCGGAGTCTATTTTATATTATTAGGCTGCCTCTAGCAAGAGGATGAATTGCTAAGAACATACGAATGAATTGGTAAGATTTTAGGCTTATCTTCAAAGGCACATGATCACCACGATCATCTGATTTGAAATCTGTATGAACCCTAGAAGCATGATTTGAGCCAATATATCCCAGATTCCAGATTCTTCCAGTGAAGGGAGGCTCCTTGTACATCTTATCTCCTTGCATACATAGAATGCAGCCTTAGCTTTGGGTAACAAGCTCCAGGCATTTTTCAGAAAAAAAGCTCGTTAAGATGATTTTTGCAAAAGAGGTCTCCTCATTAGTAACCAGACTCACTGCAGTGCTTATTTATGTCTGTCTTCTGAGTGCCTGGAACAGAATTCCAACCTAATACCATTTCTGTTTTCAAAGGACCCTATCTTCTAGACCTCATTTAGCATGAGGATAGAGAAACACAGATAAACGTCTTATCGGGCGAAAAAGTAATTTCATGTTCTTGCAGTTCTTTTCTCTGTCTATTCAAATGCTAGATGCCCTTTCATCTTCTACAAATGATTTTTTCTTAATCCGCAAGAAACTAGTTCATTCTTTCTAACAACATCATTATATTTTGAGTGAATTATCATAGAACAATTAAGAGCTGTTCTCATGTGACACACTTATCTTTGGCTGTTTGTTTCAAAATTTGATTCAGCTGTGCCCTCCACTATTTCCTCATTTTGTTGAATGCCTTTGTCAGCTCCGAGGAAAGAAAATAACACAGCAGGGGGCAGGGCGTAAGTCACGTATTATAAGACATTATTGCCTTTGGAAACAATGTTCTCCATTATAGCTCAATGAGCTAATAACAACGCATTATTTTGTTAAAAGGCAGTTGTTACTATCATGGTAGCAAAACATCCTATAACATTAACTAAGCTATTACTCTGACATTTTTGGATAAATGAAGAAAAAAACCTTTTTTCATGAAACCCTATTTTGTCATGCATTACATTTTCATGCTTTCCTGTAGAAATTTTGTTTTATAAGAGGCGTACTACAAACATAAGTGTGGTGACAGGCCTGAGATTGAATCCTTACTCTATCATTTGCAACTGCTATGACTTTATGTGATAGAGCTTCTCTAATTCATAACTTGTGCATCTACAGAATGGGGATTTGTGAAATTTATGAGTAATATAGGTAATGTGGCTAGCTCAGCGCTTCACACAAGGAGACACTCAAAAAGAGGGAGGTGTTATTACTACCATTAAACAATCTTAACTGACATTTACTTTTTTGCCCAGAATTCCACTGACCTATGACAACAACTAAATAAATAAATAGAAACTTTGGCTGTGCTAGATGCTTGTTTCATAGGTTCACTTGGTATTAGAGGAGCAAAATTTCTCTTTTCATCTTGTCTTAACAGAAGCCTTGTGCGGTCTATCTGTATACAGAACATTTTCTGAAACCCTTTGAGGAAACCCTTTGGCCGCTCAGACATTCTCTGAGGCTTATGACGTGGTGGCGTAAAGCACTGCTGATCTCCTTTTCTGACAGCTTGAGTTTCATGCAGTGGAGAGAACACTACAAGATGTGAAGTCAGCCATCCAAGCACAGAGGAGGAAGTCCCATCTTTACATTATTGAGCGGAGCCCTAATCTGGCTTTGTTGTCACTGCTAAGTAACATAGCACGGAAATGTCCTGTTCACGACAGTGTATCATTAGATCAAATTCTATATATCAGTTCATTTGCACCTATTTAGTAATTGCCTGCTTTGTGTCAGAAACTGAATTAAATACCAAAGATACAAAGTACGACATGGTTCTTATGCTTGAACTGCCTGAGTTTAGTGGAGGAGACATACACATTAACAGACAGAGATTCCTAGTCTGGCCAAGAAGGTGTAGATTAATGCCTTCCAGCTTCTCTTCACCAAGTACAAAAATAAACCCTGAAAATAATGCAATAGGTAGCATAAGGAGAATTCTGAATGATGGAAAGAGGAAGGCAAACTGGTTAGTGATCCCAAGACTGAAGGAAAAACATAGTGGTGGAATCTTACAACCTTCCACCCAACAGCAAAAGGTGACCCAGGCCCTGTGTGCTGGATTTCCCATCTAGCTAAAGAGGGCAGGCCAACTGGCTCATTCCTCCCCTGTCAATAACACCAGGCAAGCAGGACAATATATGCAAGGGGGAAAGATCAAGACCCACATTGAACATCAGCAGGCAAGGGAAATGATGTTCTCATTGGGCCTGAGACTCTCCTCCACCACATAGAGAAACTGGGTGGCTTGGTGACCTCAGCAATGGGGAGCCACACAAGCAGCCCGACTGAGAAGCCTCTTTGTCACTGCAATGCCGAGACTGCCCTCTGTCGCCAGGAGACTGGGTGAGTGGGCAGACGAGGTGGAAGGGGATCCAGCTGCGGATGAGTCTCTTTGTCCTTTGGAGAGAGGGGGAGATTCTCAACACCTACAGCCAGGACTTACACGTGTGCGTGCTAAACCTACGTGGGTGACTGCCAGCTAAAATAAAAGATTTTAATAGGACCTAGAGTCTCCTAACGTAATTGTCAGAAGGTTGATGATACAATTAAAAGTAACCCATATTACCAAGCCAAGACAATCAACCAATGCCAACACCAAGACAAACCAGATACTGGAGTTACATGACAAGGATCTGAAAGCAGCCTTCATAAAAATGCTTAAGCATGAAATTACAGATTCACTTGAAGCTAATGAAAAATAGAAAATCTTAGCAAAGAAAACCAATCTGTCACAAAGATATTTAAGAATGTAGCAACTGATCTTAACTCTGGGACTAGGTAAGAAGGAATAGAGAGAGATTCTAACTCTTCACCCTAGAATTTTGTGTATGCTTTGAATTATTTTCAATGAGCATGACATTTTTAAAATAGAATTAAAATTCAAACTCTATAAAATTAGCTAAATTGTATTTTGAGAAATGAGAGGAGGAGCTTCTCTATGTTCTGCTATTAAAATTTCTTTTCTGGTAAGTAGCTATTTTTTTTAATGGTATTACATTGAAATCAATGAGTTAGCAACTTCAAAAAATTAGTGGCTTTCCTTATTAAAAAAAAAGTTGATAAAAAAAAAAGTTGATGAGCCACAATTTCAAAAAAAAAAAATGAGAGAGAGGGAGAGAGAAGTGCATCACTTTCTAGGAACAAGTAAGTTCTCCCATTAAAATGGCCAAGTTGAATTCTGGCCATCCCCATGTACGGGGCTGATGCCTGTGCTCTGTATTCGGGGAGATGGAGAGCTAAATATTTTTATATTTCTATTTTTAAATACTTTTTTTGCTCTCAACTACATGCTTGTTTTCCTAATTTATTAGAAACACTAGATGGTACGATTAGAAGTTGAAATTTTTTGTCCTCTGCATCTTATTGCTATTTACCCAGCAAGCAAAAGTACGACAGCCAGTGCTGGTTTTGGAGTGATCACCATATACAAGGCTCTATATACATGGTGTTACTGCTAAATTCAGCTTTAAAAGATTATGGTTCTTCAAAACCACCACTACTTGGGGACAGTTATTATCCAGTTCGCGATGTGGAACTCAAAATAGAAAAGGTGGCTAGAAATGATTGGTGTTTACCCCGTTCTTCTTCCTACAAGGTTGGGCACTGAGCTCTGCTCTTTTGACTTTAGTAAGTGGAATAGAGGGAACCCTGGCTCCCAGGGCTGCTGGAGGATAAGAGGATAAGAGGAAGGGCACCCCCCCCCATACTTTTTGGTTTTGTTTTCTCATTTGTATTTGTTACCTTCCAAAGTTCTGACCATATATGGTGTGATACTGTGAACTTCAAATAAGAAATATATAGGTTCTCCGCCCTGTTCCTGGCACAGAGCCCCTAAAACCATTGGAATTTTTTATGTGATAAGAGCGATTAAGGTGTCTTTTTTAATGTTAACGAGGTGACTTTGAGAAAGCCCAAAAGGGTGAGGTTTGGCTGCCTCTGGAGCCAGCCAGGTGATGAGAGGGTGGGAACTTTCTTGGAGACTCCAGACCATTTCTGCACACCTTGCCCTAGGCTTCTCTTCCATCTGGCTGTTCCTGAGTTATATCCTTTTATAATAAACTGGTGATCTAGCAAGTAAACTTTCCCTGAGTTCTGGGAGCCACTCTAACAAATTAATGGAACCCAAAGTGGGGGTTGTAAGATCCTTGGATTTACAGCCTGTTGGGGGGGAGCAGGCTTGTGGGACCCTACACCTATGGAATCTGATGCTATCTCAGGGTAGATAATATCAGCACTGAGTTGAGCTGTCGGGAGAGAAAACACAGGACATCAGGAATCATGAGTCACTCACCTAATTAGTTGTACCTGTAGCTACACTGTTTACAACCAAGCTTCCAGGTTCAGCAATCAGACCACATAGAAAGGCAGGAAGCAACAGAGAAGATAATACAGTGAAATCTATGTTTCTGCCAAACCTAGACGGAAGTGCCAGAAGCAAAGGTCTAGGGAAAGAGTGTGCTGTGTGCAGTGCCGAAATTGCAGGGCTGTTCGGGGTCAGACTGCGGTCCCTCCTGCGGAAGCATCCATCCTTTCTTTACCATGGCAGCAAGAGCCTCTGCTTGTGCCAGAAGCATCCTGGTTGTGGCATGAGCATACCGATTTCGGTGCTCCTGTCTGAAAAAACTGTCAGTATAAAAATTAACCCCCAAAAGGGATTTGTCACCATCAGCGGCATGAATATTTCAATTTCTGGATCCACCATTTTCCAGGAAGACACATGGTATCTTGGAACAAATAAGTTATCCCTGAATAACTATCTCAGTCCAAAGTGACAGAGGTAAGAAGAGTTGCCATTTTTGGAAAAAATAAAAATCTACATAAAAAAATTTGATGAGGTTTATAAAAATGATTCAAACAACACAGAGGTGTTTAAAGTAATACTGTCCCCTTGCCAATCTCTCTTCCCACTCAGTTTTTCTTCCCCACAGTTAACTATATCAACAGTTTCACGTTTCCATGTCCAAAAAAATCTGTATACATTGTATGTAAATGACACTTATTTACACAAAGATTTGTGCTGTACAATTTTCTTTTCTTATTAACCAAAATATTGATCAACTTTCCACTTAAGTAGCTAAATCTCATTTCTAGTCAGTTGCAAAATAGCACAACCTATGGTTATTATTAATACTTTTCCTATTAATAAACATTTGTATTGCTTCTGGCTTTAGGCATCAGTGAACATCTTTGCACTTAACTAAATTGCTAAATAAATTCTGGTGGGATTCAAGATCACAAGAAATGTTGATATTTTCAAGTCATCTTTCAACATGATTTGAGAGTACTTGTTTATTCTAACCAACAGTGGCTATTATAAAATATTGTAGTGTTTCCTCTAAGATAGGAAAAAATGGTGTCCCGTTGTCAATTTGAATTTGCATATATGGTTATGAGTGAATTTTAGCATCTTGCCATATGGCTGGTTATTCACTATTTGCAATATTTTTCTGTGAAATGTTGCTTCGAGTCTTTCCTCATTTTTCTATTGTGAGAACTCTGTGTAGTAAGGCAATATGACATTTATCTGGCATACATTTTATATTTTGCATATATTTTCCATAGTTGTCATTTTTCTTATGACATTGTGAAATTTCTTTGCAGTACACAAGTTATACTTTTTTTTTATGTAGCCTAATTTATGACTTTTTCAGTTTTTGAGTCAGAAAAAGTTTTTTCCATTCCAAAGTTTTTAAAAAATAAAGTTATTCCTTCTGGTGCTTTTAGAATGTCTCTTTTTATATTTAAAAGCTTGTATTTCTGATATTTACTTTAAAGTTTCTAGTAAGGATTCAGCTTCATCTTTTTCAAAAGTTCTAATCAAATGGCTCAAAAGAACTTTGTGAGTAATCTCTCAGATGCTCAATTATTTTAAATGTCCTCTTTACCAATTTCTTATTATATTTATGAGTCTATTTCTGACTTTGTTTCAGTTTCCTTGATCTATTTATGCATAGTAACAAATTATTTTAGTGTAGCTTCATAATACTTTTTAAACCCATAAAAATGACTTCCTGCTAGTTACTTTTCTATATTAGAGTATTTCAAGATATTTTCACATGCTGATTATTTTATATGAATATTTGCCAAGTTAAAAAAGAATCTGTTCTTATTTTAATTGAGATATATGTGAGTTAACTTTAATTTAGGAAAAAATGTCAGTAGGAATCCTGGTTTTCTATACAAAAACAGGATAAGGCTTTCCATTTATTTAGGGCTTACTTCATGTCTTTTAGTGAAATATTAAAATTCTCCTCATGGAGTGTCTGATTATCTTTACTTTGGGTTTATTCTTAGATATTTTATATCTGTTGTTTTGATGGTGACAGTCTTCCCCGAAGTGCTGATTAAAGGAAAATGGAGAAGATATGATTTGTGAACTTGAGAAACTCAGTGTTGGATCAGGAGTTTACCAAGATATAAAATACAGTAGTATTGAGAAAACAGACGTATGCACAAAATGATGTGGGGGTTCAGAGGAGATAGTATCCATCTCTGCAAAATCAGTTTCCTGATCCAATGCAACATTCGATCTGGGTGTTGAAGAAGGAGTGGAGTCTAGGGCAAGAGAAGAGGCAAGGGCTTTGCAAGTAGAAGGAGGGGCCCAGGCAAAGAGAAGGCAGGGAAGGAGAAGGCATGTCTCACGGGTGATTTCCTGCTGGAAATCTCACATGGCTGCAGGTAGAAATGTGTGAAAGGAAGTTAGGATTTTCGCTCCTAGGGAGAGTCTTTTATTTCAAGGTAAGGAATTTGGAATAGATTAGATTTGTTTTTTATCACAAGATAATTTAAGTAGCTGTGAAAAGGTTTATCCAAAATGAGGAGAGACAAGCGGCAGAGAATGCCAGCAAAGGAAAGAAAGGTCAGGTGTGGCTAGAGAAGCTGAGGTCCCGGCAGCACATCCCAATGGCAGCAAAGCTCTAATATAAAGAAGATTCTCATTAAACAGTGAAAGAATTAATGAATGAGGGCCACCTGGGTGGCTCAGTGGGTTAAGCGTCTGCCTTCGGCTCAGGTCATGATCTCAGGGTCCTGGGATGGAGCCCCCTGTCGGGCTCCCTGCTCAGCGGGGCGTCTGTTTGTCCCTCTCCCTCTGCCCCTCCTCCCCAAGCTTGCTCTCTCTCTCTCTCACTTTCTCTCTCTCTCAAATAAATAAATAAAAGTCTTTTAAAAAAAGAATTAATGAATGAAAAAGCAAGGGATATTCAAAGTCAGGTATTTCCAGAAGTGCACAATGTGTAATAATTTAATTTCAAGATTTAAACCACTCATTGTACTCACATGCCAGAATTCCCAGAAGTATATAGCACTTTGCCTAGTGAGCAGGGCAACATTAAGGAACAAGAGTCTGGAACAAAGCTCTGTTCTGAAACACAGCAGTAATTAAGTAAATGAATTAATAGTTTCAAAGCCCTTGGGACAGTGCTTTACACAAACTAAGTGTGATATAACTGATAGAACTGCTAAGTAAATAATGAAGACTTGGATGCCAGGGCCTTGGATAAAAATTTTAAAGTAGTAAATGTTTAAATCAGACCTCAGTTGCCTCTTTCTTAACTACCCACCTCTCCCTCCAGGTGCCCCCTGCATTTGCCTGATCCCTTCTTCCTAAATTCCAAACAACTCTATTAATCTGCCTTTTGTTCCAAACCACCTCACACAAAAAAGATATATTTACTACAGGAGTCCGTGCGGGAATGGTTTGTGTCATTTGACTCATGGAGGGAAGCTATGTACAGCTGGACCATCGTGAGCAAGACGAAGGATGGCCAGACAGGGGCAGGACGCAGCACATATCATTTGTATCCCCCACTTTTAAGGAGTTTGGATCTTATCCCAAGAGCAATGGGAAGCCAGTAAAGGAATTTAACAAGAGAATTATGTGCTTAGACTTTCATTTTTAAATGATCCTTCCAAATCACGGTAGAGAATAGATTTGAAGAAATCAAAAGCAAATGTGGGGTAGCTATTCCTTTAGTCAAAGTAGAGATGATGGTGGTTTAGATTATTGTAGGAGCTGTGGAAAAAGAGGTGGAAGTGGGGCTCAATTCAAACGAAGAAATAAAGAGAGGGTAATATGAAGGGTGATGACCAGGTTTTGGGCCACGAGCACCTAGGTACCATTTCTCAAGGCAGGAAATTTTGGAAGAAGTTCAGTTTAGGAGGGAAAAGAGCACGTGTTCAGTTGGTTAAATGGGCCTGTTGTTCAGTAAAGTCTGGGCTAGAGAAGTAAGTTTGGGAGGGCCTCTCTTCACATCTTTTCAGCCCCACCTCTTATGCCGGTCAAAGCTACTACAACAACCACCAGTGTCCCCCCTCATCCAAGTTTCAACCAGATTTTTGAAACCTAGTCTAAAAAAAGAGAGGTCTAAAAAGGAGAGAAAAGAGAAGTCAAAGCAGCCACAAGAAGGGAATATTGAAGGAGGGAGTAGCCAGCTTTGTCAAATCTTTTAAGCCCAAGAAAAAGGAAGACCGTGGGATGCCTGGGTGGCTCAGTGGGTTAAGCGTCTGCCTTTGGCTCAGGTTGTGATCCCAGGGTCCTGAGATCGAGTCCCGCATTGGGCTTCCTGCTCGGCGAGGAGCCTGCTTCTCCCTCTTCCTCTGCCTGCCACTCTCCCTACTTGTTCTCTCTCTCTCTCTGACAAATAAATAAATAAAATCTTAAAAAAAGAAAAGAAAAGAAAAATGAAGACCAAAAATATATGGCAGGTTTGGCATCATGGAGGCCAATGATGCTCATAGCTGGGAACAGCCTTTTCTTTGAACGGAACACATGATTGTAAGAACACAGGGAACTGCAATCAAAGACATTCTCAGACTGAAACTCTAGGTATTGAGAAGCTGGGCAAGCAGATAAGCAAGGGGGCTTTCACCCTTGTGGAATCACACCATGCTGGGGGCTCTCAATTTGTGACATTGGTTGTCCAGGACAGCTTTTGGGCCCACCGTGCTCGGCTCCTGCTGTGGGATACTCGGGAAGGTGGACTGTGAGCCTATTGGTGATTTACATGTTTCTCAGGATACATTCACTGACTTCTGGACCAAGTTAACAATAATTTTTAACTCAGTTGTCATCTCTGATCTTGTATAAACGTATGATTGAGTTCTCATCCGTGATATTACCTGGAAATGGAATGGGCAGTACTATCCTAAAGGAAATGCTTTTGTCACTATAAAAAGCATTTTGTGGGAATTTACCAGGTATTTAAGCCATTTCCTCATTTTGTGAGGATTGTTGCTACCAGACACTTTCTATGAGAGAAAAAAAAAAAAGAGCAAATTTTCTAGAATTCCTCCATCCATGTGCTTTACAGCTAGGGTCACTTAAAATTCTAGCCTGGCCCCACCACAAAAATGCCAACTTTTCTCTCCTAACAAAGTCCTTCTGAATCCCATCTCTAACTGTTAATAATAATTTTTCCCTGACTCCTACACATAGTTGGCAAGGGACTTGGATGAAAGGCCCAAAGAAATGCAGAAACATTTTGAAATAGAAGATTTCTCGGTGTCCACACTGAGAAAAAGAGCTCAGGCCTGTATTCAAAGACTAGGTAGTTATAACTTTTGATAAAATATAATACTAATAAAGAAAAATAAGGTTTGGAGAAAGAGAAATTGCTTTTATATTTCACATGAAAATGTCAATACTGTTATTCAGTTCTTGAATTCAAGTGCTTTAGTCACTCTGAAGTACCTATCAGGATGATGGAACATACTTAATGAGAATAGTTAACATTTACTGTGGGCCAGGCGTGGTTCTCATGCTTGCTGTGTCCTGGGTCTGAATCTTCTCAATAACTACACAAAATAGGTAGCATTATGTCTATTTCTTCAATAGGGAAACTGAGATACAGAGTTTAAGTAACTTGTCCAGGTTAACAGAACCAAAAAGTGGCAGAGGCAAGATCCAAATCCCAACCTTGCTTCAAGTCCATGTTCCCAAACCCTTAGAATAAGAGTGCTCTAAAAATGGAAGTAAGCAAACAGACCGCAGAATTCCTCCTTCACTCGTGTGTGCTTTCCTGTGCAGGCTTCTCATAGTCTCGCATTGCTGAAGTTAGTCAAAAGCAAGAGAAGTTCAGAAAAACGTCTGAAGAAGCCCATCATTGAAAGTACAGAATGGACGACTCATTGTGACTATTGATCGATGTTTAATGACAGCTGATATCAAATCATTAGGCTAGAAAAATCGGACTCCGTAACCTGCGATGCGTTCTTTTTCTATGTCATTCTTCAATGGATTCCAAAGCCTCTAGTGAGAGGCAGAATCCACATAGAAGAGGAACCAAACAGAGTAGAGGAGGAATGACCAGTCCAAAAGAGTCCTGGGTGTTTCTGCGGGTTCAGGGGCGAGGCTGCTGCCTGCCCTCCCGCCCGGAGGCTGACTGCCCGCCCAAGCCACCTCACCCTCATCTGCGGGGCTGCAGCCCAGGCTGAGTGGACTGCATTTGACTTTACTTCCTGCAATAATGTTAATTTGAGAAGACTATTTAAAGGTCGGCCTAAATTTAAGAACAATTTCTAACAATTAGAATTTGTCGATGCTGAAATTTTTTAAATGGGGGGAAAAAAACCTTTTTGCACTCAGAAACAAACACCTGATACAAAGAAGGCTTAATTCAGCACAAAATCAGTTGCATCTCAGTTCTGAAAAAGATCTTCATATTGAGTATCTCTTACTTGCCTGCACTTTACGAGGCCAGAGATTTCCAAAATAAAATGTCATCTTCTTCCTTGCCTTCAAAATCTGTTTCTTAGCCATGTGTTCCTTCAAGATGCTATGAGCCTCAAAGTGGTTTAAAGGAATGCTGATCTTGAGATACAGACATGAATTCAAATCCTGACCGAACATCTATGCCCGCATCCCATTTCGGACATTTTGAGCTTTGGTTCCTCACATGCAAAATAACAATAACACTCACTTTATGAAGTAGTTGTGAAAATGCTTCCATAACGATTGGCACAGAGAGGGACTTAAATATAGTGATTACATCTCAAACTCAGTCCTTCTCACACTAATTCACCCATTTCAGTAAATTATTTTGTCATTAAAAAATGCTCACTCGGTGACCCTCATGGGTCACCAAAGCATTGTGGAGACTTTCAGGAATAACCGAGATGGATGGGCTGGGGTTATCTAAGTGCCACACTTCTGAAACCAGGCAGCAGCGAAGAGAATTATCTGTCTAAGGTGCTCTCCTTGGCATGAAATGCCAGTTTAATGGCCACAGAGGGACTTGAAAATTCCACTGGCAGGTGGGCAAGGATAGCCTTCCTCTTCTGAAAGTTCTAGACTTTGGGAAAAATGATTCTTGCCTCTAAATCTCCTGTGAGCTTTATTGGTGCCTCTTTGTGTCTTTATAGAGCAGATCTGATTCCGGGAAGGGGCCTGGATAAATCGGCCATTTGGGCAGTCTCTTAGGTCACGTGCACTGCAGGGCTCAGGGCTGGGCTGAAAGCCACTGTCTCTGAGCATGCAGGATGCAAGCCGCACAGAATGGGTTGGACCTGAAGTTGATTCTGGATTCCTTGGGGTATATTGAAAAATAACCCAAGAGTCCAGACCATTCCGAATCTGGTATTACTTCCATTGTGTTGAGCCTTTGGTATGGGGATAATAAGAGATCCATTTTGTTTTTAAAAACAAAACCATGTACAAAATGAACAGTTCTCCATTGTCGATTGCTTTTTGGAGTAGTACACTCTAAAAATTGCATTTTATATCTCAAGGCAAATAAAAAACTTGTGTGTGACTATCTCCTATCAGACACTTTTCTGTGTGGCTCAGTAATCTCCACTGGCCTGAGAGGAAGTTCAAGTTTTTTAAGGTATCATCCTAGAAAGGAGATGATTTCACCAGATACAAACACTATTTCCTGGGACTTAGATTGTTCTCAGAAATGTCTATTCAACATTCAGTGTGTGTGTATGTGTACATCAAAACGTAAGTATCTACAGCTTGATGACCTTGAAATAAAGTTAAGAATAGAGCAAGATGAAAGCAAGGAAGAGATGAGCTACAGTTTCTGAGCTGAGCTATGTGAAAGAGCTGGTTCTATCCCTTAAACATCCCAGGGGAGGTTTATGTACATAGACTTGCTTGAGTGCATTTAATTAGTTAACTAGTTAATGCCATGCATAACCAGAGCCAGTTTTGATTAGCCACTGTGCTAAGGACTTTATACACAACCTAATTTAATCTACTTTGCAGGCTTTTGAAGAAGATGCTATCACTATGCCCATTTTAGAGAAAGGTAAACTAAGGCACCAAAAAGAGGGATGGCTAGTACCTCCCATGGAGGTAGACAGACACTAAGTTCTGAGGCCTTAAGCACATCAGTGAGCCTCCTTGTGATGAGTGGAAGTAGCATCAGGCTGCACACAGACCGTCTGACTCCAAAGCACAAGTTTTTAACCCCTACAGTCCATTGCTGCTCCCCATCCCTGTGCTAAACCCATGTAGCATCCCCCCGAGTTTAGAAATAAAAATTCAAGTCATTCAATCTCCACTTGATTATTGTTTTGACATCATTTCCTTTGTGCCACTAAGGTTTCTTTTTTCAGTGAAAGCAAGCATCGGATTCGAAAACTCTTAGATCTTAGCTGAGGTTTGAATTTATGATTCATGAATTGATGATTCCTGGCTCCAAGATGCAATGAATGCCAAATTTGTTTATTTCTCAACATCAACTCAGCTCTGAGCACCCACTTGCCATGGGCTGTGAGGAGTCCAACATCATTCACTGGTCATGGTGCCCTGCCTTGCTTTGGGCAGCCCTGCCAGGACTCCTGTGACCAAGTGGCCCAGGAAAGTCTCCAGTCGTTAGCTCCCTGGGAAACTGGCATCACAGCTGTGCCAGCAAGCTCACCTTGTCAGGGTCAAGCACTGGTGTCCTGCCGTCTGTCCTGCATCTGTCCTGCCATCTGTCACGTTACCAAGGCAGGCAGGCCCCAACGATGCCCCTCTTAGCTGCCTCCCACTGCAAGAGCCCTCTGCACTGCTCCCAAGAGTGACCAGCCTCCAGAGACGCCCACACTGCCAATGGCCCACTGAGACTGCCAACTCCAATCTCTTCCTTCTCTTAACGAATGCGTACTGAATGCTCAGTATGTCCTAGGCACTGTTCTAAATGTCATGGAGGAAAAATAACCACTGGGCAAAAAAAGGCCCAACTCTTTATACTTTAGTGGGTAGACAGACAGGAAAAAAGTACAATAAAACTATAATGCCATGACCCAATGTACTAAGTGCTAAGAAAACTAAAGCAAGTGGAGAGAGAGCAAGGCGTGAGAAAAAGACTCTTTGAGGTTGGAATATTTGAGCACAGATAAGAATAAAGTGAGAAAGTGAGAAAGTGAGGCTTGAAGCCTTCGAGGGAAGAGAAAAGAGCAACTTGCTTGAGGAACACCAAGTATCTGACGAAGGGGGAGAGTGAGAGGAGATGGGGTTGAAGACTTTGGATCTTATGGGGCATTACAGGCCATAGAGTGAAAAATTTGATTTTATGCTGAGTATCTGTTAAAAGCCACTGTCCATTCTGCATCCCATCTTTCTTCCTCTGCTCTCAGGATAAAGCTGAACCAAATTCAGCCTCCAGGCCCTGTAGGATCTGTCCTTCCTACCCTGTGGCCTCATCTAGGACAACTCTCCTCACTATCCTTGCTTAAATTCTTTTAATGTGGTCCCTCTCAACACTTCACCTTCACGTGCTGATCCCTCTGTGGAGAACACTCCTCCACCACCATTTGCCAAGGGAATTTCTTCCTTTCCTTTAGGTCCCAGCTCAACCATACTCGCTAGAAGAGCCTTTTGCAACTCCCTGATCATGATGTGAAGAATTTCCAGAAGGGCCCTATGGCTGTCCTTGTCTGGTATATAAGTTTACACTTACTTGTGCAATTCCTTGATTGATGTTCATCTTCTATACTAGACTCGGCTCTGTGAGGGCAGGAACCATATTTGCTTACCAATTTATTTACCAATGAAATCACAGTGTTTAGCAAATAATAATCCTTGAGTATCCATTAAATGAATAAACAAACAACCTCTAAACTTGCCCTCTTCCAGCAACCACCCCTAATCCCTTCATGAGCTCAGACCTTCCAAAACACCATATGACCAAAGGTATTACTTTCATGATACAGCGATGACATGGAAGAGAGATGATGCCTTTCTATTCTTCCAGCCCCAGTCTCCACAAAATAATCGAACAAAACTTACACCTCCTTCTGTCTATACCTCTTGCCATCCTCAAGTTTACTGAAGGGCACAATGAGGGAGAAACAGAGGGTGAGGCTCTGTTCTGCCTCACAAAAAGAGGCATCGAAAGGGCATGGTACTATATGGACACTGCCTCTCTCTAGATGCCTGATCCCTCTCTTCCAGTCTTGTCCACACAGTCCTTCTATACTACCCAGCTGGGCTACACCACTCTCCTCCAAGAATTGCACCCTTTTTACAGAAGGAGGAGGTTCATATACCACAACTCCCTCCAAAGGATGACAGGGAATAATCCTAGGTTAGTGAGAAGGCACTGGTGGGGGTTCTGGGTCGGTTTTGCCCTCTCCCTCTGCTCTTCCCCTCTGCTTGTGTTCTCTCCCCCTCTCTCAAAGAAATTTTTTTTAAAATCTTAATAAATAAATAAATAAGTAATTTTAAATTTAATTAATTAATTTTTAAAGAGGCTCCCCCTTACCCATCCAGAATGGCTGGGGTCAGTTTCAATTACATATTTTCTAATATCATTTGCCACCAAGGGAAAAAGAGGAAGGCAGATAAGGCTAGAGATGGGTGTCACTTCATTTTACAGCATAATCTGCAGTCTTCATAGTGCAGCTCAAATTTCATTTCCTTCTCTTCCTATACTACAGTTGTCACCATCTGTAGTTACTTTTTTAAATGTGAAAATTGCCACAAAATTGATCCTTTGCTTTCCCCTATCTCAATCACACATTTTAATTCATCTTTGTATCTCCTATTTTGAAAGTATATAATTTTCCTACTAGTTCTTAGGAATTTACAGAATGCTGGGTCCCTGAAAATACTACGAACACAAACTGTTGACAGGACAAAGCTGATTTTATCGGTTTTCAAGGTGAAAGAAAGCATTATCTTGATAGAATCTCAGTAGCTTCTTAGAGAGTGGAGGGCAGACTTGTAATATTTATGATGTTTGGAACATGATTTAAGATGGATGTTTCATTGCGGGAACTTGATTAGAATTGGATAAGGACCACACTATAACAGTTCAGGCTTGATGAACACAGCAAGGTGGAGATTTTTAGGCAATGGTTTCTAAGGATGATGTAGAGAAAAGTGATTGGAGAGACAAAAAAAAAAAAGTATCTGTTGAAAAGGTGAATGTCTGATGTTCATTTAGATATCTCTTTTTTTGAGAGTGAGGGGGATTTTCTTGCAACAAAAAATACAGCTATGTGCAACTTTTGCCTTCCTGAGCAAAAGTTTCCTGGAATAGTCATATTAGTGAAGTCTGCTCAGTGGTACAATTTTCCAAAGATAGATCATGCTGTGTGGGTGTAGGTGGTTTCGGTTCTCAAATGCATCTAAATTTTAAGAATCGTGATTCAATTAGGACTAAGGATTCCAAAATTGGCTTAATGACTGAGGCTTAAAGAAATTATATGACCTGTGTAAACCCAGTTCGTTTCAGAGCCAGTTTTTTCACCCAACTGATCATGTTCTTTCTACTTCATGTTGCCCCCTCTGTAGAAATTCTTGTTATAGTCTAGCACTGTGGGCTAGAGTGACATGTCCAACTCACAGATGAATTCATCATATTTTTTATATACTCTGACACAACTAACTTTGTAAAATGTCATGCATGGATAGTAGAGTAACCTGGTTAGTGTAATCATGACGTACTTATTTATAAAAAATATCCCACCCAACTTGAAAAAGTAACTCAAAGGTACCTAACTTACTGAATAACATCTTGTAGAGAGGGCCTTGTGACAATTTATTTTGGATTACAGAGTCTAACACAGCAATTTGTACATGCTAGGATGGATAAATAGGAATATGATAGAATACTTTTACAACAACGTACATTAAAGATAATTCCAATAATTTACTTTTTAGTAAATGAGTGATGAATTCAAAAGACTTTTCAGGATGGTACAATATCAAAGAGACATCATTACAACATCAGTCATAACTACTGCACATTTATAAATCTCCACTGTAATTTTCTTGCTACATATAACTTATTTTAACTTAATTAACAACACCGGTGACTTAGCACTCAGAAATAGTTTGCTATCACATTTGCATATGGCTAGGATTGCTCTAACTTTTATTTGTGAAGTTCAGTTTTTCTTCCACTGCTATTCATATCCTTATTATTACTGAATGATTTAAACATCACCTTAGATTTCCAGAGGAAATTATGATAAATATGATAAATTATGATAATTATGATTAATGATGGTGCTTTATTTCAGAATTCTGTCCTCCAGAATGCATCTATCCTCTGTTAAATTAATGAACAAAATAGATCATGAAAGTCTGGATGAATCAGTTTTATAAATACTCTTTCAATACTTGCAGGAAATTACTGTGATTGAGTTTCCAGACAGAATAAAATTGGGAAGAAGGGGGAAAACTCTATTTTGGAGAATATGATTTCTTATATCTGTGGTTTACTTTTTATTTCTTTCATGTTGATTTCACTGTCATTTTCTACAGCTCCTCTTTGAAAACTCATATTGTCCTCCCAAGGATGACATTTCCTTCTCCTCAGGTTCTGAGAACAGCAGTTTCTAAGCCCATTTATATAAATACCCCAAATCTTAATTTCTAACTATCACTACATCTCTCTTATTACTTTACCAATATTATCATCTCTTCTTGATAAATATGTTTTCCCCTCTATATATCTTCTCTCACTTTTAGAGTTAATTTATTTCTTTGGAAAAAAATAACAGATACTTTCTTGGTGATGATATTTCTTCTTGAATCTATTAAAGAAAATTCTTGGTAAGTAAAACTTAACAACCTCCTTTCTTCAAGAATCAATAGCTCCAGGTCCTGGATGTTACCTATGGGAAGAGTAAACAGAGTTCCCTCAGGATTTGCTCCTTTCCATAAGTTCATAATCACTACCATCCTGCAAGCCAGAGTCATTTTACATTTTAAAAATGAATTCTACTCCTGCTTCAAAAGATGGAGTAGAAATACTTTTCCCTATTCCTCCTGCTGATTACAACTAAAAACCCTGGAAATACATATAAAACATGTATAAGGAGCCTCTCAAAGGTGGAGATCAGAGAACTTGGAGCCCAAGGAACGAATGGTGGTGAGTTCACGGTTTTCTTTTTGTTTCTTATACTCTAGACTGGGGTCTAGAGAAGACAGAAGCCCGCAAACACCCATAGGCAGAGACAAAGCAAAAGAAAACGAAGACACTGAGAAGAGACTGCTCTTCCTGGCCAAAGAACCAAGAAACGACAGGCTAGCAAGTCAGAACACTTTTAGACAATAATTGCTGTTCTTCAGCCAACTGTCAGGGGAAAAAAAACATGTCCCAGTGTGGAACTTAGATTTCTGTAATAAGGTACCCCAACAACCTGCAGAGGGTTTCACAAAAAGCCAAGTGGGGAGCCTTGACTTAGATCCTCACCAGGTAGTAACAAGGTGGCCCTACCTTGAGATGGTATCAGAGGACGCCTAATGGAGCATCAAGGCCTTTCATCACCACTCAGTGAAAATGTGATAATTAAGGATTATTATCAGTGATAATGAGGCAATCATCTATGGTTTCAGTAAGACCACATGGGGAACAGTGCCTCTCCAGCTCCCAAACAGAATGGTATCAGCCGAAGACTGGTAGAGGAGTAGGGGAGCCAAACTCCCAGCCCCACCCCGCAATAATGAGAAGCCTCTGTCCTGCCACTGCACCTGAGTCTCAGAGGCCGAGTGGGAAACCTGGACCTTCACCCCCTCTTGGCAGTAATGAGGCGGTACTCCACAACCCTGCCAGAGCAGTTTCAGATAAGACCTGCTGAAACACAAAATTGAAATAAGACACAGAGTCTCATAATGCCTTAAATGTCCGAGTTTCAACACCAAGATGTTAGAGCTGTTAGAATTATCAGACAAGAATTTTGAAGCAGGCATCATAAAATGTTTCACTGAGGAATTATGAGCACACCTGAAACAGTCGGAAAAGTAGAAGACCTCAGGAAGGGAATATAACAAAATATAAAGAAGGACCAAGTAGAAATGTTGGAACTGAAAAATATAATAACCTAAATAAAAAACTGAATAGATGAGCTCAATAATAGAAAGAGGGGACAAGGAGGTAAATCAATGACCTTAAGATAGAATATAATGATCTAATCTACAAAACAGAGAGAAAAAAGACTGGGGGGCAGAGGGGTGTGGAAACCTGAACAGAGCCTCAGGGAACTGTGAGACTGCAATGGAAGATCTAACATTTGTGTCATCAGGGTCCCAGAAGAAGCAGAGAAACAGGGCCGAGGTAAAAAAGTACTTAAACTTCTCAAATTTGGCAAAAAACATAAACCTACATATTCAAGCAGCTGAGTAAACCCCAAAAGTAAAAATACAAAGGAATCCACACCAAATCAGTCAAACTTCTGAAAACTAAAATGAAAACAACAAAATTCTTGAAAATAGTAAGAAAGAAATGATACCTTACCCATAGAACAAAAACAATTGGAATAAAAGTGCTTTTCCTTCAGAAACCACAAAAGCCAGAAAGAAATCGTTCAGTATTTTCCAGAACTGACAGAAAATATCTGTTGACACAAATTCTATACCCAGCAAAAATATTATTCAGAAATAAAGGGGAAATCCACCATTCTCAGATGAGTATACTAAAGAATTTTTATCAAGCAGATCACCATAAAAAATGACAAAGATCTCTAAACAGAAAGAAAGTGGCAAAAGAAGGAATCATGAAAGAGCAGAAAGAATGGATGAATAGTAGAGAGAGTAAAAGTACACTAGATATTCTTCTTCCTCTTGAGTTTTCTCAATCATATATCATGATTAAAGAAAAACTGTAACACAGACTGACATAGTTCTCAATTAATATAAAAGAAACCTTTAAGATGATTGTATTAGAGGGCACCTGGGTGGCTCAGTTGGTTAGGCGACTGCCTTCGGCTCAGGTCATGATCCTGGAATCCTGGGATCGAGTCCCACATCGGGCTCCCTGCTCAGTAGGGAGTCTGCTTCTCCCTCTGACCCTCCCCCCTTCTCATGCTCTATCTCATTCTCAAAAGGAAAAAAAAAAGTTGATTGTATTAGATAAATTACAGAAATGTGATAAAATTGTGTAGAAATAAACACACACAGGGGGGCCTGGGTGGCTCAGTCAGTTGAGTATCTAACTCTTGATTTCAGCTCAGGTCATGATTTCATGGGTTCTGAGATCAAGCCCCTCCCCTCTCAGGCCCTGGGCTCAGTGAGGAGTCCGCTTGAGATTTTCTGTCTCCGCCCCTCCCTCTGATTACATGCACGCGCTCACTCTCTCTCTCAAATAAATAAGTAAAATCTTAAAAAAAAAAAAGAGAGAGAGAGAGAGACACAAGTGCATATAAAAGTGAGAAAATCTGAGTAGGATTAAAATTATATCAACATTAAATACCAGTTTGTGATGTACTATCAGTTATACAAGATGTTATTGTTTAGGGAAACGGGGTGAAGGATACATGGCATCTCTCTGTGTATTATTTATTGTAATGGCATATGAATCTACAATTATCCCCAAAAAAGATTTTTTTTAAAAAATGCATGCCTGAGATGGAAACTGATATGAATAAGTTCCCATGACTCCAGAAACAAAGGCTGATATCTAAAAAAGATAGAAATGTTAGACTGCAAACACTGCTTAGCTTTATTTAATAACCAGTATGCTAGATTGGACCAGAAATAAAAAATAAAAATAAAAGCATCACCTAAAAAGAGCAAGAAACGTGGGAAGGATCTCATAGGTAGTCACAATATGACTTACTTACCAGACTCTGTGGTAGGGTCCTGAGGTTTCCAAGTTCAGAATCTTGACTTTAATCAGAGATTATACATCTCTGCAGAATGACTAATATTAATCTAACTCACAAGAGACAAATATTTACATGAGCAGGAACATGTGGATGCTCTTTCTTTGCTGACCCTCTCTCTTCCATCCACTCCTTTTCCTGGGTGTTCCTTTTTCAAGGCCCTCAATAAAGTATCCCATCTTTATTTGGGAAGCATATCTCCCTGGTTCCTGCTTGAATTCTGAGGTGATTGCTTCCAACTGAACATTAATGGAGCTTAATGGATCTCACTCCTCCCTAAAGGGGAAAACTGAACTCCAGTCCTATGAGGGAACAAAAGTGGGTAAAAAAAAAATCTGGTTTTAATTTTGTTTAAGCTAAACCATAATTTTAACTATAGCTGAACTGTAAACTTAAAGTTTAGAACTTATTTCTTCATCAGGAAATAAGTACATTCTACCCAAGTGAGCATTAATCTTTCACAAAGACCATACACTCAAGTTTTATATGAGGAAAGGAAAATTTCTCCCATTAATTTGATTCTGACTTTGCCCTTTAAAAAAACAGCAACCTTTGCACTATTCTTGTTAAGAACATCTGTTTCCTTCCTAGGACTAACTTGTATTGTGAAGTCCACAACACTGTATAAATAGCTCCCTCTTTCACATCCAGTGCAAACCAATAGGTACTTTATTCTTAATTTCATAGAAAATGGAAGAGGTATAGAAAAAGAACATGTCCAATTATATGAACCCCAGGTATCTGTTGTTCTTTCATTGGTGAGCCTTACCAAAGCTTTATCTCTTTCCCTACATAAGTACTTATTTTATATTCCTTTCACAGTTGCAAATAATTAGGTATGGAATAATTAGTCTACTTATGCTATGCTAGGTTACATGCTGGACCCTAAAATCCTTGAGGGTAAGAGCCATGTCTTGCCTATCCATCTGTTCCCAATGCATATCACAGGCAAATAGTAGGAACTCAATAAATATTTGTCAAATGGATGGATGGATGGATGGATGGATGGATGGACTGATGGATGGATGAATGGCTGGATGGTTGGATAGAGAAGAAGATGGCAAATGACTTAAGCTGTCTGTGCCTCAGTGATCCTATATGTAAAATAGGGTAGTTCTGAATATTAAATGTGATATCATAATGCACATAGAGGTATCCTTCCTTCCTACGTTCCTTCCCTCCATCCATCCCACCCTCCCTCCTTCTTTCCTTCCTTCCTTTCCTTTCTTACTTTTTCCCAATCCATACATCCATTTATCCATCCATCCATCCATCATCCACCTATATATTTAATCTGCATCATAAAACACAGGGGGATAATTAAGGTCTAGTGAAGGTTAAAAGTAACCAGATTCTGTGTTTATAAAAAAGTCTTATCATAGCTTGTATAAAACTGTAATATCATGCTCATCATAGTTAACTCATAAAATATAAAAAGAATGAAGAGAAACCAAAGAATTGCCCATGCTACCAAAATGATTATTGTTAACATTCTAATAGATTCCTTTCCAGCCTTTATCTATGAATAAATTGATTAAAGTATCATATGGCAAAACCATTAAAAAGCAAGGTCTAAAATAAGTCCTCAAGTAGATTATTACAGATAAATGGATAAAGAAGATGTGATACACACACACACACACACACAAGAATATTACGCAGCCATCAAAAAATGAAATCTTGCCATTTGCAACGATGTGGATGGAACTAGAGAGTATTATGCTAAGAAATAAGTCAATCAGAGAAAGACAATTATCATATAATCTCACTGATATGTGGAATTTAAGAAACAAAACAGAGGATCATCGGGGAAGAGAGTAAGAAATAAAAGAAGGCAAAACCAGAGAGGGAGACAAACCGTAAGAGACTCTTAATCATAGGAGACAAACTGAGGGTTGCTGGAGGGGAGGAGGGTGGAGGGATGGTGTGGAGGGATGGACATTAAGGAGGGCATGTGATGTAATGAGCACTGGGTATTATATAAGACTGATGAATCACAGACCTGTACCTCTGAAACCAATAATACATTATATGTTAATTAATTGAATTAAAATAGTTTAAAAAACAGTATATATATATAAAATAAAAAATAAACTCTAAACAGATGATTAAATTGATCTTAATTAAAATATCTACTAGTGATAATATATTTTAAATAGTATTTTCCAATTATAAAAGTGGTCTTTGTTACTATAGGGTATTCAGAAAATAAAGAAAAGTTAAAAAAATATTTCATACTTTCACTACAACTTTTTTCTACACTTCCATTTCAACACTTGTTCAGATGTGTATTACAAATACTACATTTTCCAAAGTATATAAAATATTCAATATTTATTCTAATCAAATATAAGATAAATGTAATATATATCATTGCAAATAATTCCTCAGCTATTAAACATTTCTGAAATCATTTCATTTGAAGATCTACTATTTTGACATGGTGTAATTCCAATAACTATTTGATATTGTTGAATATTTGAGTCATACATAATTTTTCACTATTGCACAGTTTAAGGGTAAACTTTGATTTAGGTTTTTTAGAAATTGTCTCTGACTTTTCCTTGAAAGAGATGCTTATACTTTGAATTATAGATCAAAGTATACGAACTACAGCTTTACCCTGGTTAATAAAAATACATGTTTTTTATAAGTTTAGATATTACAGATGTGTGTAAGTAGGCGGTCTTCCTGTAACTTTACCCCACAGCTCTCAAAGCTAACCACTGTTAATAATTTGGTATGTGTCCTTTTAGATTTTATTTGGGACTTTGCTTTTCATTTTACTTTGTAACTGATTCCTACTTAACACCAAAATAGAAGGGGGAGACGCAACAACAGAACTTACTGAAAAAGTCTTGGAGTAGGGGAAATATATATTTATACAAAAGTGTATACCCTTTTTATGTTAATGGTAAAAGTATTTACTCCTTAGTTATGAAAACTGATGCTTTTATTTTATTCTTTATACACTCTCTCAAAGACTCTTTTAGCATTAACACTACTGTTGAGTTGATTTTTCTTCATGGGAGATTATGTTCTGAGTACATGAAGTAGGAAAAAGATTAAGCCATTAAGATTACTTCCTTATTCAAAATATATGTATTATTATAAGACACTCTTCCTTCTCAAAATATTCAGTGTAAGTTTTTATTAAGCAAGAGATGATCTTTTTTTTTTTAATTTTTTTTATTCTTATGTTAATCCCCTTACATTACAACATTAGTTTTAGATGAAATGTTCCATGATTCATTGTTTGTGCACAACACCCAGTGCTCCATGCAGAATGTGCCCTCCTAAATACCCACCACCAGGCTAACCCATCCTCCCACCCCCCTCCCCTCTAGAACCCTGTTTGTTTTTCAGAGTCCATCGTCTCTCATGGTTCGTCTACCCCTCCGATTTCCCCTGCTTCATTCTTCCCCTCCCGCTACCTTCTTCTTCTTCTTCTTCTTTTTTTTTTTTCTTAACATATATTGCATTATTTGTTTCAGAGGTACAGATCTGAGATTCAACAGTCTTGCACAATTCACAGCTAAGCAAGAGATGATCTTAACAAAAACATCTCTTCTGTCAATGTCTGCAGTTCTAATTTCTGTTATTAGCTGCATATTATAGACATAATATTTAAAATATCATCTGTTCTATAATTATATATCTTATAGTTTATTTCTCATTAAAGATGTTTATATTATTCCCCTTAATTCTTTTCCTCTTAGTCATAATGATTAAAAGATTTTATCTATTTCTTTGTTCATTCTAAAGAATCCAGACTATATGGATTTGTTGTGGTGGTGGTAGGGATGATGATTGTTCTGATCTAACTCATTAGTTTTTGCTTTTATGCTTACCTTTTTATCTTTACTAATTCCTTCTTTTATCTCTTTTGTCATTTTTTTTCAAGATTTTATTTATTTATCTGACAGAGAGAGAGGGAACACAAGCGGGGGAGTGGGAGAGGGAGAAGCAGGCTTCCCACTGAGTAGGGAGCCCCATGCGGGGTTCAATCCCAGTACCCCGGGATCATGACCCAAGCCGAAGGCAGAGGCTTAACAACTGAGCCACCCAGGCACCCCTCTTTTGTCATCTTTTTAAATTTATAGATCTAAGTTTTAGTTCAATTGTTTTAAATATTTCCTATTCATTAATACAAATTTTAAAATCATAAAGTTTCCCCTGGGTTATAGATTTGGCAATGCCCTATAGGTTTAGACATATAGCATTCTCACTGGCATTCACTTCAAAATGTCTTTTATTTCATTTTATTTATTTTAATTCAAGAGTTTGTTTAG
This sequence comes from Mirounga leonina, assembly GCF_011800145.1. Classification (NCBI taxonomy): domain Eukaryota; kingdom Metazoa; phylum Chordata; class Mammalia; order Carnivora; family Phocidae; genus Mirounga; species Mirounga leonina. The sequence continues at coordinate 30,615,465 of NW_023270316.1, read as the reverse complement.
AGAGTGGTTGGTTTGTCATTACTATTTCCAAGCAAGTATATTTGTAGGACTTTCTTTTCACTACAACAAGTAGGATTTTTTTACTATGAATTTACTTGGTTTTCTGGTTCTATAGTATACGATCAGTTTTTGGTGTATTTTCAATGAGTATTTAAAAATATATATTTCTTGGGTTTAGATTCCAATATGACTATATTAAAACTCCTCTGCCCCTTTTATATTTGTCAACTTCAGCCATTAAATTCTGAAAGAGATGTATTAAATCTCCCACTTGTCTAAGAAAGCGTGTATCAGATAGATATAATCTATAGATAGATATACAGATGTATATCAGATAGATAGATAGATGATAGATGATAGATAGATAATGTCAGTGGATATAGACTTCAGTGATTGTGATTATAAGAACAAGCATCTTCATATAACTTAAACCATCACCTTCCACTTTTCTGAACTATCATTTTGTTTTTCGTATTTGGCAGAGGACCTGGGTTCAAGTTCTGGCTTCTCTGTTATCATTAGTAATGAAGGATAACTGGAAGAAAGGCAGGTGGGGACAAGCCTCCCCCCCCGCCCGCCCTATGAGGAAACCACCCTTAAAGGGATTTCAGACCACCCTGGATTTTAGACCACCTTTCCCACTTGATAGTAAATGACAAAAACCTGATTGGGTGACAGGCTCATAGAGGGTTAATCAAGATTAAAACAGCCCACCAACAAGCCCATAAAACCCCCTAGACTTAGAAACACTGGTGGCAACCCTTTCAGGTCCCCTCCCTTTCCAGGAGATTTGTACTATTGCTCAATAAACTTTGCTTTGCTGCCCGCCCCTCCTCATCTGGTCTACCTCTTCATTCTTCAAAGAGGCATGACCAAGAACCATGGGCACACCAAAGGAAAAGAAATTCTGTAACTTAGGACTTCAGGTTATTTGATTAAAATCTTTGAGCTTGAGTTTCCTCACTTGTAGAAGCAAGATAATAATAATAATAATAGTCCATTAATATAAGGAGCAAATGAAAGTCAATAATGTAAAAGTTTTTTAAAGTCAAGTTTTTTTTCAAATATGAAATATTACTTTTATTATTATTACTTAGTAAATTTCAGACCAGTGGTTGATATTTCCCTAAAACTGCAATTGGCTGGCTTACACTGGTAAAATATTAAGTTTGGGGAAATTCTACAAAATTTATTCTGAGGTATGAAATATTTGCTATGAACCTGGACCAAAATTGTTAAAGCCATTTTTATATAACTTTTCACTAAAAACTCACCTATAATGGATGCTAACTCTTTAGCTTTCTTAAAAAGTGATTTTATTAAACTGTTTTATTCATTAGAGTATTATGGGAGAAGAGATGAAAAGCCACTCGAGTTTAGGAACAAATTCTGCTATTTTTTACAATGAGGGCATTGAATGTGAATCCTCTTCAAAGTTCATTTTATCCCTTAAATTAACTTTTGTGTGTTTGTTTTAGAACATTATGCTCTTATATGTGAGTCAAGGGGCATATGGCCTCTTTATTGGAAAATAAAGAACAGATGTGTGGTTTAGATAAGTACACATAAACATGTGAAGGTCAGTGGCAGGTGACTCATCATTTTGACCATATTGTGGAAAGGATATGAATAATTTCCTTAGAGGAAATTTAATCCTTGATACAGCAACATCAAAGAAACCATTATTTTATTTATCTTACTAGATAAGCATAAAAAGATTTAACAAAAATACCAGTTTTTTCTTCGAGCTGTTAATAATTCTCTGGACATCCAGATGATGGATTTAAGAAAATGTGCTGAAAGCCAGTCTGAGTACTGAGCATGCATGTCAACAGAGGCCCATCTTAACTGAAAGCAGACACTTCTTAAATATACCTTCCTTTTAATTTCTTTGAATATTTAATTCACTGTGCATGAGAAGACAGGACAGTGGGTAACTTGGCTTAGGAGGATGTTTTACTTATTGTGTCTTTAAATACCAAAACCTTGTATTGGCATCCCTTGAAATCGAAGGAAAGCATCTAGCTTTTAATAGAAAAAAATTAAAACCATAAGTTCTTGAAAACTTTTGAAATCCCTCTTCTTTTTTTCTGCCTTTCTTTGCTATAAATTTCCATTTTGATCAATTCAAGAGTTTTCTGGAGGACAGAGCAAGTCTTAAAAAACTGAAAGTTAGTACTAATTTCACCTTCAGAGAGGATCACATTTATATAGCTTTCCCAATCACGGCCAGGTCTTTTCTGGGTCCATTTATCTCCACAGCTGTTTGGAAACAGTTCAGACTCTGAGTCTTTGAACCTAGACTCCAGAAATATTCTTCTTACTAGTCTCCCTAGAACTAATTTCTAACTACATCAATATATAGCAATATGCAGCAAGAACCATTTCCTTAGATTATTCATCTATTCATTTACCCCTCATGAATGTATGTATTTATTAATTTATAATCCACCACTCATCTTATATATGTTAAGAGCTCTGCTAGGTACCTGGAAAAATGGAGATAATATTGTTTAAAAGACTTGCTTGGGGGCCCCAGAGGATCTCCAGACGATAGTGCCAGAGAGAGATATAAACAAGCTGTTACAAAATGATGTGATGAGAAATGAAATGGATGCATTCTCAGGGATTAAGAGCGCATCATTGAGGAAGTGCAGGCTTGTATCTGCTTCGGCCGCCATCATGGTCCTGTGCTGGCACGCTGGCTGACACCGCGGCATTTGGCAAGCATACGATGAATGCCCGGATGGGGGCATGAATGGTAGGTCAAGGAGGGCTTCTTACAAGAAAAATCAATTCAGTTGTAGACTGAAGACTATCAAAGTGTACATGAGAGAGACACTGCCATGTGGATAGCTTGGTAGAGAGAAATGAAATAGCATTGGCATGCTCAGGGTATGGGCAAGTAGAACGGTATGACAGAGCATTTGGTGAAATGACTGGGACATACATCACTAAGAAATGTGGTCTTGGTGAGTAATAAAAAATGCTAAAGGTTTTAAGTAGGAAATTGGCATGATCTGATTTGCTAGGTGAGAGGATAAAGCTACAGGGAGGCAAAGCTTTTGGGAGTGATGGCAACAGAGTGGTTGAAATTACAAACTCTTAAATCCAGATTGATAAAGGATATACTTTCTCCTTTTAGAATTCCTTAGGGATTCCAACAACCTTGAAAGGAATTATAGCACAGTGGCTAAGATCAATTATACTGAATCCAGACTGCACAGGTTTAAATCCTGCCTCTGTCACTTACTGGCTGGGTAACCTTGAACAAGTTGCTGAACCTCTCTGTGCCTCAGTTTTCTCAACTGAAGAGGGGGATGACAATAGTAGTGCTTGCATCATTAAGCTATTTATTAGGAGGATTAAAGGAGTTAGTCTGTAAAGTGCTTGGAAAAGTGGCAATAGTGTTTGTTAAATTTGTTAAACTAAAACCTAATACATTGATTCACAACTATTTTGTCTAAAATTATGCATATGTTTTAATTTTCTGTGTTCATTTCTCTAAAACTATACATATATGTTCTTTATTTTCTTTGAATTGAAATTTTTATCTAATTTTCCCCCTAAAAGGATAAACATTTGATTCTAAAGTGATAAATAAACCAGTAGTGATAAATCAGCCAATAGAACTTGTAAAACTGCATGCTGAAAACATGTTAAATACTTCCTCCTCACCAAGCATGTAAAAGATCTAGACAGAATTTGTAAGAAAGATCTCACGGATTGTGTTGGTGCTGTTCAGTGACCCACCCACCACCACCCAGGGGGAGGAATGGGGTGAACGACTTCTTTCACCTCAACTTCCATGAGACGGTTGGGAGAGCTTCAACTGCGTCCCCTACACTTGAGGGATTTCACTAAGTTCTTGAGTTGGGATCCTGCCTGAGAACTGGAGAAAGGCAGAAGACAGGCTCGCCAGCTCTGCCAGCAGCAGAAGTGAGAAAAGGGCTTCTGCCTTGAGCTCAAAGAATGTGTCAGAACAAAGGAAAGATGACTACCTCCCAGGGTCGGGACAGAGGCCACAGATAAGAAAGGGCTACAAGGGAGGCAGGCTGAGGAGCTGGCTTCTGCAGAGGGAAGTTCAAGGTTCCTAGGGCCTGTGAAGGAGAGAAAATGAGGAGGCAGAGCTGTGTTCTTCCTCTGCATCTGGGGAACTGCCAGTAAACAATCTCTAGCAAAGGAGAGGGGTCCCACCTCTAAGTCACAAAGTGGGTTTGAACCTAGGCCTGACTCAGACCTAGCATGAAGATGGTTTATGGGAGCAGGAACTTTCCCATCTCCCTACATTCCCTCACTCCCCACATTCCAACCCAGCCAGATCAGACATCAGGGTTACTGAGCTGGGGAAGAGAATCAGTCAGGGGGCAGCCCACATCCCCCTGCCCACCCCAGCAGAAGTTGGAAGCGTTAACAGAAGTTAACGCTATATATGAGACCAAAATGAGACAATTTTGTGACATAAAGTGATCTTAATCTTTGGCTTGTGTTCTGCAAAGTCCTATAACTGTCCTTTTTCTTGCATAGGCAGGGGAAAAATCTAGCTAACTGAACACTATGAGACCAGAGAGAGAAGGGAATACATTTGCTCTGTGAATTGAATCCTACAAATTGTACTTGTTCAGGGTACTGGATACAATTTGTTGATTCTGTCTTCTGTTTTATCCATTCACACATTTCACTCCAGACTGACCAACTCACTCTATCCTCCAGTCAGTGATTTCATTTCCAAACCTTTTCTCATGCCTTTTCTCCCAACCGACATGAAAGTACTCATCACATTCAGGACTTCTAAAAAATACCCCATTATTCTAGTGATGCCAACAAACCCTTTGATCATTGCTTCTCCAACCTGCCACCTTGGATAGATTTCAAAGAGTCTGAAATTGTCCCCCAATATTTGGATATGTAGCTGTACATTTTTTTTCTGGTGGCAAAATTGATAGCATTTGTCAAATTTTCAAAAGAGGACTAGAAGAAAAACAAAAGGTAAAGAAAATCTGTCTTCATTCATACTTCTCTTACTGCTAAGATAAGTTAGAGATATTCATGTCCATGTCTGCACAAAATTATGAAGAAGGTGTAGTTTCTTTCTCTGTACTTATTATCACTAAGGGCTCTTTGTTCTTCCTTCCCACCTTTTGTCCCTCCAGTAAGTATTAGTATGGAGTATACGTTCCTTAAGTTACTGATGTACCCCTGCCCCAGAAATTCCCATGTCAGCATTTCACTCTCATAGATCACTTTTGAGATGTAGTATAGGCGCCCAATATGGTGGAAGAGGAGGGAAAACTTTCTTGGTTGTTGGTGGAGCTTTCTTAATCCCCGACATGGCGGTATGTAGACTGCCTAGGGCAACGGATAGAATATATTTTAATGTTTCAGGGGTTATTGTACATGTACATATACATTAAGTTTTAAATTTACATATGTTCTTTTTTTTAAGATCTTATTTATTTATTTGAGAGAGGACACAAGTGGGGTAAGGAGCAGAGGAAGAAGCAGACTCTCTGCTGAGCAGGGAGCCCAACACGGGGCTCAGTCCTGGGACTCTTGTATCATGATGTGAGCCAAAGGCAGACGCTTAACAGACTGAGCCACCCAGGCACCCCTAAATTTACATATGTTCTTGTTCATTTCCTCAAGAGTCATACATGGTGTTCAATACAGAGGAGCTGAGCAAATGCTTGATTATGGGGATGGTGGTTGGTTTCTAGAAATTGAGCCTAATGAATGGCCGTGATTGTCTGATCTCCACTGATAATGGGTCCCTCCATTTCTCCCTCTCTTGGGTCTTTTGAGTTGTTATTCTGAAATTTTCCTTCATTTTCTTCTTTGTTTAGCCCTTCTCTATTATTTGAACTGTTTTTCAGAGTTAGCAACAGTTATCCTTGGTGGCCTTTGATTGTGAATTGGATTACCACAGTTCTCAAGGTGCTTTAAGCTCCAATTTCTGACCCTTTTCCCCATAAAAACCAAAGGAGGTGACTTCCTCTCATTTAATAAACATCATCTAAATCCATCAGCTTCATTTCATAATTTTACATGAAATCCGATAAAGACCTATTAATATGAGGGAGAGTTTCTGGAGAGAACAGAGTAGAAATTGTAAGTGGTTACTTATAGTTTCCAGATGTTTTTCTGACTCTGGATGACCTATTCATGAGGTGTAAAATTACAGTGCTGAGATGGTCCACTTTCCAGCGGTGCAGAACTCCTCCTCTCATGGAGAAAAGCATCTCTTCTGTTCCACTGAAGATTCCTTTCAAATCCGCAAATAGACATCTCACACTGACAAGGTGTGGAGAAAATGAAGAAACGGAAGAGACTAAGATGAAAGTAGAGAAAAAAGTTTGCTTTGAATTGTGAATCAAATTCTGAGTCCTCAGTTTGTAGAAAGTGTCCCTTGATCTGTTAAAATTGATGTTCAAAAAAAGGTAATTTGAGGGGCGCCTGGATGGCTCAGTCATTAAGTGTCTGCCTTCGGCTCAGGTCATGATCCCAGGGTCCTGGGATCGAGCCCCGCATCGGGCTCCCTGCTCGGTGGGAAGCCTGCTTCTCCCTCTCCCACTCCCCCTGCTTGTGTTCCCTCTCTCGCTGTGTCGCTCTCTATTAAATAAATAAAAAATCTTAAAAAAAAAAAAAAGGTAATTTGAGTAAGTGCAGGAATTAGTATCTTATCACTAGCCAGGTTATAGAATTGATAGGATTGGTTTGGGGACCACAAGACTGAGCAAACAGAAGTGGTAAAATTAAGGCTTTCAACCCAACTCGATGTTCCATAGGACTTGGTGTATTGAAGAAGTATGTCCCCTGAGGTGTAGGGCTGTATGCTTTTAAATATTCTGCTTATTATTTTCCTTTTTTTTTTTTTTTTGCCTTTCTGCTTTGGAACAAATCAGTTTCCAATCACTGGACCCATATTTAGGCAAATAAAATTAATCTATATATATAATTTGCATGACAGTGGGAGAACCCCAACCCTGGAGAGATTCAAATGCAAAGGCCTTTGCCAGATTTAGGAGAAAAGTCTCCATTTAGTTTCCCTTTAAGTATTAGTCTTGGGATACCTGGGTGGTTCAGTCGGTTAAGCGTCTGCCCTAGGCTCAAGTCCATGATCCCAGGATCCTGGGATCGAACCCCGCATCAGGCTCCTGCTTAGCGGGGAGCCTGCTTCTCTCTCTGCCCCTCCCCACCTCGTGCTCTCTCTCTCTCTCTCTGACAAATAAATAAAATCTTTTAAAAATTAATAATAAATAAATAAATAAATAATATATATATATATATTTAAAAATTAGTCTTTATTTTTGTAACGATTGAGATTATTATTGAAGAGGCAGGCCCTTACAGGTGAGGAAATTCCACATAAAGGCACAGGAATCTGAGAGAGGAGGTTGAAATCAGGGAACTGAATGAGGAAGGTAATATCAAAAAGTCCCCTACAGATGAAAAGGTGCCCTGGGATCATCCTGTTCAGATGTCCGGTACCCCCACAGTCCTGGAGCTCTCCAGGAACAATGGTTACAAATCTACTCCAAGACAGAGTAAATTAGGAATTCTTAGTGCACCCCCACTGAAGAACTAACATAATCTGAGCCAAGCTGTTGCGCTTTCCTGTGAGGACCAGCAACATTCAAGACCGCATTCAAACCAGACAGCTTCCTCTTGCCTATTAATAAATGTGCAATACCATAAAACTCACAAAACCACATATCAATATTGAGATAAACAAACTGCTAACTTTCTAGCCTAAAGTGTCTACAGTAGCACCTTTAAAGATTAGCCTTCGGGGCGCCTGGGTGGCTCAGTTGGTTAAGCGACTGCCTTCGGCTCAGGTCATGATCCTGGAGTCCCTGGATCGAGTCCCGCATCGGGCTCCCTGCTTGGCAGGGAGTCTGCTTCTCCCTCTGACCCTCCCCTCTCTCATGTGCTTTCTCTCTCATTCTCTCGGTCTCAAATAAATAAATAAAATCTTTAAAAAAAAAAAAGATTAGCCTTCAAAATTTGCTGGTTTTCCCCCCTTTTCTAGTTATCACTGTGACACAGCAATGTTTGCTGAATTAAAGGTACGGTGTGTGACTTCATCCCATTAGTCATCTCAGCACCTGCCTCGTCCCAGGTCAGCACAGGATTCTGCTCTTCTTCGTCCTCTCATCTGCTCCAGAATTTCAGCCAACAATCAAGAACATGCCGTGGTTCTTGGCAACCCCAAGGCCCAGATGCTGAATAATTTTTAACAGTTAACCCATTACTCATGGTATTTTCAACACTTTTAAAGCAGTCTGGGACCATGAAACCTGCTCTCGGATGGTTAATTATTGTCTTGCTAACTTCACAAAGTTGCAGCAGAAGTAGCTGCATGCAGGAAGAGTTGAGATCACGCTGACTACGGAGACTATGTAGTGCGGTTCCAACTCGGTACTTTCATTGCAAACAGGTGATTATTTCTCAAGTATGTATGCCATGAGCACTCAGATAAGCAATGCTTTGCTTCGTGGGAGAAATAAAATATTTTCTCTAGAACTAAAGCTTCTTTAGAACAGCAAGTAAAAAGCAATAATGTTTTTGAGCTATAGTTCCTCATTTGTTTATTCTTCTAACTGGGTTTATGATGCTACCTTAAACGAGTGAATTAAAATGTTTTATGCTTCCATAATACCTTCATTTAAATGACTTTAAACGAGGAACATATTGTGTCCTGACAACCTACAGAAGCAGAGTAGTATAAGTAAATGATTACTTCCTCTGCAAGGCAAACTGAGGCAAAGGGAGAATTTAATAAGTGCTACATATTAACTTAGAGGACTCTTCATAATTATTGGAATTAAGACATTTTACCCTCTAACCACGATGACAAATATTCCAGTAACTGCTGATAACTCAGTGCAGCCTCTTTCCCTTTGGTCTCTGGATGCAGCACCAGAACTTTCCATGACATAGCCGCCCGGGCACCTAGCAGCCTTAGCAGCCCAGGGACCTGGCAATTCCACTGAGACCCATTTGCCATCTCTGCCCTGTAGTGTTCATGTCCAGAAAGAAGCGCCAGGTGTTTCAGTTGTTTAGATATTTGTTTATGATCGGGCACTAGATAATACATATTTGTTAACTCTTGTCCATAATGTTATTTTTAAATTGATTTGAGGAATCTGAAAACAGTTGAATTGTTGGAACTGTCAGATGTAACGTAAATGATTTATTCCAAATGCTTCTGTGACCAAGATCAAAACAGACCCAAGGACTCTTTTCTTCTGTTGTGACTTAAAGCATTTAACGGTTGGAATGGTGAGTCTTAGGAGCAGCTCTCATTTTTCCTTTCTTTCTCTTTTAGAGTTGTCAGTGTCCTAGAAATCTTTGAGCAGATCGTTGGATGAATTTGACACTTTCCTTTAGTTGTGTAGTGCATCAGAGTAGCTTCTGACTCCCTCTTGCTTGTTTATCCCAGTTTAGAATAGTCAATATTTTTAATGGTGAGTCTGTGAATGAATAACTCTATAGAGCTATTACTTTAAAATCTTGGGCTATTAGAGCATTATGGTCTAGGGCACAGTCTCCAGGACTAGACTACTTGGGTCTGAATTCTGCTGTCACTTAACAGCTGTGTTACCTGAGACAAGTTCCCTAATCTCTCTGTGTTACATAAAGATATTAATAGATGTATACTGTTGTTCTGACAATCAATTGTATTAATATGTGTAAAGAGTTTCAAAGTGCCTGGCACATAGTATGCACTATGTAAGTGCTAACTATTATTAATCTGCACCTACAATTCCACTTACTTCCTGCCATCTCACCAGGGAACCACTGATCATAAGGAACAGTTGCTCACACTCAATGAGAATGTGGAAATTGACCAGAATAAATCCATCCCCACTTGCAAAACAACAAAATAACCTATTTAGTGATGGAACATTGTCATTACTTGCATGTGCATATTTGCACACTTACATTAATTGTGCATGTCTATGTTCACATTTGATGCAGATAGAATTTGACAAGTAGGAACTAAAATGACAAATTTTTTAAACATCTTCATAGAAAAAATTTTTTTAAAGATTTTACTTATTTATTTGAGAGAGAGAGAAAGAGCATGAGGGAAGGGGGAGAAGCAGAGGGAGAGGGAGAAGCAGAGAGAGAGGGAGAAGCAGACTCCCCACTGAGCAGGGAGCCCAACGCAGGGCTCAATTCCAGAACCCTGGGATAGGGACTTGAGCCGAAGGCAGGCGCTTAACCCACTGAGCCATCCGGGAGCTCACATAGAAAATTTGTTTTGCAAACAGTTCTAACTTCTAAATCTGGTGGTAGAAAAGTTGGTATTTTCTTTTTTTAAATGCATCATATTTCTGCATATGTGCAAATTATATATTTTTCATATATACATTTACATGTTATATATAAATTTCTATATACATATATATGCAAAATATTTATTTGCATCATCTTGTATATGTCATATAATCATGATTCTTTCAATATAATAGATATTCATCAAAATTTTTGGAATTCAACTTTTCACTTTGAATTTTTCACTGAACTGAATGGTTTGTGAAATTATAGTCTGAATTTCTGATTTATGTAGCCTAGCCTATTGCAAGCAACATCAAATTAGGAAGTGAAATAATACAATCTTTTTGAAATATACATAATCCACCACTGAAAGAAGCATTAATGATACAATACCTGAATTAAAGCAATGTACACCATCCAGTCAACATTTAGGAAAACTGGTTCACTTCATAACTAGTTATAATTCTATGAGGGAATTAGTGACCCTATTTGGTTTTCAAAATAGCCCTTGCCCTATATCCATTTTTTTAAAAACTACATTTTCTAAAGGGGACATTATGAACAAAGAGTTAGCATTACACTATTTTCTAAAGGAACAACAAATGACTGAAACAGTGATACTTTTTTCCACATGTACCAATTTTTCAAAATTTATGGTGTTTCTTTAATACCACATTTACCAGCAAAAATGAACTCCATTGGTTTGGAGAAATGTAATGCCAAACTTAAATTATACAAGCATTCTTTATCCAGGCCATCAAAGATGTTAAAAAGAAATAACAGGCCCAAAATGGAAGTCACTGTGCTAAGCCCAACAGATTTAATGTTTAACTTAATTGCAGTTTCATCCTTCCTCAGAAATGCAATCCTTACCTGTCAGTCTGGAACTTTCTGGTCAGCACCAATGCAGTAATCTGCCACATGGGTCCTTTCCATCCCCCAAAGGAAAATGTGTAATCCCCCTAATGTACCCTTTTGTCCTGCAAAGGGAAGTGAGCTCCCTGGAAACAATCCTTTGCTCATTTATGGCTTCCTTGTCCTGCCTTTGAAAACCTTTCCCCCTCTGTAGCCCTTTGGAGCACCTCTCCATCGCCAGATGGGATGCTGCCTGATTCATGAATCATTCAATAAAGTAATTCGATCCTTAAAAATATACTCAGTTGAATTTTTGTTATTTAACATATTTATATACAAAATTTTATAATATGGTATTAAATTTAGTTTCCATTATTTTAATTCTTCTAGATACACAATCTTCATACATAATTAGCACTATTCACTTACTAATTCACATACTGTCAGGGAGGAAGCATTTCCTCAGCCCTTCCAGGGCCTTTTAGCAAGACTAAGAATCAAATTGACTTGAGACAGATTAACAGGAGAAAATCAAATTTAATTTTGTACATACAGGGAATTCACACAGACATGGAAATTCCTAAGACAGTCAGGCAAAATGAAGTATCAGTATGATTATTCTATAATTTCCATCAATTAAAAACCTTTAAAAGCATATGATCTTTATCAGAAATAGATATATTTCTATTAGTCATGCAACAATATATGTATTTCCATTGAACAGAAATATATTTCATAAAAGCACAATACAATTTCAATTCTAATTGGGACATTTTAATTTAGGAGGTTGTGCTTAATGGGTTAATCCAATTTGTGATTTTTCCACTAACACACCAAAGAATTTGAATTCACTCATTTTGTAGCTACTATTAGGTTCGTTGTTTTTCAACCTTGAGGTAGAAAAACAGCAGGACAACCAATTATTTTTCAAAGGAAAAGTGCCTCATTAAATTAATATATCATAAAAAAAGAATTCAAGTGCAAAGTGCATTTTTACAAACATGTCATATATATTTAAAACCAAAACACCAAGTCATTTAGAGAATTCTGACAAACTAAAAAAATAAAATCTTTAATAAACTGCTCATAGGATTTTCATAGTTAAAATTAGGTGTCAAAGGCTTTTCATTTATTCCTGTTTAGGTAGAATATAGTGATTCTTTTTACCATTGTCTTAAAGTGAGCTAATTGGCAAGTCCTTGGTCGGAGCCAAGTGCCACTGTTCCTAACCTCCCTATTTCCCAATAGCCAGGGTGAGTTGGGTGCCCTTCTCCCTACAAACTTACCCTAAACCAGAAAACATTAACACAGAACCCAACTTCTTCCAATTCGACTTCATCTTCTTCTTTATAGCCAGTCAAATCACACTGTTGCCAAAATGCAACTCTTTTTATAATATCATTGTTCACAGGCTGGTCATTCTCCCCACCTTGTCTCATCTGTAAATCGTATTGTCATACCATTAAAAATTAGTGTAAAATATCCCTCCCAGCTCAGCACTCTTGAAAAGTCCCTTCCTACTCCTAGCCTAGATTTTTTTACACTCAATATAAAAAGCGCCTGCTGCTACATTCAGGAACTCAGGAAGATTTCTCAAGGTCCATCTCTTTCTATTCAGAAGCCCACAGGGCCCATTTGATGATCCTTTGTTTCTGTACTATTGCTTCATGCTTGATTCTCTCTCTCCACACACATTTCCTCCAGCATTCCGGCTTCCATAGTGCAATATTGTGATTTATAAATCAGAGGACCAAAATATTTTGGTTCTTAAAAAGCTTCAGAACCATAAAGGTGAAATGAGTGTCTTGTTATCTGTAACAGCCCTTTCTGCTGTAACTGGGTTTATGGTTGTGAAAGTGAATTTTGCAAAGCACCTGAGGATGGGGGCTGGTTGCCGGGGGAACTGACCACAAGTACGGAGTACAAATTTTCAGTCTCACCCCCTTATTTCTAGAGAGGGGAGAGGGCCCAGAGGTTGAATCCCTCACCAATGGACAATGAGTTATTCAGTCATGCTGATGTAATGAAGCCTCCAAAAAAACCGAAAGGAAAGGTCCAGAGAGCTTCCAGTTTGAGGAACCAAAATGTGCTGGGCCCCCAACTCCACAAGGACAGAAGCTCCTTTGTTTGGGACCTTGCCCTACCTATCTCTTCATCTGGCTGTGGATTTGTGTCCTTTAATATCTTCTGTAATAAATCGGTAATCCAGTGAGTATATGGGTTTCCTAGGTTCTGTGAGTTGTTCTAGCGAGTTAATTGAATCCACAGAAAGGGTTGTGGGAACCTCTGATGAAGACAGCTGGTCCGAAAAACAGGTCACAACCCGGACTTGAATTGGCATCTTTAGTTGGAGGAGGTTGTTGGAACCTCCCATTTGCTCTCAGTTGTTCAAAATCACAGGTAACCTGGGTTTGTGATTGGCGTCTTGTGACACTGAACCCTCTACCTGTGTAATCTGATTCTCTCTGCAGGTAGATAGTGTCAGAGTAGGGTTGATGTCTTGGACACCAGCTGGTATTCCAGCATTGCTTGTTGGTGTAGGGAAACCTCCACGCAAACACATTGGAATTGGGTTCAGGAACCTAATTGACATAGGTACATTGGATCATCATTTCCTGAGTTTTGGAGGATCAAGCAAGGTAAATCGGGTCATTTCTTGACCTTTTTCATATAAACTTGGGAGTCTGCTTTCTTGGTTCTGCTGAATTAATTAATGCTTTTGCAAGACTTTCCAGTTGCCCACTTTTTGTTCTTTTTTTCCTGTCCCATTGCTTCATTGTACGAGCATCCCAGGGCTGTTATAACAAAATACACAAACCTGGTGGCTTAAAATACCAGAAATTTAGTCCCTCACAGTTTTATAAACTAGGGTTCTAAGATTAAGATGTTAACAGTGGAGGGGCACCTGGATGGCTCAGTCAGTTAGGCGTCTGCCTTTGGCTAGGGTCCTGATCCCGGGGTCCTGGGATCGAGCCCTACGTTGGGCCTCCTCCTAAGCATGGGGCCTGGTTCTCCATCTGCCCCTCCTCCCCCCATGCGCTCTCTTGCTCTCTCTCTCATGCTCTCTCAAATAAATAAATAAAATCTTAAAAAAAAAAAAAAGTGTTAACAGTGGCATTCTCTCTCTGAAACCTCCAGGGGAGGATCTTTCCTTGCCTCTTCCAGCTTCTGGTGGTCCCAGCAGTCCTGGATTTGTAGCTGTATTACAACAATCTCAGTCTGCGTTTCTGTGGCATTCTCCCTGTGTGTGTCTTCACATGGTCATCTTCCCTCCATGTCTCTGTCTTCTTAGAAGGATGCCAGTCATATTGGGTTAAGGGCCCACGTTACCCCAGTATCACCTCATATTAACTAATTACATTGGTAATGACCTATTTCCAAATAAAATTATTGTGGAAGCCTCTCAGGGTTGGGAGTTCAACATATCTTCTTTAGAGGACACAATTCAACCTATAACATTCTCCTAGTCTTATGCATTTTTTTAAAAATGTTCTTTATTCTAGGCTTAGTGCAGTTTCAGGAGAAAGCAAGTCTTGTATGACTTCTTGATGGTGTGATTGAATAATAGCAGTACTCTCTTGAACTCTGAGCCCATAAACTAAAAATTTATAGCTTTTTATTGAATTCCAGTCTCCTAAATTCCTGTTCCTCCCTACTTCTACCTATAACATCAGCTCTCAAGATATTGTTAGTTATACATAATTGTTATGGGCAATAGGATTTCATTTCATTGATGTTGATTTGTACTCAGATAGAAGTGGAATAACAGCTAGCATAACAGAGTGCTAAGGTATTTTTCAAATTTATTTTAAAACTACTCTTTCCAAAAAAATGTTGGAGATAACCATAATGTGGCACAGATTCTAACTTTTCAGAGGAAATACAATTTTTGTAATAATATAATAAAATGTTGATCTAGCAAATTACTGACTTAAATGCTGTTTTCGTTGCATGCCCCTCTCTTAGTCTAGTTATGAGGACTGTTCTTTAAGTAGTGATATATAATAGAGTCATGGGAGAAGTAATAGCACTAAAGTGCTCACATTATAAAGAAGATTTAATATCAAATATAAGTAATGGAAAAGATATTTAAGCACATCATGAGAACAAATGCTGCTAATGATGGGTCACTTCTTCAGCGGCTTTACTCCAAAGTGTACCACTGTATTAATCAATAATAATAATACCAATACCAATTAATCAATAATAATAATACCAAGTATTATCTGCACACTGATTATTACTAAGAGACTAGTATTTCAAAATAAGATCTTACTATAGTCATTAATGAATCTCCTGGCTAAAGTGGCACTTAAGTAAATTGACTCAGAGAAGTAAGGCTGTAGTTGAAGAACAGACTTATGGCTGACTCATCACCAGCTAACTGGTGACATTTGGGAAGATATTTTACATTTGTTATAAAGATTAGATATTTACACAAAATAATGTGTATAAAACTAGCTAACATGTTGCCTACACATAATAGATGCTCATTAAGAGTTATCACTTTTGGGCGCCTGGGTGGCTCAGTTGGTTAAGCGACTGCCTTCGGCTCAGGTCATGATCCTGGAGTCCCTGGATAGAGTCCCGCATTGGGCTCCCTGCTCAGTAGGGAGTCTGCTTCGTCCTCTGACCCTATCCCTTCTCATGTGTTCTCTCTCTCTCATTCTCTCTCTCAAATAAATAAATAAAATCTTTAAGAAAAAAAAAAGAGTTATCACTTTTTATAGTATTCAGCTAAGTGCCAGGCACAGTTCAAAGCACTTGTCTGAATGCTTTTATATATTTAAGTTGTTTATCCTTTGCACATCACATATGTTTACATTCAAAAGTGACCAAACTGAAACTACCACTAGATGAACCATTTTGAGAAATTTATAATTATACATTTTAGATACATGTAAATGAAATAATACTAAATAGCATTGGTCCAACTACCTCTTGAAAAGATTTTTTACCAAAGCATTCTACATATATAGCTGTCTTTCTTATTTTTAAGGAGTTTCAGAAAAAGTGATGTTTCTTTAGCAATGTTCTATTGATTAGTGGCTCTCAATCTTTAGCATGCATCAGAATCACCTGGAGGGCTTGTTAAAATACGGTTTCTATTTCAGTAGTTCTATAGTAGGCTCAAAAAATTGTGTTTTTAATAAGTTCTCATAACACATTCTCAGATGAAGCTGTTGGTCTAGGGATTGCAATTTAAGAATCATTGCTATAGGTCAATGACTGTCAAGAAGCAAGAAATTCTTCCTTGATTCTAAACATAAGTCTCTCTGATTCATGTTCTTAACTTCTATCTAAGAAAAAGTAATACATATGAATTACTCTTGCCTATAAGGTAATTTA
This sequence comes from Mirounga leonina, assembly GCF_011800145.1. NCBI lineage: Eukaryota > Metazoa > Chordata > Mammalia > Carnivora > Phocidae > Mirounga > Mirounga leonina. Next base: position 30,598,977 of record NW_023270316.1, on the reverse strand, counting down.
TTTTGAAATATTGAAACTAAAATCTGAATGGATATTGAGGAAAGCCTGAAACTCGGATGACAATTCCCATTCTGAAAGTATAGAAGATCTCAGTGCAGGCCCACTTATAAATATCCCAGGACATGAATTTCGAGCATCAGGGGAAACAAGAACTCCTTTGCACGCAAGAGGATACAATCCTGCTTTGTTCTGGACAGACAGTACACCCATTCAGGAACATTATCCCTAAACATATTAGTATTTTATTTCTAACTGATATTGGCAGGTATAATTGGATCATCTCAGGCTAATCATCTAAGTTAAAGCCATATAAATCCCATTGCATACTTCTAAAATTTGTTCTCAGTAACATATGGATTACTTTCTTGTAAAAAATATGTCTTGCTATTCAAGAATTTAGACTGTAATTAACTCATCATGGTACACAAAATATATTTTTCACTGAAGTAGAGTCAAATTTCAAAGCTTTTTCAGTTTCTAATTCCAAATTTGAGATGATAGAGGTAGGAGAGAAGTAGGACACAGTATCCGTCTTTGCCAAGAAGTCAAGCATTCAGCTTAGTACCATCACTGAAAGAGCCAGCAGCCACATACCATATGCATGAAGCAAATTTTCTGTTCTGAAAAACAGATATTTTTATCTGTAAGGGTGGAATAGGATGAGATTTCACACATGATACTCTAATAGTACAAAAAACAAAAAGTTCCTTTCCTTATTGTTCAAAACATATTTCATTCTGTTCCGGAGTGCCTCTCCCTCTGATGACAGGCTTAGAAGAATGATTTACATTTTCTAACTAAAATGAACTTACTCTCTTTTGATTAAACATAGGGGAGCCAGGTCAAAGTTTAATCTCCTTCCCAGAGTCCATCTTCCTCCTCAAGAGGTCTCCCATCCCTGCCTGGTACAGAGGAAAGCTAATGTTCTCATGGCCTGGGATTATCAGAGGTTCAGATGCTTGCCTGAATGAACCTGTCCTGGCCGGCTTGACTCTGGGCATCTGCTTGCAGCCTCTCAGGCGGACATGCCCACGGCTGATGTGAATTGTGAATGACTTCCTCAGCCAGGGTGAGGCAAACTAACTGCCTCCAAAGGCATCAAGCCCCTCTCACTGTTGGCCAGTCTCCACCCCCTCCCCCCACCCAGTGGCACTGTGGAATTCCTCCCATGTAGCCACAGCGGTTTTATGGGTCCACTCTGCAGCTATCAGCCTAATTTTAGCCTCGTTGATCTAATATACCCCCCTCAGGTTATGAAGGCACCTGTGGAGGCCACACACTCCAATGAGAGCTGAGATTTACTCAGTGCATCATCTCAAAGCCTCTGTCCCCCTACACATGCCACACCACTGTTGTCCTCACCTGCAGAAGGTCTGAGTGGGATGCTGGCCAGGGGGGCTCCTGGAGTAGCTAGTCTCCTCCCTGAGCTTCCTAAGTGCCCCCTGGATTTCCTTCTTCTCAGAGCTCACATCCAAGGCCAGGCCTGGAAGAGAAAGGCTGGAGAAGGGGAGGAAGGGCTGGGAGGGCTGCTTTCCTGAGGGGCCAGGAAGAAAGTCCATGCTCTTCTCATTTCCTCTGAGTCCCTGCCTTTTTCACACTTCACCAAGAGAGAAACTCCTCATGAAAATTGGCTAAGAGCAGAACTTGAATGTTCTCACCAAAATAAAAATTTTAACTTAAAAACATTTAATTATTTTTATTTCTTTTTTTGAAAAGACACTTTATGTTCAACCTGGGCATATCTTGAGTTCTTGCTAGTAATGGCTTGAAATCTCACTTCAGATGACCAACTTTTACTCTTGCTATGTAAAGAAAAGCTTTTACAATTTACAAAAGTTTTTTTCTCCTAACACAGCAAGGCTTTCAGAACAATTGCCTGTCTGGGCTATAAGATCCTGTTTTGTCAGTTTAAAGTTGAAATTGACTATTTTTGCCTTCTTAATGATTACGATACTTATCTTCCTGAGATAATAGATAGCTCTGGCTGAAAGGGGGGAAAAAAAGATCCAAATTCAAGCAGGTATGAAAAAAAGCACATTAATTTTTTAAATTCCCTGTTGAACTACAATGTTTTAGGAATTTTTTTACAAAAAAACAATGAGGCTAAAGACACACTCGGTAGGATCACCGTCATCTAAAGGCTGTTTTTAGCCCTTCAGGGTAAGAAATTTTTAATTGCATTGGTTTACTCAAAGACATCCAAACTTAATAAATTAATTCTCACAATTTAAACCCATAAAAAGCTCATTTGAAACCATAAAGCTTATGTTATAATTTATAATGCAATACATATCTTCTTTGTCACCCACCAGCTACAGTCTTAGGAGGCAGAGTCCACAGGGACTAAAATGATGCAAGTAGATAACTATTTTTAATTGATTTGCAACAAAGTCTGATATTTTTAGCTTTAGAGTTACAATTATCTGAACACTTTTAATTTATACACAATATGTGACAAAGCAATAAAATTTAATGTTGAGTAAGAGGTGTAACCATGGATATACCCTGGAATGTTATTGTCTGTGAGCCAGGAAGCTAAATCAGGTCTCAGGCATTTTTCTATTCCATTTATATAAATACATATTACTATCAAGAAATCTCATATTCTATTTCATACTATAAATATGTTATTTAATTTGGTATTAAATAAATACTTCTCATGCTTGGAGCTATTCATTGCAATAAAGTAAAGGAGAAATAATATCCCAACCTATACACAATTACTTAATGGTAGATCTGGGACTACATGCTACTCTAATATTGTTTAATATTTTCATATTTTTAAGTGAATACATTTATTAAGAAAAGGAAATAAGGCAAGTATCTGCTCTTATCACCTAACAGAATAACTTCAAAACCTGTATGCTGACAATTATAAAGATTAATGGGAAAATTTTAGAAGAAAACATAAGAGAAAATCTTTTTATATTGGGTTAGGAAAAAGAGTCCTTAGAAACAAAGAAGTGTGAGCCACTGAAGAGAAAAAACTTGATAAATGAGACTTCTACAATATTAAAATTTTCTGCTCTTTTAAGAATGCTGTTAAGGGGGTGCCTGGGTGGCTCAGTTGGTTAAGCGACTGCCTTCGGCTCAGGTCATGATCCTGGAGTCTCAGGATTGAGTCCCTCTTCGGGGGTCCCTGTTCGGCAGGGAGTCTGCTTCTCCCTCTGACCCTCCCCCTCTCATGCTCTCTCAGTCTCTCTCTCTCTCTCAAATAAATAAATAAAATCTTTAAAAAAAAAAAAAAGAATGCTGTTAAGGGCGCCTGGGTGGCTCACTTGGTTAAGCAACTGCCTTCAGCTCAGGTCATGATCCTGGAGTCCTGGTATCAAGTCCTGCATCGGGCTCCCTGCTCTGCGGGGAGTCTGCTTCTCTCTCTGACCCTCCCCCGTCTCATGCTCTTTCTCTCAAATAAATAAGTAAAGTCTTAAAAAAAAAAAAAAAGAATGCCGTTAAGAAAACGAAAGGACAAGCCACAGCCTGGGAGAAAAGATTTGCAAAATACAAGTGAGGCGTGATTAAAAGTAAGATAAAAAGTAAGAATAAGTGGGTAGGGTTAGCTAATGATGTGGCACTTCATGCTAAACGCAGTCATGCTTCTCTTTCCAGCTTACAGTTGTAACTTTTCCTGTCATATATATGATCTGCACCTCATTATTTCCAGGTGAAGGAAGTGATGTCATGGTTACTGAGAAAAGTTAGTGAGAAAGCACTATGAAGTCCGTAGAGCTAAAAGTCACCAACATTTTGTGGTCACTTTACAGTCGATAGGCATGTGTTTACTTACTGAACACCGTCAAACCTTCCACAATTTCATAGTATGATATGACCAAACAGCCTGGCGTATGTATCTGAACATTTGATTCAGCACAAACAAAATGCAGAAAATATGACTGACCAGACTAAACATGGTTCTCATGACGGTTAACATAGAAAAGCACACCCTTATTCAGGAAGGATCTTGAATCCTTTGGTCCCTGAACGTATTTAAAAAGTAACTGTATAAAGCCAATATATGTATGATTGTACTATTAAGCATATAACAAATGGAAATGTAATATATTTGGAAATAACGACTCAGGAGGAGGGCAGGGCAAAGCTGTACTGAAATAAGAAAATGACACCACATGAATCCACATTAACAAGTAAAAAGAACCAGAAAAAGTAAAGACGTATTATTTGATAGGATGAGCATGTTTGCTCAGCCATTTGAGTTCAAAAGTATGTAATTACAGTAAAGTTTTGGGCACTGCATTTGGCACTGCAGATAGAATGTTTATTAAGACCAAAACCCATCTCATATGTATATGAATAGACAGTTCCTTGATAATATGGTGCTTCTATAACAGAGCATGTGCAGAGTGCTCTGTAGCAAGAGGGAAAGTTTTTATACTTGTTCTTTTCTAGGATAAGCATGAGATAATAATTTTTTTTTCAAAGAGGAATAAAAATGGGTGCCTGGGTGGCTCAGTTGGTTAAGCAACTGCCTTCGGCTCAGGTCATGGTCCTGGAGTCCTGGGATTGAGTCCCACATCGGGCTCCCTGCTCAGCAGGGGGTCTGCTTCTCCCTCTGACTCTCCCCCCCTCTCATGTGCTCTCTCTCTCTCATTCTCTCTCTCAAATAAATAAATAAAATCTTTTTTAAAAAAAGAATAAAAATGAATGAAAAAAATGAATTTTCTAGGTCATGGATTTGTTAAATCACAAAGCATGTTCTCTCTAATATTGTATGTTTCTTCCAAAAGAACTCTTATCAATACAACAGTCCTTTCTCCTTTATTAAAATAGATGTTCCATGTTGTATGAGTTCATACCATTGTTTGGAGCATTTCTCTAACTAGGTCAATTAATTTCACTCTTTTACCAGTCTTATACTATACACTTATTTGATCACCATCTCAAAGTGAAATTTTGCATAAGCCCAGAACCATGGCTAAAAAAATCAAGGCAAATGTCTTAATAGAGACTGAGGATAGTCAACTTGAATCGAGAGAATCAGGGACATATAAGAGAAAAGTAGTCTTACCTGCCGATTTTCATTTGTTATTAGTGCTGTGATTAGATCAGAGGTTAGTTCCACATATTCAAGATACTTAGTTGAATCTTACCAACTCAGCTGGCTCAAGGTTGTGTGAAATGACCTCCAATGTTTTGATGTTGCATCTCATTGTCAACCTTCTATTATATTTATTCATTCAATATTTATTAAATATGTACTCTGTGAAGTAATGTATCCAGCAATGGGAATAAAATAAATATTTACTTAATGCCTATTATGTTTATTCATTTATTTAACACAAAATTTTGAGTGTCTACTCTGTACAAGACACTGTATGAGTTGGTAGCTACATTTTGATGAAGATGACAACGTTCTTTCTTTCATAAGACTTATTGCCTGGGATGTGGGAAGGATAATTAAAAGCTGTAACAGAAAATAAATCAGCATGGAAGGATATTATTCTGTAATAACAACAAGTGAGATTGTCTCCATGTCTGTTCTCCTTTTCCTATTTCATCATCTTTAAGAAACAGCAGGCTCTGTGTTCATTAATTGATGGGAGGTTTGAGGCAAGGTAGGAAGTAGAAGTATATTACAAGACTTTTTGAATTTTATTCCAAAAGCCTAAGCCCACTGATGGTATTTAAAATTAAGTAAAGTAGATGCTGCCCTCAAATTAAATAGGCCGTTTTTCCAGGCTGGGCATGAAGGAAAATGATTTAAGGACTTTCGAATGGAGAGTATATGGCAGCACTCCAAGAAGTTGATCAAACTTGGAGGAGGTGTTAGCCTTGTAGACACATTAGGGTCTTTAGACTCACCATGTGCCCTGTGCTTGACATAAAACGTAGGAGCCACCACATTTCAAGGGACCATTATAGGCTTGAATGACTGGTGTTTTTGCCAGGATAGACTGGTATTTACAGGCTTTCTCCCCCTTTTCCCAAATATGACATAAGCCTCATAGGTGCTACCATGAGAGAAAAGGGAGAAAAAACTTAGTTATGACCAAGATGAAATTTTCTGCCAAGCAGGTAGAATGTGATAGAGGCTCAATGTCAGAATTAGGTTAATTTAAAGGAAATACAGAAAGTGAGTTTGATGAGGGAAATTATGCCCACTACTCAAGAAACCAAGATATAAATACATAATACAAATTTTGACTAGTACTACAAAGGAGAATGACCAGGATGGGTTCAGACTATCCAATAAGGGCTCCTACAAATGAGAGGAAATTTATGATACTGGGAAGAGCACGAGTGAAGGGTCAAACACAGGAAAGCACAAAGCAAGACGTTGAAGAAACCTAGCACAGAGTGTTGGAGACAGTTACATAAGATGTGATATGATAGTGATAGGGAAGATAGACCCTTCAGGGCTTCATAAGTCATAGTAAGATACTCAAAATTTAATGGAAAAATCAAAGAGGGATTTAGCTGTAGAGTGACTTAAGCAACTTATTTTTTTTTAATTACTCTGCTCAATACAACTCAACACCCCAAAAACAAATAATCCAATTAAAAAATGGGCAGGAAAAAAAAATGGCAGAAGACATGAACAGACATGTCCGCAAAGAAGACATACAAAGAAACAACAAGTGTTGGAGAAGTTATGGAGAAAAGGGAACCCTCTTGCACTATTGTTGGGAATGTAAACTGGTGCAGCTATTGTGGAAAACAGTATGGAGGTTCCTCAAAAAAGCAAAAATGGAACTACCCTACAAGCAATAATTGCATTGCTGGGTATTTACCCCCAAAATACAAAAACACTAATTCAGAGGGATATTTGCACTCCTATGTTTATTGCAGCATTATTTACAATAGCCAAAATATAGAAACAGCCCAAGTATCCATCGATAGATGAATGGATAAAGAAGATGGGGTGTGTGTGTGTGTGTGTGTGTGTGTGTATTGGAATATTATTCAACTTTCTGAATGAAGAAATGAAGAGTGAAATCTTGCCATTTGCAACAACATGGATGGAGCTAGAGAATATAATGCTAAGCAAAGTAAGTCAGTCAGAGAAAGACAAATACCATATGATTTCACTCATATGTGGAATTTAAGAAACAAATGAGCAAAAAAGAGAGAGAGAGACAAATCAAGAAATAGATTCTTTAATTGGGAACAGACTGATGGTTACGGAGGGAAAGTGGGTGGAGGGATGGGGGAAATAGGTGATGGGATTAAAGAGTACATTTATCATGATGGGAAAAAAATTATTTAAAAAAAAAAGTTACTCTGCTCAGTGATAAATGCTCTGGATGGGCAAAATTGAAAGAGGAGAGAACAGTCAGATTTTCAAAAGTCCAGGTGAGAGATGATGGTTGTTCTGACACAGGTATGGTGACCGCAGAACTAGAGAGACGTGGGCCAATATTACCTACATACATACAAACACATACGTACACATATAATTGGGAGTATATAAAACTGTATTATGCTCAGTATGAAGACAACTTAGAATCAATTGAAGAAGACAAAATTTTAAACAAACCTTAAAAAAATTATGACAGCACATGATAGGTTCAATCTTAGACAATGTAGGATACAGTGTTACTAATTACAGAGCAGGGTGTGGAGGTCAAAGTCCTCTAGGATGTCTAAGAACTTTACAATTTGAACAATTTCAAGTGTACTGCTACTCAAAATGGAGCTGCCCGTCCCCAAAGAAGAAATTGGCAAATTAACTAAATACTATTCCACTAATTAGAACAGCTTCTTAACTTAATCTCATGTGTGTGTGCGTGCCTGTGTGAGCACCAGTATATATCACTTTATAACCTTGTAAAAACTGGATCTCAACTCCTTCAAACAAAACTCCCTTTTAAAAAATGGCATGTATGTGTTCATAACAATATGTATCACCTTATAACCTTCTTGGGATCTCAACACCCTTCAACAAAATCTGCCTTTGAAAGAGAGAAATTGTGAAACTTCACTCTGAGATTAAATTTAATATGACACTGAGTATTTATGCTGAAACCTTCCATCAGGTGCATTCTGCATCAAACAAAACTTCAAAAAGAATAGCTCATATAATTGTTTCTCTATTAGGTATTTGATAAGCACCCACTTTGTAACAGAAAATGTTCTAAAATTATTTTCTGAAGCAGAGAAGAGCTAGGGCAGCATTTCGGTGGATGTAGAGAAGAAAAGCTGACTTATGAAGTAGGTTCTAGACCTTCTACTACGAGTCCCTATCACCTCATCTTTAGACCTGAGATAATCATGCTGCTAAAGATGATGCCTGGACTAGGGGTACCCCTCGAGACTGCTTCCTGTCCTAAGATCTATGATGACAATAGTTACTATTTAACTGGACACTCTTCCAAGTACTTTACATATGTGAACTCAGTGAATCATTGAACCTCAGAGAAAGTACTATAATTTTCCCAGTGAAGAAGCTGAAGCAAGGAGGAATATGCCCCCAGACATCCCTCAGCTTCGATGTTAATCCATCCCTCTAGTCCTCAGTCTCATCTTCAACTAGAAATCTGATTTCCCCTGATATCTTGGAAGATATTTTAATGTTTTTAACTTGTAAAATGTCAAGAAAGAAGGTCTATCTCTCATTAGCCCTAAACATATAGTAATGAATGTTGGTTTCTTCACCTACAAATGCAAAGGACAATTCTTTGCACAGGTAGTATGTGTCCATTTGCCCACCTAGTGGCCTGAGTGTAAATGTATTCATTCATCCCTCAAAGAGTGTGCTCTATAATGAATGCAAAATCTTCTTATAGGAAAAAATAGCCATGCTGTGTTTATCTGGTGACCACTCCATTACAGAATATCAGCAGGGAGTTAAATATTTTTTTTAAAGATTTTTTTTTTAATTTATTTGACAGAGAGAGAGACAGCGAGAGAGGGAACACAAGCAGGGGGATTGGGAGAGGGAGAAGCAGGCTTCCCGCGAAGCAGGGAGCCCGATGCGGGGCTCAATCCCAGGGCCCTGGGATCATGACCCGAGCCGAAGGCACACGCTTAACAACTGAGCCACCCAGGCGCCCCAGGGAGTTAAATATTTTAATTAATGATTTTATCATACTAATTCCCAGAACTTTTTTTTTTTGTACTTTTTTGTACAGAGTGAATTTTGAAAGTTTTCACAAATAAATATGTTGTCCCAAAGTAACCGCATATAAATATGCCAAAAACTATCCTAAGAGGGTCATTTATTTGAGTTTATAATCAAATGGCATCTCAGCTCATACACATGAGGCCATAAAACTTTTTTACTTTTAATGATGTTGTTCAGATATCAGTGTGCCCATCCTTTCACATCATTTTTTCCATGATGAATAGAGTGTTAACAATGTAATCTAAAATGTGATTGGCAATTGCACACTGTTTTAAAGCTTTGACAAGTCCTCTTTTCCTGAGAATTGATACTGCAATACAAATAAGGAGATGAAAACATGTCTTTCCCTTTCAATGTTTTAAAAAACAACCACATATGCAATTTTATATATAATAAATATTTTATATACATAATATTACATAAGTATATGTAATTTTTAAATATTTATTAAGTATATATATGTAAAACATTAATCAAATTTGGATGTGGTTAAACTTCTGTCCCTGGTAAATTAAAATCTAAATTCATAATCTCCTGGATCAGGCAAACATGTAGATAATTAGAAATGGTCATATGAAGGGTGGGTCATTTTATTAATTGATGTGGAAAGGTAAAGCTACATTTATCTAATTCCTGGTAGGATTTTAGGAAAGGTTTTCCCTTTCCCAAATTGTGTCCACTCCATCCGAATCTGCAAAGCTCAGGGATGGAAAGGAACCTGAGACTAGGTATTTTTAACAAGCTTATCTCGTCACTCTTCAGACCCAACAAGCTTGGAAAATACCCATTTGGCTATTTGTCAATCCCGGTTGAGGAGTTTGTTAGTTATCTCTTCCACTCTATCACAGATATTTCAGATTCCTACCGCTACTGTGCAAGATACTGCTGAACGGAGGCACGCAGTGATGGGCTATGATTTCTTAAAATCATAGTGTCTGGTCAGAAGGTAATTTAAAGGTCATCTTACCCAGTCTTAAGTGATTTCCTGATTTTTTTTTTTTTTTTCAAATTTAGCCTGACCCTCAGGTTATCACCTCCTGCTCATCAATCTTTCAGGTTGGTGTATGAGCCAAACATGGGAAACTCACCTAACTCAATTAGAGAAAGTAATATATTTTATTTTTTTTTTAATTTTTTATTGTTATGTTAATCACCATACATTACATCATTAGTTTGTGATGTAGTGTTCCATGATTCATTGTGCATAACACCCAGTGCTCCATGCAGAACGTGCCCTCTTCAATACCCATCACCAGGCTAACCCATCCTTCCACCTGCTCCCCTCTAGAACCCTCAGTTTGTTTTTCAGAGTCCATCATCGTTCGTCTCCCCCTCCGAATTCCCCCCCTTCATTCTTCCCCTCCTGCTATCTTCTTCCTCTTTTTTTTTTTCTTAACATATATTGCATTATTTGTTTCAGAGGTAGAGGTCTGTGATTCAACAGTCTTGCACAATTCACAGCACTCACCATAGCACATACCCTCCCCAGTGTCTATCACCCAGCCACCCCATCCCTCCCAACCCCCCCACTCCAGCAACCCTCAGTTTGTTTCCTGAGATTAAGAATTCCTCATATCAGTGAGATCATATGATACATGTCTTTCTCTGATTGACTTATTTCACTCAGCATAACATCCTCCAATTCCATCCACATCATTGCAAATGGCAAGATCTCATTCCTTTTGATGGCTGCATAAATTCCATTATATATATATATATATATATATATATATATATATACCACATCTTCTTTGCCCATTCATCTGCCAATGGACATCTTGGCTCTTTCCACAGTTTGGCTATTGTGGACATTGCTGCTATAAACATCGGGGTGCATGTACCCCTTCAGATCCCTACATTTGTACCTTTGGGGTAAATAGTGCAATTGCTGGATCATATGGTAGCTCTATTTTCAACTTTTTGAGAAACCTCCATACTGTTTTCCAGAGTGGTTGCCAACAGTGTAGGAGGGTTCCCCCTTCTCCGCATCCCCGCCAACATCTGTCATTTCCTGACTTGTTAATTTTAGCCATTCTGACTGGTGGGAGGTGGTATCTCATTGAGGTTTTGATTTGGATTTCCCTGATGCTGAGCGATGTTGAGCACTTTTTCATGTGTCTGTTGGCCATTTGGATGTCTTCTTTGGAAAAATGTCTGTTCATGTCTTCTGCCCATTTCTTGATTGGATTATTTGTTCTTTGGGTGTTGAGTTTGATAAGTTCTTTATAGATTTTGGATACTAGCCCTTTATCTGATATGCTATTTGCAAATATCTGCTCCCATTTTGTCGGTTGTCTTTTGGTTTTCTTGACTGTTTCCTTTGCTGTGCAAAAGCTTTTTATCTTGATGAAGTCCAATAGGTCATTTTTGCCCTTGCTTCCCTTGCCTTTGGCGATGTTTCTAGGAAGAAGTTGCTGTGGCTGAGGTCAAAGAGGTTGCTGCCTGTGTTCTCTAGGATTTTGATGGACTCCTGTCTCACATTGAGGTCTTTCATCTATTTGGAGTCTATTTTTGTGTGTGGTGTAAGGAAATGGTCCAGTTTCATTCTTCTGCATGTGGCTGTCCAATTTTCCCAACACCATTTGTTGAAGAGACTGTCTTTTTTCCATTGGACATTCTTTCCTGCTTTGTCAAAGATTAGTTGACCATAGAGTTGAGGGTCCATTTCTGGGCTCTCTATTCTGTTCCATTGATCTATGTGTCTGTTTTTGTGCCAGTACTGTACTGTCTTGGTGATGACAGCTTTGTCATAGAACTTGAAGTCCGGAATTGTGATGTCACCAGCTTTGCTTTTCTTTTTCAACATTCCTCTGGCTATTCGGGGCCTTTTCTGGTTCCATACAAATTTTAGGATTATTTGTTCCATTTCTTTGAAAAAAGTGGATGGTATTTTGATGGGGATTGCACTGAATGTGTAGATTGCTCTAGGTAGCATTGACATCTTCACAATATTTGTTCTTCCAATCCATGAGCATGGAACGTTTTTTCATTTCTTTGTGTCTTCCTCAATTTCTTTCATGAACATTTTCTAGTTTTCTAAGTACAGATCCTTTGCCTCTTTGGTTAGATTTATTCCTAGGTATCTTATGGTTTTGTGTGCAATTGTAAATGGGATCGACTCTTTAATTTCTCTTTCTTCTGTCTTGTTGTTGGTGTATAGGAATGCCACTGATTTCTGTGCATTGATTTTATATCCTGCCACTTTACTGAATTCCTGTATGAGTTCTAGTAGTTTTGGGGTGGAGTCTTTGGGGTTTTCCACATAAAGTATCATATCATCTACAAACAGTGAGAATTTGACTTCTTCTTTGCCAATTTGGATGCCTTTTATTTCTTTTTGTTGTCTGATTGCTGTGGCTAAGACTTCTAATACTATGTTGAATAGCAATGGTGATAGTGGACATCCCTGCCGCGTTCCTGACCTTAGGGGGATAGCTCTCAGTTTTTCCCCATTGCGAATCTTATTTGCTGTAGGTTTTTCATAGATGGCTTTTATGATATTGAGGTATGTACCCTCTATCCCTACACTCTGAAGAGTTTTGATCAAGAAAGGGTGCTGTACTTTGTCAAATGCTTTTTCTGCATCTATTGAGAGGATCATATGATTCTTGTTCTTTCTTTTGTTAATGTATTGTATCACGTTGATTGATTTGCGGATGTTGAACCAACCTTGCAGCTCAGGTATAAATCCCACTTGGTCATGGTGAATAATCCTTTTAATGTACTGTTGGATCCTATTGGCTAGTATTTTGGTGAGAATTTTTGCATCCATGTTCATCAGGGATATTGGTCTGTAATTCTCCTTTTTGATGGGGTCTTTGTCTGGTTTGGGGATCAAGGGAATTGTGGCCTCATAAAACGAGTTTGGAAGTTTTCCTTCCATTTCTATTTTTTGGAACAGTTTCAGAAGAATAGGTATTAATTCTTCTTTAAATGTTTGGTAGAATTCCCCTGGGAAGCCATCTGGCCCTGGGCTTTTGTTTATTGGGAGATTTTTGATGACTGCCCCAATTTCCTTAGTGTTTATAGGTCTGTTCAGGTTTTCTATTTCTTCCTGGTTCAGTTTTGGTAGTTGATACATCTCTAGGAATGGATTCATTTCTTCCAGGTTATCTAATTTGCTGGCATATAGTTGCCCATAATATGTTCTTATAATTGTTTGTATTTCTTTGGTGTTGGTTGTGATCTCTCCTCTTTCACTCATGATTTTGTTGATTTGGGTCATTTCTCTTTTCTTTTTGATAAGTCTGGCCAGGGGTTTATCGATCTTGTTAATTCTTTCAAAGAACCAGCTCCTAGTTTCGTTGATCTGTTCTACTGTTCTTTTGGTTTCTATTTCATTGATTTCTGCTCTAATCTTTATTATTTCTCTTCTTCTGCTGGGTTTAGGCTTTATTTGTTGTTCTTTCTCTAGCTCCTTTAGGTGTAGGGTTAGGTTGTGTATTTGAGACCTTTCTTGTTTCTTGAGAAAGGCTTGTATTGTTATATACTTTCCTCTTAGGACTGCCTTTGCTGCATCCCAAAGATTTTGAACAGTTGTGTTTTCATTTTCATTGGTTTCTCTGAATTTTTTAAATTCTTCTTTAATTTCCTGGTTGACCCATTCATTCTTTAATAGGATGCTCTTTAGCCTCCATGTATTTGAGTTCTTTCCAACTTTCCTCTTGTGATTGAGTTCTAGTTTCAAAGCATTGTCTGAAAATCAGGGAATGATCCCAATCTTTTGGTACTCATTGAGACCTGATTTGTGACCTACAATGTGATCTATTCTGGAGAATGTTCCATGGGCACTAGAGAAGAATGTGTATTCTGTTACTTTGGGATGGAATGTTCTGGATATGCCTGTGAAGTCCATTTGGTCCAGTGTGTCATTTAAAGTCTTTATTTTCTTGTTGATCTTTTGCTTAGATGATCTGTCCATTTCAGTGAGGGGGGTGTTAAAGTCCCCCACTATTATTGTATTGCTGTCAATGTGTTTCTTTGCTTTTGTTATTAATTGCCTTATATAATTGGCTGCTCCCATGTTAGGGGCATAGATATTTACAATTGTTAGATCTTCTTGTTGGATAGACCCTTTAAGTAGGATATAGTGTCCTTCCTCATATCTTATTACAGTCTTTGGTTGAAAATCTAATTTGTCTGATATAAGGATTGCCACCCCAGCTTTCTTTTGGTGTCCATTAGAATGGTAAATGGTTTTCCACCCCCTCACTTTCAATTTGGGGGTGCTTTGGGTCTAAAATGAGTCTCTTACAGACAGCATATCAATGGGTCTTGTTTTTTAATCCAATTTGGTAGCCTGTGTCTTTTGATTGGGGCATTTAGCCCATTTACATTCAGGGTAACTATTGAAAGATATGAATTTAGTGCCATTGTATTGCCTGTAAGGTGACTGTTACTGATATTGTCTGTGTTCCTTTTTGGTCTATGTTGCTTTTAGGCTCTCTCTTTGCTTAGAGGACCCCTTTCAATATTTCTGTAGGGCTGGTTTTGTGTTTGCAAATTCCTTTAGTTTTTGTTTGTCCTGGAAGTTTTTCTCTCTCCTTCTATTTTCAATGACAGCTTAGCTGGATATAGTATTCTTGGCTGCATATTTTTCTCGTTTAGTGCTCTGAATATATCCTGCCAGTCCTTTCTGGCCTGCCAGGTCTCTGTGGATAGGTCTGTTGCCAATCTAACATTGCTACCATTGTAGGTTACATATCTCTTGTCCCAAGCTGCTTTCAGGATTTTGTCTCTGAGACTCGTAAATTTTACTATTAGATGTCGGGGTGTTGACCTATTTTTATTGATTTTGAGAGGGGGTTCTCTGTGCCTCCTGGATTTTGATGCCTGTTTCCTTCCCCAAATTAGGGAAGTTCTCTGCTATAATTTGCTCCAATATACCTTCTGCCCCTCTCTCTCTTTCTTCTTCTGGGATCCCAATTATTCTCATGTTGTTTTGTCTTATGGTATCGTTTATGTCTCAAATTCTGCCCTCGTGATCCAGTAGTTGTTTATCTCTTTTTTTCTCAGCTTCTTTATTTTCCATCATTTGGTCTTCTGTATCACCGATTCTCTCTTCTGCTTTATTTATCCTAGCGGTTAGCGCCCCCATTTTTGATTGCAGCTCATTAATAGCCTTTTTGATTTTGACTTGGTTAGATTTTAGTTCTTTTATTTCTCCAGAAAGGGTTTCTCTAATAATTTCCATGCTTTTTTCAAGCCCAGCTACTAGCTTTAGCTTCTTTACTAAAGATAGTAAAGATACTATCTTTAAAATCATGATTCTGAACTCTAGGTCCAACGTCATACTAATGTCCATATTGAGTAGGTCCCTGGCAGTCGGTACTGTCTCTTGTTCTTTTTGTTGAGGTGATTTTTTCCGTCTTGTCATTTTGTCCAGAGGAGAATAGATGAATGAGAGAACAAAATGCTAACAGGGTAACAACGTCCCCAGAAAATATACTCCAAAAAATCAGAAAAGACCTGAAACCAGGGGAAAAGAAAGGGAAAGAAAGAAAAAAGAAAAAGATAAAAACAAACAAAAACAGAACAAAACAAAAAAAAACAGAATATAATCAAATATGATCAGGCTGGTGCATAGATCAGTGCCACACACTAGATTTTGGGTGTATTTTGGTCTGTTAGAAAAATGTGCCTCCCAAAATTTTAAAGAAAGAAAAACTTATATGTGTACAAAAATAAGGGTTGATACAATGAAGGCATGGAATATGACTGTAAAGATGAAACTTATAAAAAATTTTATAAAAGGAATTGGTAAGATAAGAAGTTGTTTGAAAAAAGAAAGAAGAGGTTTAAAAAAAAAGAGAGAAAAAAGGAGAGAATGTGATCAGGCAGGAGACTAGAACAAAGCCATACACTAGAGATTTAGGGTATATTTTGATCTGTTAGAAGAAACTGTATCCCAAAATTTTAAAGAGAGAACAACTTATATATATATATATATATGCCAAAAATAAGGGTAACTACTATGAAGGGATAGAATATGACTCTAAAAATGAAAAATAAAAATGTTTTTTAAAAAAGAGATTGATAAGATGTTGGTTGAAAAGGGAAAAAGAAAAATTCAAAAAAAAAAAGACAAAAAAAAATTAACTTTGAAAGACTAAAGAATCATGGTAAAAAAGCCATGGATTCTATGTGCAGTATTCCCCTAGCACTGGAGTTCTGCCGTTCTCATTGATCAGTAAACTTGGTCTTGGCTGGATGTTCTTGCTGATATTCTGGGGGAGGAGCCTGTTGCCATGGTTCCCAAATATCTTTGCCGGAGGCGGAACTGCCCTGCCCTTGCTGGGGTCCAGGCTAAGTTATCAGCTCGGGTTTGCTCTCGGGAGCTTTTGTTCCCTGCAAGCTTTCCATACAGCTTTGGAGGATGGGAGTGAAAATGGCGGCTTCCCAATCTCCACCCCAGAGGAGCCGAGAACTGGGGGCCCTGCTCCTCCGTGCGCCCCCAGAGAAAAGTAGTCAATCACTCCTGGCTCCCCGGTCTCCGGCCACACTCCGTGCTCACTGGCCTGTGACCCTGCGTTTCTATCTCTGGCATCTGACCCTGTGTGGAGTCTCCAAACCCCGCAGATACCTGTGGTGTGCTCCCGTGCTGCTCCTCCCAGGGGAGGAAGGGGAGTCTCCCCAGATCTGCCGCTTGTTGGGTCCCTGCTGGAGGAGCAGTGGCCCGACTGTGCCATGGATCACGGTCTATGGCAACCCCAAGCTGAGAGCCCACTCCTCGGCTCCTTCTCTGTAGCTGGCTTCCCTGCTCGGATACCTGGGAGGTCTGCTGCACTCAGCATCCCCGGTCTTTCTGTGACCCTGAAGGTCCTGAGACCACACTGTCCCAGCGAGGGTTCCACCCCCCACTTAGCCACTGGAGTGACGTCCCTAAGTGGAGCAGACTTCTAAAAGTCCCAATTTTGTGCTCCACAGCTCTATCACTTGCCAAAAGCGGCCGATGGAGGCCCCCTCCCCCGCCGCCTATCCTCCCTAATATTGCCTCGGATTCACTTCTCTGCATGTCCTACCTTCCAGAAAGTGATCGCTTTTCTGTTCAGAGAGTTGTTGCTATTCTTTTCTTCAATCTCCTGTTGAGTTCATAGGTGTTCAGAATGGTTTGATCCCTATCCAGCTGAATTCCTGAGACCAGATGAAATCCAGGTCTCCTACTCCTCCGCCATCTTGCTCCGTGCCCCCCTCAAAGTAATATATTTTAAAGAAAGCACTACATTTCAGTAGATTCTATAATCACCAGCCAGTCGTTTTTGGCCTAACCTGCTCACAAATATTTTTGGATTGACAAGTGACTGTAGTGATTCATGTCTAATTTACCTGCTTATTCATTCCCTAAGGCATAAAATAAGTCAAGCTAAGGCTACAGAATTACAGTTCCTTAGTTATTATCACCAGGTGTTATCCAAGATACCATGTCTACCAAAACAACAACAACAACAACAACAACAACCTGAAATGACAATGAGAAAATTTAATTGGTTAGGGCTATGGCTATTTAAGTAGACAGTTCACATTAGTCTTTAAAACTGCATTTGCTACCAAACATTATTGCTATTATTGATGGATTTTAGGGCAAAGCCAACTCTGAATGATTTAGTCTGTGATTGAATTGCACAGTATAACTTCATTGTGTTTCCTGTAAAATTTTCCTGTAATTCAGGATCTGAGAGGGGCGCCTGGGTGGCTCAGTTGGTTAAGCAACTGCCTTTGGCTCAGGTTATGATCCTGGAGTCCCAGGATCAAGTCCCGCATCGGCCTCCCTGCTCAGCAGGGAGTCTGCTTCTCCCTCTGTCCCTCCCCCCTCTCATGCTCTCTCTCTATCTCATTCTCTCTCAAATAAATAAATAAAATCTTAAAAAAAAAATTCAGAGTCTGAGAGACATTAAGCAGTTATGTATTGATTCTTTCCCCCCCCCCTCAAATGATCAATTCAGAACTTGGGGCTTTATTTCCCCAAAGACTGCAATATCCATAAAAAGATGATTTCTGTGAGTATACGATTCTGTATACTACAAAATGTCATCAGACATTTTTGAGGACCATCTGTACTATTGTCACTTCAGCAACAGAGGTGGGAAAGAGAACTGATTCTAGCAGAAACACCAGAAACAAACAAACAAAAAGCCTTGCTGAAAATAAGATGTATCAAAAATAAGATGTATCAAGAAATGTTTAAAAGAGGTGGAATACACTGGATTCCACATTTCTTCTCTGAATAGAGTAAAATGGGTCTTTTTTTTTTTTTAATCTTTTTTATTGGCTGATCATTTGTCCTTGACCATGGGTGACTACAAAATGTTATCATTGAAAGACTCACAAATTATCTAGTCTTAGTCAATAAAGAAATTATAGGCTACCTGACATTGATAGTTCATTCAATAAATATTTATTAAGGGGTTACTGTGTGCCAACCAGTGCCCAGGGCACTGGAAACAGAGAAATGAACAAAATAAACAAATCCCTTTTATCCTCATGGGCTTCCATTCTAGTGGGAGCAGATAGATAATGAACAAACATGTGATAAGTACCATGAAGCAAAATAAGGTCAGCTAAGTGGATAGAACATTTGAGCAAGTTTCATATGGAATGAAGGTGTGAGCCACATAGATATGTATATGTCTCTGCCCTGAAACTAAGACTTACGCCTGTTAAGGGCAAAGACAAACTATTAAATGTCTCTGGTCTCCTTTCCCCTCCTCTTAGAGCTTTGCATCATAGGGATCCAAAAATATTTTAACTGTTTTGAAAGTGATTTCAGTGGCAGTCATGACAATCACTAACATCCCTTTCCAGCCCATAAAGTGAAGATACAACTACTAACTTCATGAGGCAGGAGTACAGATCCTATCAGGCGAGAGTAGTTTCTCAACTCCTCTACTTAGTTCAGCCCATATCAGGAATTTCATAAAACAGGACAGCAAACCCACATTGACAAACTGGAAAGAAATTCATTTTATCAGTTCACTGACTTATCAGCTCCAGTGGAGGGACAAACCTCTAACACGTTAGTCATGACCTTACGGAAACTCGCATAAAAATAATGCAGATGAGAGTGTCGGGTCATGATCCCAGGGTCCTGGGATCGAGCCCCGCATCGGGCTCCCTGCTTGGCGGGGAACCTGCTTCTCCCTCTCCCTCTACTCTTCCCCCTGCTTGTGCTCTCTCGCTCTCTATCAAATAAATAAATAAAATCTTTAAAAAATAATAATAATAATGCAGATGAGAGTGATAACACCTATTTGTAAATGGCTTCAATCCAACAAAACTATGCTATATGTTCAATTCATTCCGCAAACACTTGCTGCACACTTACTATGTGCCAGACCCTGGGGATGTAATGCACAAGAGAGTCCCTGGCCTCTGAGAGTTTGTTTGCTGGTGCATTTCAGATCTAACATAGTCTCTTCCTCTGTAGGGGCTGATTCTTAGGGGCCTGGCACCACTGTCATTTGGCATTGTTTGAAGAAATAAAAAACACTCAGGGAAGAGCCTAGTAAAAGGATGCCCCATACGCCAGTGTTTCCCTGTCCCAAAGGACAGCAGTTTCCTTGACCTGACGGTTCCAACCCAAGTGTCTCTTTGGAGTCAGAACTAAGGCATTCAGAACTGAGTTCCTTGTTGAGCTGAAGCTCTTAGGCAAAGGCCAAACACAGACAGACGTGAACACACACATCTGGAGACGCACTGCAACAGCTACACTGTACCCACTATTACCCCTCCCATCCCAGAGTTTGCTTCCCCACCTCCGTTACTGGGCTTTCTCTGCAGATGTCATTCCGCGATGTACGGCCAGTCCTTGGACCCCTGACCTCTGGACAGGCCATTAAGAGACCTCTGTTCCTGGAAAAATCAAGAGGCATATGGGTACAGAGGAAAAATAGCCCTGCCATTTTTTTGACATATTCAAATTACCAAGTTTCAGTTACAGTTCTAGATAAGAATTTAAGTAAGTCCTTATTTTATAACTGAAAAGGAGAAAAGCTAGCCTTATCTCCATTTTCTCTGTTGTCTACTGGCTCTTATGTTTCTTGTAATATAATGTCGTGTAAGTCAGGGGAGATGGGACTGGGGCTGGTCTCCTGTTGTTTTAGAACCTCCCTGGTCTGAGGTGAAAGTCTTTAATTGGGCACATGTGCCATCTCATTTGTCCTTTTTGCCCTTTGCTTTGACTGTTTTATTGAGAGAAGCAACATTATTTTTAGTAGCTCCTTACCTGATGCTTCATGAGTACAGATGTGTCAGGTTGCTATCTGATCTTTCCAGAGTCGAGTGGCTACTCCTGTCCAATTCTGATGGGAAATCTGACACACTTTGTGATCATGCTGTAATTTTGACAAGGGAAATCTAGCTGAACACACCATTGTCTCCATACAAATAACCTAGAATGGCTCCCTCTCTCCCGTCCGTAAAAAATGGTGGTGCCAAGGTGAGGTGTAGAGCCATAAAGAGGCTGACGCATTATGCTGTCAGCTAATGCAATGAGAAACTTGTGCTTTATCTGTTCAGGACGGCGACCTTCAGGCACACAAACAGCTATTTCTTAGTAGAGCATCTACACTTGAATTTCCTCAAAAAATCGTAAGTTTTATTGGTTTCTAATAGAAAATATATAATATTGTTAAATAACCAGCAAACTGAAAGTCTGGGACTAGAAGAAAAGAACTGGTGCTGAGTTTTAGGATTTAAGGTCTCAGAAAATAGAGTGAGATGAAAATAATCAAGAGAATTATAGATTGGATAATACGGTATTTCTTCTTCTCCGCAGTTGTAAAGAGTCCATAATTTCACAATCTGGTCAATGATCCTTTTTTCCTGCAATAGCCACTCTAACATGGGCATATGGGGAATTTGGAATTATTTACTGTAGCTTTAAAAAAAAAAAAGCCACAGTATTTATCTTAACTTCTGCTTCTCCATAACATTTACTAAACAAAAAATGTTCTTTTAAAAAAATGAAATATCTGCCTTTTATACTTGATACAGCATAGCCTTTTGTACATACTCAAGATCACCTTGGAAAACTTGTTAGATTATAGTTAATGAATCTTTGTGAAGAATGACAGAGTTAAAAATGTCTCGATTCTTTCAATTTTATCAGTAGAAAAGCACAGTTTATTCCAGCCCATTCACTTCACACTCACAGAGCCTCTGTTTGCGCATCACTCACTTTATTAAGGGCTTTGCAATCCCTGTTCACAAAGTGAATGCGCCTGTTTTATGATTCTCAGATCAAAAGTCAGCAACTGAAAATTTTGTACTGGTATTTCTTATTATAGAACATACATTTGCATTCTCCTAAAAGAATATCAAACTTACTGATTCCTTTTCAATTAAGCAACAAAAGTATATAATATTCTTATAAAATGACTTTTATTAAACCAAAAAATTACTAAATAATAAGAATATGGTTAAAACGAGTTTTGCAATGAGAAAGAACAGTTCAGATGAATGATCTATGAAAAGAGCCTGACTAAGACTTTAGCTATAACCTGGAAATTGTTCCCAGTAATTTACATTGGAAAGAATGGCAAGGAGACAGAAGTATAAGATTTTTTAAAAAGAAAACCTTAATTAGAAGTCTTTTGACTAGAAGCATGACCCACGTTAGTTATTTATATTACCTCACCTTGATTTCTCATCTTTAAAAATCTGTATCTACTTAAAGGATAAAATAAAGTGAGAGAATAGATATCAAGTGCTTATAACTTATAAAGTATCATAAATAGGCAAGTTACTTTCATTCTTTTTGTGGTATTACAAAACAAAATATCTTACAAACAGAAACACAATATTAGCTTCCATTTCTGAACTCAAAACGTTCTCTCTCATGAAATGTGTATGTAATGTATGTCACTTCCGGGTAGGAAGAGGATCTTCGAATGTAACATGGTAGCAGGGATGCTGTTTCTTTAGTCTAAGGCACCAGAATCTTGCCAGCTGGGATTCAACTGGTTCAGATATAGATCCACAATGACACACAAACTTCTTTAGTAGATGACTCTACCAAGACACTAAGGACTGAACTGAGAACAACAGAATTCACATTCTGCAATGTAGAACTGTAGACATCTTGGTATACAATCAACGACAGCGTAGGTGATTACAGTATCAGTGATCCGAAGTGGTGCTCCATCATTAACTTCCTCCCGTACCCCTCCCCACTCATTGAAAGTGAATAGGGCTGGGGGAATATTTTTTATGTTCTATGTTCCATCTTTCTGACTCAGTGATCTTCCTGTGTCCTCCTTGCTCTTGTCCCAGTCTGCTTTGCACTCAAGCGATTGCTCCCATATTTCTTTTCCCTTAAACCAAATAGAAAAAATTCCAAGTCTCTCTGGAATTGTTCAAAGTTCAAACTTCAAAGAGCAAAGTCCTTATTAACTCTATTGCTAAGGAGATTGCTTCCTCCAAGAGATTCAGAAAAATGCCACTGCCATTTACTTCGATTTAGAGAGTGACTTCTCCCCCGACTTGCCCTGCGCTGAAACTTTTCTTTATTTCGGAACACTTTGTTCGGTGTCATGTAGGCTGTTATACTGTTATACTGTGACACACGAATCTTTTTTTTTTTTTTTTGATTCTTGCCCTTGGGAGCAGGAAAAAAACTCCTGCAATTTGTCTGCAAAGGCTCTCCCTTTGGGCAAAAGAAGTTTGCCAAAACACTTCTAATTGCAGCAGCCTGAGGCTGTGTTATTTACCTCTTCATGCCTTCTGTCACATAGGCTATGTAGGTCTAATTTTTAAGAGATAAGAATTCTAATGTTTGACAAAAAAATTAGCCATCAAACCATAGAAAATAAAATGTGTAATTATAATAATACTTAACCCAGCTAGATTCTTAGAAGCTCGAGTTCCATAAAGAAGAAAAGAAATATTCTGCTAATACTGAGAAATTCTCATACTATTAAAAAAATAAATATTAAAAAATTCAAAAGAAAAAGTTAAGAAAAACTTTGCTGTAGAATGCCTTTTTTTTAACTTTCATTTTATGAGCTATAACTATTGCCAATTTTATAGGTATCTCTCCAATAAAGCACATTATGTTTAGCACCAGCCAAATGAAAGGCCAATATCTGTTTTATAAAAATCAATCATTAAGAGCTGTTTTCATTCAGCTTTAGCTCAGACCAAGATTTTACTTTGCATTTTACTTTGCAGCTACTGTTTCGACTTGAGGTTTTATTTTGTCTTGTTTCCATCTTAATATCTTATTAAATTGCGGCTATTTATCTCCTGTGCTTCTTCTGTACACGATATATTGACATTTTGGCTATTTGTCATTCTTGCCCAAGACTACAAAAAGTTACATACTAGTTAAAGGCTTAAGAACACTTCAAGATTAAAGCCTAGCAGAACACTCCTCTCTCCAGATTTGCATTTTACAATCCATTATTTATTATTGTTGCTTGCCCTCTCAGAACATTGTTCTTTATGTACTGCTATGAGCAATATACATAACCCAAACTCATTATCTTTCTCCTTTTGTCTATCCAAACCTAAACCCAAGAGAAGACTCTCATTTTCCATACTTAAGATAATGCCTATATGCCCACCTGAACAGCAGACCTGTTTCTAAGTACTCAACTTCTGAGCCTTAAATATCTAGAAGCATGTCATTCATGGTGATTCATACATAAACCGTTTCTGTTTCTGATCCCTCCAGCCGCCTAGTGTCTGAATGAGTTGTCCCAGAGAGAAAATAATAAATGAAACATCAGGCAAACTGCTTTCCCACTCTCTTGGCTCATACCAATCTTTATTGCTCTAGATAGTCTCAGTATATATTAATAGAATCAGGGGTACCTGGGTGGCTCAGTTGGTTAAGCATCTGCCTTCAGCTCAAGTCATGATCCCAGTTTCCTGGGATCGAGTCCTTCATTGGGCTCCTTGCTCAGCGGGGAGTCTGCTTCTCCCTCTCCGTCTGCCAGCCACTCCTCCAGCTTGTGCTCTCTCTCTGTGTCAAATAAATAGATAAAATCTTAAATATATATATATATACACATATATATATACATATATATATAACAGAATCAGATTCAAGACACAGAGCTCTCCTTCATAATTTTAACCACAAAGAAGACTTGCTTGCTCCCTTTTACTATTTCTAAAAGTAACATGTTTCTCCTCTAAGGTTCTTTTATTTATTGTTGGGGGAATCATAAACAAGTAATTGTCTTTTCCAAACCATGAAATGTGTATTGCCCAACAGCCTGAAAAACAAGAAAACAGAAATAAAGGTCACAAGATAAAAGGGGCACACAAAAAATCAATTCTAGTAACAAGGAATGTGTTATTTTAATTATTCTACTTGACTCAGCTACTGGCCAAAATTGCTGGATGTCTATCTTACTTACCAAGTTAAACAATCTTCCAAATGCCGTTCTGAATGGGGAATGGCTGCCATATTCTTTTTTTTAGCTGAAATAAGCTGTGGTTCAATTTAAAGAAAACAGTCATCGTAGAGCTGATACAGCTGCCAAAAGTAGAATGTTACATATAAAATTAACTTTTAGGAAAAGATTTAAGATCCTTTAAAGGCAAATTTATCTGCCCAGATAGTGAGTTTAGGAAATTGATATTAGGAATAAAATTATTACCCATAAAAATAAAATGTTTTGGCCCCTCAATAGAAGATATATAATTATATGAATAGCATGCTGTGCCTGGAACAGAATCCAGTAAAATAAAGCTTTTTATACATTATCTGGAATATGAATGTCTATCATCACTCTGGTTTTTTTAAAAATAAAAAATAAAATCATATAAAATATAAAGTTATATAAAATCCAGGTGAAAATGAAAATAATTATAGTTTCTTTCTATAAAATAAGTTCAACACAAACCAAGTTAGTTTACTGGACAATTGAATACCAGAGACAAAGCCCGATGAAATAAGCCAAAATTGAAATGAAATTGACAGCAATCTTTGATGTTCCCATGCTAGTGGTTCAGTTATTTTTTTAAATGCATTATATTGAATAACACATTACAGTAAGTAGTCCATGATTATTTTTTGTTTTGAGCCTCAGAAAGTTAAATAGAAATATTTGATTATACATTTATTCATAAATTCATCATACATCTCTCTTTCTCCTTTTACTCTTCTCTTGATATCTAGCAAAATCCTAGTAGCTCCTAGTATTAATGGTGTTTAATAAATATAATAAATAATAAATATATTGTATTTGCCCTCTAAATTAATTTCCAAATGCTGGGTATTTTCTATGAGAAAGTATAATTAATACAACCCTGTTTTTTAAAATTAAAACTGTAACAGTCATGACCAATTTCTTTTTTAGTGCCTACCACTTATTGAGCATTTACTATGGACAAGGCACCATGCTAATCACTTTACTAATATTTGTTGCATTTAATTCCCATAGTAACCTTATGCCATAGATAATACTATCAAGGATACTGAAGCCTAGAGAGGTTTAATGACTTAGAGGTAATAAGCCCCAGAACTAGGATTTATTTATTTTTCTTTTCTTTTTCTTTCTTTTTTTTTTAAAGATTTTATTTATTTACTTATTTGACAGAGAGAGATAGCGAGAACAGGAACACAAGCAGGGGGAGTGGGAGAGGGAGAAGAGGCTTCCCACCGAGCAGGTAACCCGATGCATGGCTCAATCCCAGGACCCTGGGATCATGACCCGAGCCGAAGGCAGACGCTTAACGACTGAGCCACCCAGGTGCCCCTCTTTTTTTTTTTATTAACATATAATGTATTATTTGTTTCAGGGGTACAGGTCTGTGATTCATTAGTCTCACACAATTCACAGCCCTCACCATAGCACATACCCTCCCCAATGTCCCATCACTCAGCCACCCCATCCCTCCCACCCCCCTCCATTCCAGCAACCCTCAGTTTGTTTCCTGAGATTAAGAGTCTGTTATGGTTTGTCTCCCTCTCTGGTTTCATCTTGTTTCATTTTTCCCTCCCTTCCTCTGTGATCCTCAGTCTTGTTTCTCAAATTCCTCATATCAGTGAGATCATATGATACTTGTCTTTCTCTGATTGACTTATTTCACTTAGCAGAATACCCTCTAGTTCCATCCACGTCATTGCAAATGGCAAGATTTCAATTTTTTGATGGCTGCATAATATTCCTGTGTGTGTGTGTGTGTGTGTGTACCACATCTTCTTTATCCATTCATCTGTTGATAGCTTGGCCATTGAGGACATTGCTGCTATAAACATTGGGGTGTACTGCCCTTTGGATCACTACATTTGTATCTTTGGGGTAAATACCCAGTAGTGCAATTGCTGGATGTAGGGTAGTTCTATTTTCAATTTCTTGAGGAACCTCCATACTGTTTTCCAGAGTGACTGCACCAGCTTGCTTTCCCACCAACAGTGTGGGAGGGTTCCCCTTTCTCCACATCTTCATCAACATCTGTCTTTTCCTGACTTGTTAATGTTAGCCATTCTGACTGGTGTGAGGTGGTATCTCATTGAGGTTTTGATTTGTATTTCCCTGATGCCGAGCGATGCTGAGCACTTTTTCATGTGTCTGTTTTCCATTTGGATGTCTGCTTTGCAGAAATGTCTGCAGAACTAAGATTTAAAACCCATTTTTTTCCTGACTCTAGATGAAGTTCTAGCAACCAAGGTTAAGCAAACAAAAGCAGTACCTGGCAAAGGAAAGACTCTAGAGTGGTATGGAGAAGAAGGGGGGCAATGGATGATGACTTTCTTTGGTACCCTTATGCCTCCCTTTATGCGACTCCTTCCTCCACCAAAAGATCATCCATTTAGCCCCAATGACTCTATGCAACAAAACTAAGTACTCCCGGGACCCCTGGGTGGCTCAGATGGTTAAGCGTCTGCCTTCGGCTCTGGTCATGATCTCAGGGTCCTGGAATCGAGTCCCACATCCGGCTCCTTGCTCGGCAGGGAGCCTGCTTCTCCCTCTGCCTGCCACTCCACCTGCTTGTACTCTCTCTCTCTCTCTCTCTCTCTCTCTGGCAAATAAATAAATAAAATCTTAAAAAAAAACAAAACTAACTACCCCTAAAGGGCGCCTGAGTTAAGCATCTGCCTTCAGCTCAGGTCATGATCTTGGGGTCCTGGGGTCCAGCATTGGACTCCCTGCTTAGTGGGGAGTCTGCTTCTCCCTCTCTCAAATAAATAAAATCTTTTAATAAATAAATAAGTAAAAATAAACTACCCCCAAAACTCATTGATTTAAAACAATAAGTATTTATTTAGCTTATGAGTTTACAAGATAACAATTTGGGTGGGGTTGGGCAGAGCAGTTCTTCCCATGTTCACCGGGCTCATGCATGTGTTTGGTGGTCTGCCGAGGGTTAGCTGAAGCAGCGCGGTGATGGTGCCATATGTCTTTAGGAGGTAAACTGGTGAACACAGAGAAACAAGCGAGGGCACACTCAAATGCACAAGCACTCTCAAGGCTGTCTTTTGTCCTATCTGCTAACATCCCCTTGGATAAAGTAGGTCACACGGCTGATAGAGAGTCACAGTGAAAGAGCCCAACAAAATTCCATGGCAAAGGGTATGAATGCACAAGGTTGAAGAATTAGGTCCACTAGTGAAATCAATATGCCATAATCTGCAACTTTGAATCTTACTTCGGAGATTCTCTTTCACCTCTGGCATTCTAAGTCTATGATTCCACAAGAACAGCGATCTACGGTAAATACAGATGATGTGTGGGTATAAAAATGACCTTCAGTCCTGCCAGGGCTCTGGCAGTGAAGAAGCATTCATTACTTTGCTACTCAAAGGTGGTAACTGGACCAGCAGTATCCACATCTTGCAGCATCTTGTTAGAAATTCAGAATCTTGGGCCATACCCCAGGCCTAATAAATCATAATGTACATTTTAACAGGATATCCAGGTGACTTGTATTAACATTAAAGTTAGAAAAAAAAGCACTGGTTATTAGATTTATGAATCTGCTCTTAAATTTGTTCTCAATTGTGTTTGCTATGGAAACAAAACTAATATAGTTGGAAGGATTTTTAACTGAAGAATGGAAACCAAAAAGGGGTTTGACGATCTAGTAATAACCTAATTTTTAAAACAGGCAAGATTTGGCACTTCACCAAAGAATATATACAAATAACTTATAAACACATGCAAAGATTATTAGTACCATTAGTCATTAGGGAAATCCAAATTAAAACTATACTGAAACCCACCAGCACGGCTGAAATTAAAGAGGCTGAAAAAATTTTCAAGGATGGGGAGCACCGGGTGCTCTCAAAAACCACCTTTGAAAGTGGTTTAGCGGTTTCTTATGAAGGTAAACTTGTACCTACCCTATGACCTGGAAATTCTCCTTTGAGTACATGCCCAAAAGAAATGAAAGTATATATCCACAAAATTACAGGTACAAGAATGTTCATAGTAGTTTTATTCATAATGCTAAAACTGGAAATAATCCAAATATCCATTAACAAGTGTATGGATACACAAAATGTGGTATATTCATGCAATGAACTACTCCTCCACAATAAAATGGAATGATAAACAAAACAGAGATGTATCTTGCTGACATTACATTAGAGAAAGACGTCAACTACAAGAAAACACAGAGTATAGGATGCCATTTATCTGGCATTCAAGGACAGGGAAAATGAATCTACGGTTATAGAAATCAGAATTGTGCTTTCCTGCACAGCTGTGGAGGATGTGGTGTGGATTCATCATAAAAGAACAAGATCTGTCTACAGTAACAATCAGCTTTTGTATGTTGCTTTGGCAATTGGTTCCAGAGGTATGTACATTCGTCAAAATGTATTGAACTTCGCACATTTTATTACTTATAAGTCAAACCCCAATAAAGAAGCGTGCATCCCTTCATAGTTTCAAATCACATATTCCCATATATCATCTCATTTGCAAACCCCCATGGGACCGACAGGGCAGGTGTTATTAGGGAACATTAAGGCTCACAGAGGAGACTCGCTAAAGTCTCCTGAGTGACTGGAGGCCTCTGGCCACTGTTTCATTTCTGTATGCTGCATTTCCATTCCCCCCCAGCAGCAAATGGGAGCAGGGCCGCAAGTCCTGAACTAGAACGAGTTCATGGATTCTAGAATGCTGAAAAGAACTTTTCTGCTGGAATAGCAGTATTTGAATACGAAGCATAGTCTCTGCATATCAAATGTGCACTTCCGTCTCTTGCCTGCTGTTATAGAATATAGGAGAAGCTTTCCAAAGAGGGAACTGGAGAAGACCCTAGAGAAAGGAGACTATTGTTCTAGGGGAGTGGGCTTCCTTGTTTGGCTGGGAGCTGGTCTTTCCTGTGGTTCACCAGAAGCATGAGGGAGAGAGAAACATTTTGGACCAGTACTGAGAGACTCGAGGAAAACTACAAAGTCCTGTATCATAGCCAACCCAAAAAGAGATCTTGAAGAAAAGCCATCATGGGAGACTTGGGTCAGGCTAGCCAGTGTGATTGGTGATTTCTATAGCCAAGTCTATGGAAAGAAATGCAGTTGTGGCCTGGTTGCCAGAGGTCAGGACAAGACAGGTCGGCTTTGGACAGGACAGTTTCTCTAGGCTCACAGGCTGCTTCAGAACACCAGATTCGCTTCTAGTCCCCTGGCTGAGCATCTAGACCCACAGCCTTGAAGCTAAGGGAACGGCTCATTTGCTGATGCTAATAAACTGTCCCCTGCAGGAGAGATTGCTGCATCCTTGAATACTTAGAAGAAGGCATCCTTGAATACTTACCACAATTAGCTTTATGTAGTAAATCTGTATATTGTTCACCTATATTGTTGTTCTGATTCTTCTCAGTAAAATCCAAATTGGGGCTGGCTAGAGAAAACACATGTAAATACAGGGAAGGAAAAGGTGTGAAGAGATGTTTCCTGTGATAACTGAAGGGTGGAAATAAATAAGCTCGGTGGTTCTTTATCCTGGATTCATATTAGTATCATATCTGGAGCTTTTAACAAAATCCCACCATGCCTAGATCCTATTTCCCAGAGATTATCATTTATTTGGTCTGAGGAGATGGAGAAGGAAGAGGAGCATGACTTGCAAAAGCTCCACAGGCGGGTCTGATGTGCAGTCCAGGGTTGAGAACAACTGAGTTAGGCAAAGGAGAGAGGATGGTTATTCAAAATGAGGCCCAAGTGCATAGACTGGCCCTCCAAAACAGGTTGGTGCCAACAACTACTACAGAAAGAAGAAAAGCACTCAAACAGGTTGTCCCACTTTCAGGTCAGATGGCCAAAGGGAGAGACACCAGAGAACCCAAGGCCAAGAAACTCTCCCACAGGAGAAGAAAACATGGCCCCAGAGGGCTTTCATTGCTTCAGTCTTTGCTCCCAGCACATCTCATGGTGTTGCTACTTCTTATGGGAAATAAACATGAACACTGGAGCTGCTGGTATGGAATCTCTGAGTTCATTACTGCCATACATCCCACTTCATCTTACAAAATGTAAATCGTGACTTTCCCACTTGGAGTCACCTTGACCCAAGTTACCCAGAGAAGCCCTGAGTACCATACTAAATACATCCACTTTACTGATTCTTCTATACTATGAAGTTGCATATTCATATCCTACTAGAAATCAGAGAAATATAAATTATAATAATAAGATGTTCTTCGAATCAGATTACAAAAGATTAAAAATATAATACCCAGCACTGGCAACAATAAGGGAAAGAGGCTTTTTCATACTCTGCTGTTAGAAATCTAAATTTGTAAAACTCTCCTGGAGGACATTTTTTTTTAATCTTGAGAGAAAACTTAAAAGTTCAGAAAACCTTTAATCCAACGTACCCCTCTGGAAATTTATCCTAAGGAACTAACTAATGATACATACACACATTTATGTATCAAGATGATCATAACATTAGAACAACCTAAATATTAATAAGGGATTAAGTAATTAAATCACTAAGTCCATTCCATAAAAATCGTGAAATGATATATAAAAGAATATTCATAGAATTAATCTATGATCAGACAAACAGTAGCTCATAAAACAGAATGTACAATAGAATCCTATTTTTTATAAATATGTATGCATAGAAAAACAAATGGAGCTTGACAGGAAGCTCTTGGCAGTGATTATCTGGGTGAGGAAGTACTTTCTCCTTTTGTGTTATATCTTTCTGTTATATTTTATAACTTGAATTTAATTTTGTATTCCTTATATAATTAAGACAAATGCATGAAAACAAAGAAAAAATACTAAAAGCCTATATGACAAAATACTAACAGTCAAGATGCAATCTTTGCGTCTCTATAGTTTCAAGATTTACAGCAATGACTATGTATTACTTTTATAATATAAAATGCCCCCATGTAATTTTAATTGGACATTTACTGATCTCAGACATTTCAGATTCTTCAAATAATTCAACTGTTACAGCTATTGTAGCTCCTTTTTTGAGCCCAAAATTATTTTTAAAAATAACTGCAAACAAAAGCACCATGCGTTAACACCAACTTATTTCTGCTTGCGAGAAGAATAATCTGACCTTCCACTACTGACAATCTGTTTGGGTTTTGAGAACTGTCCTTGACATTATGTATGGCTTTACAACTCCAGAGCAGAAGGCACTTGGACTTTTGTTCTGCTTAAATATTCCCCCCTTTTTTCTCATGTTTCATTGTTCATTTAGAAGCAATCCCAAATTTTGCTTATAAATTCAAAGTTGCTAACAACTTTGGTCACTATGCCTTTTTCACTCATGTTTTTTATTGATTTTTTTTCCCACATCAAATCGCCCTAGTTCTTGATAACCCATACCCTATTAGGATCATGCAATATTCTAAATGCATTGCGGTCTGCAAATGTTCAGGTACCATTTAGTGCAGGAAATCGCATCAAAATATTCCCCTTCAAATTTCACATTCAGAAAAAGAGGAAGATATTTCAGGATTTCCAAACCTATCATCTTGAGGTGCCAAAGGCATGTCTGCTGAGAAAAGCGTTCATCAACTATAGTCTGAGAATATTGTTTATATAAAAAGTTAACACTCCTTCCTCACTTCCTTCTGTGGGAGAACAAGATATAATTTCCTGCAACAGTTACCTGAGATGTCTGCCTCTGAACTGGAAACATGTCTGCACTCCTCAGACTCAGGTGCTCTTCTAAGAAGTGGCATTGTAATATTGGAACTTATTCCTCAGAAATAATCTATCTGTCATTAATCTGTATGGTGGCCTTATTTTTATTTTTATTCCACCTCTAATCTTGTGCAAATTCTTATGTATAAAGGTTTATTCTCTGTAAAGAATTCCATTAAAATTCATTCACTCATCCAGTCAGCCAGCCATCCATCAATTTAGGTTTTTATTTACTTACCCTGAAAGTATTATCAAACACTTCTGTATGCCCAGTGCTGAGGACATGATGGGGAACAAGTTTTAGTGTCTGCTCTCAGGGAGCTTGCGGAGAGTGATGTCATTGCCTCTCTGGTCAGCTGTTGGTATTGGGCGGACCCAGAAGTTCTTCCTGAGATATCCTTTTATTTATCTGGATGATGCCTAGGTACCACTGTGAAATATTCCCAATTGGGAGTGTGATTTAAATGTAGACTAACATAGGTCCTAGTTTAGATGAAGGGCATCTAAAACTCTGATAGACAAACCACAATCTCTCTGGCCTAAAGAACTTGAGGACAGAGTTTGGGATAATCACAGCCACTGGAAAGTGTACATGTATGTGTGGCAGGTGGGGGCATGGGGAGGTATGAATCCTGAAAAGAGGAAAGCTAAAAAAGGAGAATCCCAAATTTTGCTTATAAATTCTGCCCAAATCTCTAGCTGATCCCAGAAGCATTCGTGCACAAAACAGTCAAACCAAAGATAAAATAACTAAACTGATATTAGAATTACTGCCTAAGATACAAAGTTTGCAGTTTTAGACCCTTCATTTAATTGCCTGCTAAAACAATGAAATCAGCGCCGTTCAGAAGAATACAACAGAATCCAGAGACTCCAACACAATGTTCACTAAGTTTAGGACACAATCCAAAATTACTAGACATATAGAAAAATAGCAAAATGTGACCCATTCTCAAGAGAATATATAATCAACAGAGATTGACTTCAAGATGACTCAGACGCTAAAATTAGCAAGCAAGAATAGCTATTATAGCTCTGTTCAGTAATGTGAAGGATGATGTATCTTGACACAAACTCGGCTTTCATAGGTATGTTAGGAAATAATCACTATCTTCTCTTAGTCTATTATCAGATACTGTGTAATAACCCACTTTTTTCTGGAAATTATATTTATTTGTGTAGGATGTCATTTTCTTCTCTCACTAAAAGGAATTTCTGATCCCAATACTCCAGTCCTCTGGCCACAGGTAGGTCCATGGGTCATCATGTGATCCAGGCCAGGCCAACCTAAGTCTCTGCCTATGATTTTTTTCATACTAAGCTTTGGAATAGAGATTCTGAGAGACTTAAAAACTGTTGGCAGCCAACTTCCACACAATGGGGAGAAAGTTACTCTACAGTAGAAGCAGACTAGATGAAGCTTCCTCCAGACAAAAGCAGAGTCCATAAGCACATGAAGAGACTCTTGATATCATTTGAATCCTAGTCCCAATTGTCCCTGAGTCCAGCTGTACCCACTGGTTAGAGGACCCAACAAATTTCCACATTTTTGTTTCATTTAATTCAAATTTGGATTCTAATAACCAAAAACTAAATGTTTTTGTAAAATACAGACCTAAAAAGCAGAAGATAGGCAAAGAGAAGAAATCATGGTGTCAAGGTAATTGGTGCCTGAGCACTTTCAGGACAAAGGGTAGCTTCAGAGAGATGCCAGAAAGCACAATGAAAAGACTTGCTTAGCACTTGCAAATGACCTTTTCTTTCCACTTGCACTGCACTTGAGATGAACAGGGGCAGAGCTGGGCAAGGAGCAGCAGTAGGAAGGGAAAAGTCTTTGGGAGGTTGCCAAGGAGACCACTCACTCATTCATTACTAATGACTTACCATAGTGGAAGGAGTATATAGGTTGATAAGGATATAGCAATGAGCAAAATAGTGTCTCTCCTTATGGAGCTTCAGCCTAGTGTTGTGTTACTTTGGAGAAAGAATACAATTACTGTGGCACACCTTGAGCTAAGACAAGTGTTAACACCAAAAATCACAAGATCCCTTTGGCATGTGAAACCAGGCCATACACTAGGTAAGAAGTTGCTGGTACAGTGTCCCCGAAAGAGAGATTTCCAGAAAGATCAGCAAATAGCCATATAAACACATTGAATCTTATGACACATCTTGATAAGGGGGAAGAGATATGCCTCAACGAGCAGGAGCACAGGGGAGGGAAATTGGGAGGATTTTGATGGTGCTAGAAGACATGTTTCTCCAGGGATTCAACTATCAAAGAAGCCATCTCCACCCTCCTCTCTGCCAGGATTGGAGAAGAGGGGTGGTCTACAGATGGGCACGCAACATCCTTAGGATCTGTCAAAGACACTGATACACTGCTGAGTTCACGGTCACAGAGCGCACATAATTAGAACTTAGAGGTCTGAAAGCAGACTTTGTAATGGATTGAAAGATCCTTCCTTTAACGGGATAGTTAAAAGCACTGCCTCTCACAGCCAAACTGAGTACTTCTGTGGCCACATTTTACAAGTAAATGAAATTTCACTGCCATCCCATGGTGTCAGCTCTCACCCAGGCCATCACATTCCGCCTGGCAGGCTGGGAAATGAGGGGCAAAACAACACATTCAGCTTTCACCAATGAGCGCTGGCCCTTGGGCTCATCAGTCAGTCCTGGTGTGACTGCAAAGCATTCCCAGAGGGGCTTCCAGCACCAATGTGTTTTCTGAAGGCACAATTCTATACAAATGGTGGAGAAAGTATCTTGATTTTATTTATGTGTCAGATGCCTTAGGATCATCAAAATTACCTGTGTTGCTAACAAGCCCTGTCTCCTGTCAAGGCCATCTACCCAGGCATATCCTCAGTGGTCCTCAGAGTCTACAAACTCTAAGGTAAATTAACCTCAACCAAAAAAAAATAAAAACAAAAATTATCTATCTATCTATCTATCTATCTATCTAATCTATCTGTATCATCTATCTATCTTATCTACCTTAACTATCTATCTGTCATCTATATATCTATCATCAATCTATGAAGGGAGAGAGAGAGAAAAGAAAAAGCAGCATTATATAGAAATGAAAGTAGGATACAGAGGAAATCATTAAACTTTGGGGTCATTGTTGTGAGCTTTAATACCAGCTTCAAAGAAGGCACTTCTAGAAATATGCTCCAGATACATGTAAGTACATGTATGGGTGGCTGAAAAACAGATCTGAGCTACACAGGTCTTACCACTGCACAAACAGGAAGTTATGGTTTATCCATAGGATGAATATTGTCCAGACATAAATACCATGTTTTGAAAAACTTAATAGTAAAATAAGCTTCTTGTATAAAGTTAAGTTTAAAAAGCACTCATTTAAAAAAGCATGTTAATTTTGAAAGTATACACACTCATACACACCCATATACACATGTGTATATACATTTTTCTATGTTTTCTATATTTGACAATGTGTAAATATTATTTATATACCTATATATGCATACAGGTTTTGAAGATTTTATGCACCAAAATATTAATTCTGGGTTTTTTTTCTTGGCAGATTTAGCAGTAATTGATTCTTCGTTTCTTCTTAACAATCTTCTACAAATTTAAAATTCCATGTAATGAACACATGTTATTTCATAATCAGAAAAATATTACCTGCTTTTACTATCCCTTGGCTTTCACTTGACAAGGAGTTTGAATTCATAATTAATTGGAGAAAGGGAAATGAAACTTCATAAAACTTTCTGGTTCATGAAACTTTCAACGTGAATGAAAAATGAATACTTTCCATAACATTTCTGAAATGCTGATCTCTCTACTTAAGATCCTCAGTTTATTAAGTTGGAAGGCCATAAAAATAATTCATCACCTATTTCAAATACCTCTACCCAATGCTCATTCTGAAATTTTTTGAAATAACTTAAGCTAGCAATATGAAACTCCAAAGGGCAACACACATGTGAGAACAAGTTAACATCTAAAATGCAGAGTGGGGGCGCCTGGGTGGCTCAGTGGGTTAAGCGTCTGCCTTTGGGTCAGGTCTAGATTCCAGGGTCCTGGGATCAGGTCCCACATCGGGCTTCTTGCTCAGCAGGGAGCCTGCTTCTCCCTCTCCCTCTGTCTGCTGCTCCCCCTGCTGTGCTCTCTCTCTCTGTCAAATAAATAAATAAAATCTTTTAAAAAATAAAATAAAATGCAGAGCGATGTCAATAGATAGTTTGGTATTTAATCCATTCAGTTGTTGTCATTCATACTAGTTGTATTATGTACCACGGTAATGAGTCAAACAGGTAGTTTTCCTTGCAGTGGGGAAATTGACATTCATGATCACACCAGTAAATGTAAACTGTGACTTTGAGAAATGTCTCTAGAGAGGAAAGGCAACATAAGTGAAGAGATTAAAAAGTATGGACTCTGGAGTCCGAGGCCGATTGATTCCATCTGCCATGTACAATTGTGTGGCTTTGGCAAGTTACTTACCCTCTCTGTCCTCAGTTTGCTGATGTGTAAAGTGGAAATTTTAAAAGTATCTATTTCATAGGATTGTTATAAATATCAACTGAGTCAATATTTAAAGTGCTTATAATAGTGTTTGACACATAGTAATCTCTAGTTGAATGTTTCATGAATAAATAACCAAAGTTAGGGGACATGGATTGAAAACACTTAATAGGGAGACCTGACTGAGGTGGTCAGAGAAGGCTTTCCTTTATAACTGATGACTGAATGGCCGAGTTACCTACATGAAGGTCATGGACTTTGGGAGCTGAATAAGATGAAGGTGGAATACAGAGAAAAGTGAGGACAGACAATGAGGTGCTGGTTTGGCCACATCAAAAATTTGAGGTTTTATTTTATTGAAGTGTTTTATGGGCACTGTGACTTGAAGTTTCTTTTTGGAGGGGAAGAAAAGTCACTATAGAGTCTAGAAACTGGAAAAGTACAACTGACAATAAGGAAAGTCTGTTAGGAAACTATTACATAATCTAGGTGAGAGCTAGATTAGCATCAGCAAGGACACAGGCAGTAGAGACAAAGAAATGGGGCAGGTTTGAAAAGCACTGGGAGGGAAAAAACAAAAAACAAAAAAAACCTTCCTAGTGGTAGATCAGATACTGAGGATAAGAGAAAGGGAAATGTCAAGATTCACTCCTGGGGTTCTGGAACCACTGAGACAGGGACCACTGGAGGAAAAGAGTAGATTTAGCAGATTGAGCACGACTTTGAATCTAAATAAGTTGAGTTAGAGATGACTTTCAATCATTCAAGCAAAAATGTTAAGTAGGTAAGTTAGTTATATCTGGTTCTCAAGGAGATTGCAAGACTGGAATAAAATATCAAATGCTATTGAGAAATCAACAAAGATTGACTACAAAATGTCCAGATTTAGCAACATGGAGGTCATTCTTGACCTTAGAAAGATTTCTTTCATTACATGATGGGGATTGATTGAAACTAAATTGGAAAATGTTCATTATGGGGTGGGACAATGTAAAGGGATCAAAACATTATAGATGGAAATTTTGGATAAAGGAAGGCTTTCTGGCTTTGTTTTAATGGAGAGGTCCAAAAATTGTTAAGAAAGATCTATTTGAGAGGAAGATGTTAAATATACAAAACAAAGTATAATCAATATCACAAGATTTCTAAGTAGTCAAATAAATGAATTAATCTTTTTTTCAAAAAGTTCTACTTTTTTTTAATTTCATTATGTTATGTTAATCACCATACATTACATCATTAGTTTTTGATGTAGTGTTCCATGACTCATTGTTTGCGTGTAACACCCAGTGCTCCATTCAGTACATGCCCTCTTTAATACCCATCACCAAGTTAACCCATCCCCCCACCCCCCTCCCCTCTAGAACCCTCAGTTTGTTTCTCAGTCCATAGTCTCTCATGGTTCGTCTCCCCCTCCGATTTCCCCCCCTTCATTTTTCCCTTCCTGCTATCTTCTTTTTTTTTTTAAACATATAATGTATTATTTGTTTCAGAGGTACAGGTCTGTGATTCAACAGTCTTACACAGTTCACAGCACTCACCATAGCACATACCCTCCCCAGTTAATCTTAAAGAAAGGAGAAGAAGACCTTTATTGAAATCAAGAGAAGAGGAGGATAAGATGGCTCCAGATGTAGGCCCCTAGCATATTAGCCACTTTATGCTCATCCTGCCCAATCAGCTTATTAATGTGATGTTCTGTGGGCTACCCAAACCATCCAGATTTCTTCATATCCTATTATGAGAAGAGGATGAGTTAACATAGCCATAGGTAGGCTAAGCCAATTAAGAAATGTTTTTGTCCAATCCATGAGAATATGAACTACTGCTGATCCTCTTTTCCTCTTCTTCTTTTTTAAGATATATTTATTTATTTCAGAAAGAGAGAGAGTGTGCACGGCAGGGAGGGGCAGAGGGAGAGTCTTAAGGAAACTCCATGCTGAGTGTGGAACCCCAACAAAGGGCTGGATCTCACAACCCTGAGATCATGACCTGAGCTGAAACCAACAGTCAGACACTTAACTGACTGTGCCACCCACGCACCCCCCTTCTGGTCCTCTTTTCTTATCAGAATACTTTAAAATGCATTCACAAAATTAATGGCCCAGTGTCATGTAGCTGAGGTTTAACGTATCTCCTGTAGTAACAATGAAACATCTGACACAGCATCTGCGAGAAGGGCTACCAGTGTTGGATGCTGCAATGACCGAAAGTTACTCCAAAGGATCCATCAGTATCTGTAAAGGCCAGACTAGCAGACTAAGAGGAAATAAGGAAATGATAGGGACCACTACCCCACAAATCTCTGCCACACTCTCACTACACCCTTTCCCCACAATGCATTAGCTAGCATGGGTGTTTCCAGAGTGGGGGCAATTTCAGAGATTTCTATTTGGCCTCCCTCACTATATGACCTCTTTACCTAACAGGCAAGGACCCAGTGAAAGAATTATTCCAATGATCAAGTATGTCATCTCAGTTATGCTGTAGGGAAATGACCGTGGACACAATGGACCCATTGAAAACTGGATTTTAGTCAGAACTCCATTTATTTTCTGAACTTCATAAACCACCAATCTAGCAGGGAAGCCATGATGATGCTTTGGAGTGGGACCAGACAGATAAGGTCTCTGTCTTCAAGAGGTTTATATTTTTGTTTGGGGAGATATGTAGATTTATTTTTTTAAATGTAAGAAAATCCATGGCAATTGAAAGATTGTGCCTTCAAGAGAGTATTTCTCTCAATAGAATGCTAGACATCAAATTATGTGTTTATGGAATCAGCAAGTTATTTTAAAATGGAGCTAGTGGACATAGACTGTCACTGTGAAGAAGTCACACAGAAAATAGCACTTTAAAGGGAAGATACAAGTGTGTTAATTGGAAGAAATAAATGGAAACGGTGCTTGAAGATGTAAAATAAAGGGAATAATTAATGGAGTAAGTCCTGCAAAAAGGATGGTATTGTGAGTGTAGAATAAACCACTGGCCTTGAGAAGAAAAATGGACCTTCTTTTTCCTTTATAAGAACTGAGAATTTATAAGAATTAAGAACAAGGTGAGAGGGGCTGCCTGGGTGGCTCAGTTGGTTAAGCGTCTGACTCTTGATGTCAGCTCAGGTCGTGATGTCAGGGTCCTGGGATCAAGCCCTGCATCCGACTCTGCACTCAATGGGGAGTCTGCTTGAGATTCTCTCCCTCTCCCTCTGCCTCACCCCCACTGACACGCTCTGTCTCTCTCTCCTTCACTCTCTCTCTCCCTCTCTCTAAAATAAATAAATGAATCTTTAAAAAAAAAATGAGGTGACAGGTGAAAATACAAAGAAAATGTAAGGTGGGAAATACCTGAGAGTTGAGCTTTTCTCAGATGGTGTTATTTATCTTGGTGAAGATGAAAGGGGCTACGGATGGGTATTTAGGTGTGAAGAGAGGGCCAAAAATAATATTTGGAATTGTACCTCTGAGGACCATGACTCCAAATCATAACAGTTGGCTCATGGGCTTTGCTGAGGGCTCATCAAAGGTTACGTGCCATGAATTTTTAGAGCATCTAATCAGCATGAGTTTCTCCAGCAACCCAAGAGCAGAGAACATAGAAAATTCAGGTTGTAAAGCAAACTGAAATAAAAGTAAGTAAATAAACACATAAAAATAGATGGCAAATACAATGGAAAGTCAGGGCATTTGATATACAAAAGTGTTACTGAAATGTATGATGACAAGGTCCAATATAGACAGAGAATTCAGAATCTAGGAGAGAAGTCATGGTCAGTTTGTGATAACATGACAAGCCGATGCAGAATAAGGTAGTTGGAAAGGTAGGAAGTAAAAAGATTGTAGACAGAAAGGAATTGCAGACTCTGGATATGGGGTTACAGAAGTTCCTAGAAATAATATAGTCAGGATGAGGCATTGAGCCTTAATTAAAAGTATTATGTACAATGAGGGTTTCAAAAAATACTTTTCGAATCTCAATCCACCATTTATTACAGATCTGTATATGAAATCCTAAGGTGCTAATTAAAGCCTTTGTAAACATTTGCACATAGTAATTTCACAATTCTTTGAGGAGATATGAAGAAGCACTTCATCTTTTGAGCACAGCCTATTTTTGCAAGTGGTTGTTATCAATGTGAAGTTATAAAAAGGAAACTTCAGATGCCTTCTCTGAGCTGTTGGCAACAGTCTCTTTCTGGCCAGGAAAGGAGGATGATGTGATTGGATTATAGACTAGAAAATTCCTAAATGTGCCTCATGCTATATTTATGATGATTGAATTAAATTTCGTTACCCCCAGGGTTTGGTGATCAACTTGGAGAACAAACAAAAACTAAAGAAACTGAAAAGAACATTTTCTCCTAATGTTCTGCTTCTTAGTAGAGAAAATGAATCTTAGGAGCTGTATTATTTTGACTGGAAGAAACAACTCGGGCAAGGCAGCAGGTGGTTATGGTTTTGAAACAAAAAAATAAATGCAAACTCCCATACCTTAAAGTTCAAAATGTTCTTTTGAACTTAATCCAACTGAGTATTAATGCCTCCTGAGTATTGATGTCCGTGGGTGAGCGCTGAAATGCGAATACAATGAGTGACTTCATCATTCGGGATCACATATTCAAAGTCCTAAATACAGAAAAAACAGAGTAACTTAATCCCCCTCAGCCTATGAGAGTCACATTTCTGGAAGCAACATCCCCCGCCCCCGCCCCCGCCCCCACCCCCGCACCCCAGCTCAGAAATACTGAAGTGATCAAAGAACCAAAGCATTTGGTTATATCGATTCCCTAAGAGCAATGTTACATCACTTGAACAGCGCATACAGTACACTGAGGTCTCCCCAGAATCGTGCCTGTTTTAAACGAATTGCAGAATATCAAACTGACTACATCTTTAGTCCAATTTGGTCACATCTCTACAGATACAATACAGATACAGTGGAAGTTTTTCTCCCCCCTCTCCTTTTCCGGAATGCAGAGAGGAAATTCATGGTCTTAATATGGTTTGGAAGTTCTGCAGAATACTTAATGGACTGCTTTGATAGGTATAAAATGGAAGCAGATGGATTAAGTCCTCCAAATTACACAGCACCAGGACACATCATTCTTGCAGAACGCCAGACTGTGTCCCAGGTGGTGTCATTCACATTACATTCTCTGTTGTGCAACATGGTGGCCCTGTGGAGAGCAGATTACAAATGAGTTTGTCAGGTACGTGTGCATGAGCAAATATTTGTGGGCAGAACAGGTTGTCTCTTCATCACACAGATAATAGTAGGCTAACACTTATATAGCACCGACTTGTGCCCGGCACTGTTGTAACCCCGTGGGAAAGATAATTTTATTATCTCATTTTACACATGAGGAAGCTGAGTTAAAGAGAGATTAGGTGCCTTGCCCTTGGTCATAATGCTCATAAGTGGCAAAACCAAGATTCGAAAGCAGGCAATCTGCCTCCAGAATCTGGGCTTGTCTGCTTTTTAGATTGAGAAAATAATAGCCAGGACAACAACATAGTTCGTGAGATCTGCAATGAAAGAAATATTTGGGAGAGCACTTGATTTATTATCCAGGCTGGGTCTTTCAAAAGCAAGCACTGGATATATTTTCTAGTAACCTGTAAAAATATAAAACAAAAGGAATTGACAGTCTGAGAGAGCAAATTTAATCATGTAGCAATTACTCCTTTCCTCTTAATATCATATCAAACCTGCACACACACAAAAAAAATAAAGAAACCAGCTTTCTTTAGAAAGGGTTATCATACTCTACTCTCCATTTTTCCTTTTTTTTAATGGAATGCAATGAAAGAAGGGTATGAGCTTTCTTTTGCCATATGTTTCTTTACTGTTACTATAACAAAGTGAAAGTCAATAAATGATGGAAATGAAATGCACAAAAATCTATATTTATAAAGAATTAAGAAAATATCTTAAAAGGAAGGGAATCACTCCTGCAGTCATTTTTCTATTGCTTTTATTCAGGTGCTTCCTGATGGTGCTGTTTTTTATTTTATTTTTTTACTTACATGATAATATCCAATTAAAGTAAATTTTTCAGGAATATGAGAGAACGTTTCAAAGTGTGTGTTATACAGAATTTTTAAAACATAATTCAGTTTTATCAAACATAGAAACTATTATCCTGCAGTTAAAACAAGGCATTACTGATTTAAATGTGCCAAGCAACCACATAATATAGCTTTTTTCTCTACAAGATTTATCTTCTACTTGACAATGTTCATACATCATTCTCAGATTCTGACAGATAACCTGATTGTAAAGATTTTACAACCGAGCTACTAAAGTATGCCAAGGTTCACATAAAAGAAACTCTGGCAATTGGTAAAAGGCTTCTCAATAAAATGGAACACCTTACACCTCAAATAGCTCTGTGAAAGATTGAAAGATAAAGACATTTGGATAGAAATTTCTTGGCAAAGTCAAAAGTAGCATGCAGCTTGGTTCCGCACCTGAAAATGAAAGTCACAAACATGAGTAAAGACATTATCTTTGGAGAGCAAAGATGAAAGTTCCCATCCTAAAAGCTTTTTAAGAATTAAAAAAAAAAAAAAAAAGTGGTTCCTACCTCGGTTTGAAAGTGCCTAAAGCAAATCCATTAGAGAAAACTAACACTGTTTCTAGAAAATTTCCTTATATTTTCTGGAGTTTGAACAGAGCCACCTTCTTGGAGAGCTGAAAATGCACATATTGTTTCTATTGATCAGGAAGAAAAGCTGAGGCTGCTTGCAATTTAGTTTGCCATCTTCAGG
This sequence comes from Mirounga leonina, assembly GCF_011800145.1. Lineage (NCBI taxonomy): Eukaryota > Metazoa > Chordata > Mammalia > Carnivora > Phocidae > Mirounga > Mirounga leonina. Next base: position 30,555,551 of record NW_023270316.1, on the reverse strand, counting down.
AGGGCACAAGAATATTATACTTGAGAGTATCGAAAATAATATGCAGATTCTTTAGGAGGGAGCGACAGCAGTCTCGCAGTCTCCAGTTGTGAGGAAGAGTCTACCCTGCACCTGCAGCTGGGCTCTCTACCCCAAATAGCTAGGAGAATTTTTAGTTAAGACTGGAGAGTCAATTTAAGAAGCAAAAAAAAAAAAAGAGGAGTGTGTGTGTGTGTGTGTGTGTGTGTACTTACTCTGCTTATCTTTTTATTTGTCTAGCTGGGCCCAGGAGAACAAGAGAGATACATGACTTAATAAAGGGATGTAATATCAATAAGAGCTTGTCCTTATCCTTTGTTCTAGCTGGATTTGAAGGTCAGTGTGATTTTACCAACAAATGCTGTCTATGAGAATCCATGGCAGAAAACAAAGATTAGCAACAAGGCACAAACAAAATGGGAAATGAAGGAGTGAGCAGCTCTCACTCCTTCTCTCTTGGCCCTCTTCCCACCTCCCAATCTGAGCCTCCCTGCCTGAGTCTTGTGGATGGACAGACCACAGATGTTAGGGCTTTGTTCTTTCCTTTTCAAATAACAAAAAGCCACCTGGGGTATCTCATCTGGGGGAAGAGGGGCCTGGACTATAAGGTAGCTCATTTGAAAAACTGAAGCTGCTGTGCAGACTATTCCTTCTCTTTCCTTCTGGCTCTCGTCATCCCTGGTCCACTAAGCACATCAGTTCTCTTTGACGCCCTCCACCTATTTAAATCTTTTCTGCTCCTTTGGGGCACCTGGGTGGCTCAGTCGTTAAGCGTCTGCCTTCGGCTCAGGTCATGATCCCAGGGTCCTGGGATCAAGCCCTGCATCAGGCTCCCTGCTCGGCCAGGAGCCTACTTCTCCCTCTCCCACTCCCCCTGCTTGTGGTCCCTCTCTAGCTGTCTCTCTCTCTCTGTCAAATAAATAAATAAAATCTTTTAAAAAAATTAAAAAAAAATAAATAAATCTTTTCTGCTCCTTTATAATTTCAGTTTGTTCATGGCTTTGGCTAGTTACAGTCCTCATCCATGACATCCTCTCAAAAGAGAAAACTCTATTTTACTTTGATCTCAGATTTCCAAGATAGAGATTGCGGTTGGCTCTACTCATTCTTTTGTGTCTGGTCATGGTTCATAAATATTTGGTCACTGTTATGGCTTGAATTGTGTCCCCTCAAAAGATATATTGATGCCCTTACCCTCCTAGTACATGTGAATGTGACATTATTTGGAGATAAGTTCTCTGCAGATGTGATCAAATTAAGATGCAGTCATTGGGGTGGGCCCCTAATCCATGATGACCGGTATCCTCAGAAGAAGAGGGGAATTTGGACACAGACACAGAGGGCAGATGGCCCATAAAGATGGAGGCAAAGATTGGGGTAATCCTTCCATAAAGGAAGGAATGCTGGGACTACCAGAAGCAGGAAGAGACAAGGAAGGATTCCCCCCTTACAAGCTCCCTGCTGACACCTTAATTTTGGACTTCCAGCCTCCAGAACTGTGAGAGAATATATTTCTGTTATTTGAATGTATTTCATTACAGCAGCCCTAGAAAATTAATGCAGTCTCCTTAGTCAGTTGCCCAACCTTGATCCAAATATTGGGTGGGTGTCATAGGCCCAAAGTATGAAACTTTTGCACTTTAGCTGGGCCTGTGGGAAGTAAGTAGCTGATGTCCATATCTCTTGTCAGGAACAAACCTGGTGACTATTACTAATAAAAATCTTCTCAAAAAGTGAGGGGAGGGTCTGTTCTTTTTCATCAGAAGTGCATGGCTTATTTTCCAATTTCTGGGAAAGGAAAATTTTTCAAAAGGAAGAAAAATCAGTTATTCTAAAACTGAAACTAATGAAGTTCCTTGAAAATGTCTTTTTTTCTCCCCTCTAGCCAGGTTCTCGTATTTTTCAAGAGAAAATCTAAATATAGGAAAGATTCCATACTTAACATTGACCATCATTTTTTTTTTTAATTCTTCTGTTCTCATTAGCATCATGGAAGGTACTATAACCTGAAATAAAGTCCAAGAAAGAAACAGCCACAATGTGCTATCTAATATATTTCAGTTAGTCCCTATTATTTTCTTGTATTGAAATGTAACTGATATATAACACTGTGTAAGTTTAAGGTATACAATATGTCGATTTGATATATTTATACATTGCAATATGATTACCATGGAAGCTTTAGCTAACACCTCCATCATACTGCCTGGTTGCCCACATGGTGGTAGAGAAATCTGGAACGTGAAGATGTGGGGCAATGGAGAAGAGAAACAGGGGGGGACCCTGAAATAGCTCTGCGAAGGGCCCCATAGTAAAGGTTGTTGACTTTGCAGGCTGTGCAGTCTCTGTGACAAATTTTAGCACAAAAGCTATGCTAGGTAACAAGCAAATGAATGGGCATAGCCCCATTACAGTAAAACTTTACAAAAGTAGGGACAAGGATTGGATCTGACCTGCAGGCCATGGTTTGCCAACTCTATTCTAGAGGATCAGTGCAAACACCTGTGGTTTCTGATGAGGTTCTTCACTGGTCAGCATCCAGCATGGAAGTGTGTGACATCATATCCGGGAGGACAATTCCTCCAATGACCTCTTCCCTGTTTCTCCATAGATGGGTCTCAACTACAGTCAGTTACAAGGTATAGGAACACATGCAGCCAATGACAGCACTTTCAAGGCATTACCCAAAGCAGCCTGGTGCTCCTTGAAGATGTGTTAGGACCTTCCTCTGCCACTTGGGACAATTGAGAAGCCCTCAGAATTTCAGTGTCTGTCAAAGGTCACACTTTACCATTTGTTGACATATTGCCATACAAATATTCTTTCTCAGAAACAATAGTAGCATGTTAAGCAAAAGAAATCCTTACCACAAGTGTACTTAGATGCAGAAACCAGTCAGGTCTACAGCCCCACAGCAGCTAATAAATGCAGTCTGATGTTACCACTGAACAAATGCTTAATGACAGCAGAGTGCATATGAGTGCCCCCTCATGTCTTTAGAGGCAAAAAAGAAATTGGCACCCCATTCTATAAGGACAGGACACAATATATACTGTCATTGGCTACGGAGAGGCGTAACATGATGTCATCCTGGCCAATTCTCAGAACCATCACACAATCCATAAAAATCACAATGGCCTTGAACCCACCAATACATGCTTAGAATGTTACTAATTGCAATAATTCCTGTATAAGGAGGCCAAAACAGACCAGAAATGCCACAGTGTCCTGACCTCCCAATGTCCAAATGTCTCCAGGACCCTGTGTCATTAGATTGCAGCTCAGACCTCAACCACTTCCATTTACAGTGGAAGAGTCCATCATAAAACAACAACAATAACAACAACAACAAACCCAGAAAACAAAAAAACTTATTTTAGCCCCTACCCTGCTAATGATGTGATCTGCTAGATCTGGCTTATACCAGGTTGTCAGCGCTAAAGGTCAGATTTTCAGAAATTTTGTGAGCCATTTGACATCACATTGTAGTTTAAAATCAGCCTTACTGGGAATATTTGTTTCACAAACATCAACAAATACTGCAAATCAGGATGTTTCTTCTTCCATCGACTGATGTTAAACATTTACCAGAACACCACTGACCCTGTTCCTTCCCTCCTGCACCAGCCAAAATGTCCTTGTGTTTTTTTCTTTTAAGATTTTTTTTTTATTTATTCATTTGAGACACAGAGATACAGAGAGAGAGAGAGAGAGAGCATGAGCAGGGAGAGAGGCAGAGGGAGAGAGAGAAGCAGGCTCCCCGCCGATAGCCAGGAGCCCGATGCAAGGCTCGATCCCACCCCGGGATCACGACCTGAGCCAAAGGCAGCTGCCCAACCACCTGAGCCACCCAGGCGCCCCAAAATGTCCTTATGTTTTAATCAGATAGTCCATCTTGGACTGTCCAGCCACTTGACCACCAGCTTCCAGCATCTCAAGGTCTTCCATTTCAGAATCTACCTGTTTAATTGTCCTCCCTTTGCCACAGAGCAAGAGAGAAAGGAAATCAGCTGTTATTCCTCCCAGCGACAACACATCTGGTCCACACATCAGAGAATCCATCTCATAATCACTCACGATACTCCTATAGCAGTAACAGCTGTTACCACCGCGATCATTCTGTGATCCGACCCTACCACCCATAAATCCTCCAAAAGGAGGGATAAAATACTTTTAAAAGATTAAATTTAAACGTGAGCAATTGATGAAACTAAGGTAACATTGTGTGTCAACAATACTTCAATAAAAGAAATAAATAGAAGTGGGCATTTGAAAATATTGAGTGATAAATATTTTAATTTCAGACTAAGCCAAAAGGAGCACATCCCCCACAAGAAATACAGAGTAAGACTAATTCCTCAGACAAGCTGCTTCTGCAAAGTTGAGAAGAAAGAGCAGCTGTGAATTTTGGCTTCAATCCAGCTTGATAAGTTAGAGATGGTCTGCGGCTGTTCATGGAAATTTTAATGTTCACAACTCCACTCTTTAAGATCTATAACAGGGATTGTTTATCCCTTGCGGTTTGCAATTGATTTCTCTCCCACAGAAGGGGAAATAAGCCTTGTTCTAACAGTAAACCCTTCTAGACGGCAATAATAACATAAGATGATAAATTCTATTCTTTCATTATTTTTATAACTGCGCTCCTCCTGCCCTCTCCCTTATGTTTTTTTTACCTAATGAGACAGAAAAAAATATTGATAAGAAAGGGCAGATTTATCAATAGATCATTCCTGAAATTTACACATAAAATGCTATTCTGACTAAAAGAATCACCCTCAATAGTCAGCCATAATGTATACATTTCCACCATTAGAGAATCATTCCTTTGGTTTAAAAAATTACTGTATTAAACCATCCACATTTTAAAATGAGCCAAATTATTCCAAACTGGAAAAACTTCCATTCTTCACACTATAGTCTTTGGGTGCCCTGAGTTAACGAGGCTCTGGATTGCATTAAAGGAATACATAAATGAGCTTAGACTTGCCCGAGAGAGATCTTGATGAAACAGTTCCTTTGAAGTGTGTCTTTTTTTAAAGAATTTAGTTATTTGTTTGTTTGTTTGTTTGTTTGTTTGGGGGGAAGAGAGAGACCATGAGCGGGGGGAGGAACAGAGGGAGAGGGAGATAATCTCCAGCAGATTCCGGGCTGAGCACCAACCCCAATGTGGGACTCACTCTCATGACCCTGAGATCATGATTTGAGCCAAAACCAAGAGTCAGATGCTTGCTTAACCGACTGTGCCACCCAGGCGTCCCGATGTGTGTCTGAAGATAGTACCAGCACACGTTTATCTCCACGTCCCAAGGTAAGATGTTAGGTAATATGCCAAGATCACACCACTAGTAAATGGTAGAGCTAAGAGTTGAGCCAAGACCTAATTTCAAGACTCTAGTCTTTGTCATATAATGTGTTGCTCAGGGGGTAGAAATGAGGGATCAACCTTTGGTAATATGCAATAATCTCAGCATTATGGCATGTTTTTGTCCTGAATGACAGCTACCATAGTCTATGAAAGTGTTAAGTGGTCTTTGGCAAAAATCTTTGGCCAAAGCATGATCTAAGGATTTCATTTTCGATTTCTTAAAACCCATGTATTAGGTATTAACAGAAAGGTGACATTGATGGTTTTCATTTACTAGGACTTGTATTAGTTTTCTGTGGCTGCTATAACAGATTATCACAAACTGTGTGGCTTAAAACTGTGAGAAATTTATTTTCTCACAGTTCTGGGGACAGAAGTTCAAAATCCAGGTGTCAGCAGGGCCGTGCTCCCTCTAGAGGCTCTAACAAGGAGTCCTTTCTTTGGCTCTTCCCGCTTCTGGCACCTGTGGGCATTCCTTGACTTATAGCCACATCTCCATCTCTGTGTAGCCTTCCCCTCTGTTTGTCTGTATTATTTTTCTTTGCCTCTCTATTACAAGGATATTTGTGATGACATTGAGGGACCACCCAGATAATCCACAGTATCGGCTTCTCTCAAAATCCTTAACTTAAATGCATTTGCAAATACCCCTTTTCCAATTAAGACCAATTATAAGTTCCAAGGATTGGTACTTATTCTCTTTGGGTAGTCATTATTCAACCTACTATAATATCATACTTGGTGAAACCTATTTTTCACTCCCATACAGGAGAACTACATGTGGTGGTAGATTGTCAATCTATCTTTGCTTCTTTGGACAAAATAGGCACAAAACTACTCTTTATTCCTTTTCCTCCCCATATCCCTACCATGGTCCCCACTCCCTGTTATCCCCCACACCAACCCCTGCTAATTGGACCACATTTAGAGGGATCTGTTTCTGGAATACAGGTGAGCCACAGGCTGTAAGTAACATTGTCCTTAAGCCTTGGCTACTAGGGTCCTGTACATTGGAACCCCTCACTCTGGCCTCACTATGATGGTATCCCTCCCCCCGACAAAGAGTCGATGGTTCAAGGAGAACTGCTGACCTAGAGCTCATGCCCTCCCCCTCCCATTGTAGATCACATTCTGGGAACCTGCAATCTCAAAATTCCCTGCCCAAAGAGTCTTTCCCCCCAAAGATGGACCGCACTGCCAGTATGGATACCCGCAGCCTGGAGAGATGCCCAAGATGAAGCTATTTCAGGTGTGGATTCACTTGGATGAAGAGACGGCGACATCTACACACATGCACTCCAGGCCAGAGCCAGGTGTGGGAAGTGAAGGTGGGAGGCCTATGGACTGAGAGCATCTATTCATTCTCTGACCCAAAGCCCTGAAAATGTCCAAGGTGGACCTGGTGGTGAGGATGGGGATTGAGGCAAAACCAGGCATGGCTAAGAACTGCTCTTTGCTTCAACATGGTGGGAGAGGAGACCAGAGAATCCCAGATCACTGGGAATAGCCAAGCAACTACTCTGCTGATTTAATATCTACCAAATGCTAAAAATATATAATGTTTGCTTTAATATGTTAATGGTCTTAATAATGTTCATACTTTTTGACTCAATAATTTTAATTCTTAAAATTTAGTCCTTGAAAATATTTCAAAATACAGAAAAGGTATTATATACAGATGTTCATCTCCCCATGTTTTAAGATAATAAAAAGGAAGCATCCCAAATGCCCAGTGACAGGTGGTTAAATAAACTGTGGTATATTGAAATCAACATAACAGAGCTTATAAAAACAATGTTTACAAGTTGTTTTATGACATGGAAAATCTTTACGACTTTGAATTTAAAAAAAAAGATAAATGATACAAAATTATAACTATAAAATGGTCCCACCTGTGTAAAAACTAATTCCAGGAAAAAAAAAAATGACTTCAAGGAAAGAACCAAAATATTAATTATGCACAGAAAGGAGTGTTCTGGATTCTTTTAATTATACTTCATAATTTAATTAACAAATTGTTAATTTGTTGCAACAACACACATTACTTTTACAACCAGATTATAAGAGGCAACACTAAAAATAAAACACTGAGACCACTTACACATGGTGTTAATCAGTTTCTTCCCACAACCACATGAGATGACAGTTGAGAGATTTTTTTTTTTTTAAGGATATAAAAAGAATAAGAAAGGGGACAACAGCAACACAATTTTGGAAAGTAGGAAGCTGGTGGATAAGAAGTCACTGATGATGTAAGCCTGAGAAAAATGACCTTACTACCAGCAGCATGGAGAAGTCAGGCTGATCCATAGAAAAGCTCAGGAATTGGAAGAACCCAATTATGTAAAAACAGGAATACAAATGGGCTGTAAAAACTAGAGGATCAATTGAAAATCTGCACATAATTTATTTAGAACCCCGGAAGTCTCTCCCACTCCAATAGAAGACAAGTTTACTCTCTACAAAAGAGTGAACCAGAGGGATCCAGAGCTGGAGGCATAGGCAGTACTGAGGGTCAGTCTGTTGTATTGAGAATGGGGGCATTAAGTCAGTGGTGAGATCCTTCCTTGCTTCCTCCAAAATGCTGGTGGATAGCCTTACGCTTTTCAGATAGGAAACTGACCAAACCAAGAGAAAAGACACATGTACTGCAGGTGGGGCGGGGGGATCCCTCAGTAAAAAAGCCATCCAGTGATAAGCCTTTGCCATATACATAGTTACATACCACCCTTTTATTTCCTTTTTCTAAAAAAATGAGCGGAAGCCAAGGATCATAAGGCTTTTGAGGAAAAGTATCCAACATGAAAGAGAGAAGTTAAGACATCTAAAGAGTAAAAAACAATTCAAGGAAAACAAAAATATTGCAGTAAACAGAAACTTTGAAAAAACCATAATTGAAACCTTCAGAGGTAAGATAGTATCCTTAATCCACAAAATCACAACACAAGGCTAGATTTCGTTTTTCTGATGGCTGAGTAATAGTCCATTGCATATATACCCCACATCTTCTTTATCCATTCATCTGTCAATGGACATCTGGGCTCTCTTCATAGTTTGGCTATTGTGGACATGGCTTCTATAAACATTGGGGTGCAGGTGCCCCTTTGGATCACTACATTTGTATCTTTGGGGTAAATACCTAGCAGTGCAACTCAACCATCAAAAAAAAAAAAAAAAAAACAACGAAATCTTGCCATTTACAATGACGTGGATGGAACTAGAGGGTATTTTGCTAAGCGAAATAACTCAATCAGAGAAACGCAATTATCATATGATCTCACTCATATGTGAAATTTAAGAAACAACACAGAAGATCATAGGGGAAGGGAAGGGAAAATAAAACAAGACAAAATCAGAGAGGGAGACAAACCATAAGAGACTCTTAACTATAGGAAACAAACTGAGGGTTGCTGGAGTGGTGGGGGGGTGGAAGGGATGGGGGGCTGGGTGATGGACACTGAGGAGGGTACGTGATGTAATGAGCACTGGGTGTTATATGCAACTGATGAATCCCTGAACTCTACCTCTGAAACTAATAATATTTTATATGTTAATTAGTTGAATTTAAATTTTGAAAAATAAAATTTAAAAAAAGAAAGGAAATAAAGTAAAATAAATAAGTTTCACCCTTAAAAAAACAAAAACAAAACACAAGCTTATAAATCTAAGAATATTAAGGGGAAAAAAGACCTTTGCACTTTACAAATAATATGATAGCAAAACGAAAATCTCAAACAAAAAGATTTGGAATCAAAGTTAACTGTTGCAGATTGAGCGGTAGAGCTGATCCTCAAACCTAACTTCCCACTATTCTTCTCCCTTCCTTCCATCAATGCCTGCCCCCTATGCATTCTCATGGATGGCGGCTGTGGTTTAAAGAATTCATCTATAGCATTCTAAGCCTCCCTTAGAACTGTTACATCAAAGCACTCTCACTTCACAAGCAATAAAACTTTATTGCCAGATTCTGCCATTTATCTGGAAATAGAAGAATAGATTTCCCCTGCCCCCTGTTTCTCTCTTCATTCTTAAATGCATTCTATGCAATAATTTTATAATACCAATTGCCCACTGGGTGTTTTATTTTTCCAGGCAGCCCACACAAAATGGACTCTCTGTTATAGCCTTTGGAAATAGTAACTTGAATTAGAAAGAGGTATTGACATGCTCCCAGAGGCAATCCACAGCCCCAGCAGTAACTTCCACTAACACCAGCCAGCTCCATCTGAGGAGACTGCAGCCCCACCCTGCACCATCCTTCACTCAGCCCTCCAATCTCTGAGATCATTAATTACCCACTCCTTCAGCACATTGGCGCTGTACTTGTAGGTGCTGACAACACAAGCCTGTCTCCTTTTATGTGGTTGTTTGAAACTTTCACAGCAGCCAAGGCTCCGATTTAATCATTTGATTCTGATGCACTTTCTTTAACAAATTGTTATAGCATTTAAGTACAGTATGACAGGTCTGGGACTGTGACAACCCTGTTGATCAGAGTTATTCCCACAGCCACGGGTCCATCTTAAATTCCTGGCTTTACAAAGCTTTCAGACTTTTAATTTGGTGGTGCTGAAGGCTTTTGCTTGTTTTTGTTGTCATCTGATATGTCCTAGAGTTCTAGGAAGACCAAGTGAACAATGATCAAACTGGTTTCTAGTTGCACTGAATCAGAAGCATTACAGAAAACAAAAGCCCAATCAAATAGATGTGCTTTAAAAACTGCAGTGAGAAAGTTCAATACCTAGACTCATAAAACAAATGTATTTGAGGAAGTCATTCATACCAGTAAGATGTCTAATCGATTAGAATTTGCCAAAAATGAAATCTTTTGGTCCGTCCAAACCACACACACATACTTTGCAATTTATGAACTATGTACTTTGGAGCACATAAGTTTATCTTTACAAGAGCTATAATATTTATCAGATATAATTCCCAAAATAATTTTGCATATCATTATCTCCTTTCCCATGTGTGACCCTGATGAATATGCCCAGTGGCTCTTATCTCCAACTTACAGAGGATGAAATCACTTGTTATAATGAGTGAAAACAGGCTTGCTTCAAATAAATGTTCCTCCTTTGCATATTACCAATGCTTCTAGCAGTAGCTAAAAGCTCGTAGGAGCTCAATAAATGTTCTGGGGGAAGAGAAACATAAAACTCAAGAAAATACTGATTTTCAAAGTTATATCTTAAGGGATTTCAGGGGAAAACGTTTGCAAGAATAGCACACATGGTGAGGTCGTGTCGCAGCAAAGGTGTTGAGCGCCCAGCTTCCTGAAAGAGACAAAAAGTCTCTGGACTCATCCTCTTTAGCCTCAGTCTCCCTGGGATGACATGTCAACCTGGCTTGCTGTATCTTTTACAATATCCCTGGCTCAGAAATCAACAAGGCAATGAAGGTAAAACCTAACTAACGTTGGGCTACTTGGCAAATGGCTATTAAAGAAATAAAGTCAGTTCTGTTTTTGAATTACACGAAGCAACTCAAAGAATGCCAACACTATGGCTTTAGTGGAGAAATAAGTAAAATTTTTTATTAGCAAATAAAATGGTCCTTATGAGGGTTGTATTGTGTCTATGGCCCTGTGACAGAGGTGGCCCCATTGTTTGGTGATCATCTGTTTCCATGTCTAATCACCTCCACCTCCCACCCCCAGGGTAAGGTCTGGGTCCTATTCATCTTGGTACTGCCAGAACCTATCTGATCCAAGTATTACAGGGACTCAATGAATGTTCAATGAGTAAGTTAATTAATGAATAAATAAACTACTGGGGCACCTGGGTGGCCCAGATGGTTAAGCATCTGCCTTCAGCTCAGGTCATGATCCTAATGTCCTGGGATCGAGTCCCGCATCGGGCTCCCTGCTAGGCGGGGAGCCTGCTTCTCCCTCTGCCTCTGCCTCTCTCCCTCTCTCTCTCTGACTCTCATGAATAAATAGACATTTAAAAAAAAATGTTAAAAAAAATAAAATTAAATAAATAAATAAATAAACTGCTGTTGAATGGTTGTTGGATGCATCTTGGCAGAGAAAACAGCATCGACTGTAGAGTCAAAGAAAACTTAAGTTCACATTCCAGCTCATCCAAAAAGAAGCTGCACAATCTTAATTTTCTCAACCACTCTCCTCTTGTCTCAACTATAAAAGGAGCATAACAGTGGGAAATAATGCCTACCATATAGGGCTGCTCTGACAAGGAAATGAGGGACTGAGGTAAGCATTTTACCTGTTTTCTCTGACACCTTGGATGCCCTATAAATTCACTTTATGAAATTTTTTTTACCAAGCAAGCTAAACTTCAGATCTCAAAATACCATAGCCCTAAATAATTAAGTTCTGAAAGAGAGTTCAACTAAATTCACTGTCCTCTTTCAATACACAAGACAGGGAGTGATTAATTAAAAGTGCATGCCAGTGACCACCAATTAAAATAACAAAATGAATAATGTGTATGTTACCATCCACCAAAACATCTCTGTAAATACGGCTTTGATGTTAGATTATTAATTTTATTGAGAGTGAAAACTGCTTTAAGATTAATTAATTTGTCTCAGTAATTTGTTGGAATTTGGACTCTGAGGTGATTTAGTGACAGCAATTTCTACATAGAAAAGGTTTGGCTCATGAAATAGCTGGGAAACCAAGATTAAGGCCAAACGTGATTGAAAGAAACAATAACAACAAAAAATATTTCCAAAACCTCTGTGGGAATTCCCTACTCCCACTGCTGCAGAGGATCAAAACCTGGCCTGGTGTGATTTCTAATTCCCTGTAAGGCTTTCCACAATGCAAATGTCACGGTGAAAAATTTGGCAATTGCTTTCAGGAAGGTAAGTTGCCCAGATCACTAGAAAATGTTTTGACATTTAAGTGACCCTTCCATTCTGTTTTATAAAAGAAGTTCCAATTAAGCTCAAAGCTCTCCTCTTATTTACTATCCTGGCCCTAAAAATGAAGGCCATGAAAAGTTGAATGCTAGTTTTGCTGTGGGAGCAGGGCTGAACACTCGGTGAGACAGAACAAGAACTCTCAGCCACCTCCCAAGAAGACAAGAACTGATTAAAATTGTTTTTTTGTCTCAAAATTTATCACCATTTCCCCACAGCGTTGTTTCTTTTCCCTTGGCTGTGGCCCAGTACAGATGCCCAATGCAGCTGCTAGTGCTTGGGGAACAGTCGAATGTTGGAAAGCTCTGGTCTTGGTTTTGCTACAAATTTATCATATAATGTCAAATAAGCCTTTTCATCCCTCAGAACCTCTGTGTTAACACTGGGTGTTATATGAAAACAATTAATTGTGGATCACTACATCAAAAACTAATGATGTATGGTGACTAACATAACATGATAAAATTAAATTAAATTAAAAAAAAAAGAACCTCTGTTTTCTTATCTATTAAATGAGGGGGTTGCACCAGATCATTTCTGAGGCCCCTTCCAGCTCCTTCCAGTGTGTGCATTCATGGTCAGGAGTGATGGAAGAAGGCAGAGCTTGTGTAAGAGGGGACTCCCCCAGGGTGGTCCGCCATCCCCTGCTTCCAGCAGAAACCCAAATGCTAAAGCGGAACCCCTGAAGTGAGCTGAGGCTGAAGGGGGAACTCCACACTCAACTGAAGAGTCCAGAAACGAGACACAGACCTCAGCAGGTGCAGGCGGGCTCTGGCAATCTAGGAAGTTTGGGTTCCAGACTTATTTGAAATAATACTGGACAAAAGACACTCCTGTTTTCTCTCTAGTGCTAATTAGTATTCTTTCCTTGCAGGCTGTGGGAATCATACCAAAGTAGCTTGAGGAAAAAGGTGGAAATGGTTAAATGAATAAAATCTGGACCTAGGAAAAAACTGGAAAGGTGAATCCTTCAGGAACCTAGGAAGTAGTCTCTTGCTTACTGTCTCTTGTCACTGCTTCCTCCTAGTATCTGGTCCCCCTCCCCCCATCCCCCACAGCTCTCCTCTTCCTCCTCCTCCTCCTCTCCATCCTCCTTCCCCTCCCCGTTCTTTTTTTTCTCCTCCCCTTATCCCTCCCAGCAGGCTTTCTCTACTCTCCATCCACATAGAGAAATAGGATCCCACACTCCTGACTTTAGATGTTAAAGCTCTACTCATATCGAGAAAAAAACTAGATTTCCAATTTCCCTGGACAGAGGTGCTGAATGAACCAGGCATCTATGCCTTGTCCAACTGTGGCCAAAAACTGTTGGCAGGGATCAGGGTTGGGGGCTGGGGGGATGGACTCAGGGGACCATGTGAATAGACAACAGTTCTAAAACTTCAACCATAAGGTCTCATCTTGTTAAGCCCTCCTCAGGTATAACGCAAACTTCCATCACTGGATTCCTTTTGTTCATTTGAAATGGGTTATATGAATGTTCAACCTCACTCACCTTCATGATGTGGCTAATGACCAAAAATAGTTTTTCAACTGTTGAGATTGATACTATTTTTTTAAGTAGTGCTATGCAATTAACCATAATCATATTTAAAATGAGAGCTCTTTAAATGCCTTTCAAAATCTCACTTAATTTAATTGCTGTTACTTTGTTCACATAATTCAGAATGTTTGACTCCAAAGATGATTTCCTCTGGAATTTCTTTTTGAAGTAATTTCCTTAGTCAATAAGAAACACTATGCTTGAGTTCCCTAATAGGTTATGTTTATAGCTTGCATTGTATGGAAATTCCAAATTGATGTCAGGACACTGAGGTTAGCTTCAGGAATTGCAAGAAGGAAGAAAGAAATGGCCAGAGATATTTGAACACTTCTTTCCTCAACGAGCATCAAAGAAATGATTTGTTAGTTCCTATGAGAGATTTATAAAGCCTTTCCTTATTTCCTTAGCTAACAAAACATATCAATTTATTTCTACTTACTCATTTATTCCCCCAGCAAGTAGTTATTTGCTGTCTACTCTGCAAAAATAACAATTTGCTAGATTCTTTTTTCCACATGTAACCAGATTGGTCATTTGTTACCAAGAGAAAAATGTGTTCCACTATGCCCAATTATGAGTTGCTTAAGAGTTATTAAACATCTACCAGAAACACATTTTCACAGTTTTGTAAGCTTTTTATTCCTGGGTAAAGAAGCACATGTAAAAAAAAAAAAATTCAAATGATAGAGAAATAAATAAAGCAGAAGCTAAAATTCTCCTGTAACCACATCCCTTCCTCTGTTAAACAGTTTGCTTGTAAATTCTGGTAGATTTTTTCCTATGCGTACACTGATACAAATTATATATGCATGTAATTAACAAACATATAAATGCACATAGGACACATATACACATTTTTATAATAAAATGTACATACTATTCTGCAATTAGCTTTGGTCACTTGTCAGTGTATTATAAATATTTGCTTTCAGCTACCTCAACCCTTTAAAAGGCAACAAAATAATCCATTATTTGAATACAGCAAGTATCTTTCAAACTATCTCCTAATTATATTCATTGTAGGTTATTTCCAAGGTTATTTCCACTTCTTTTCTGTATGAACATTGCTACGACAAACATTCTTATCTGCATATCTTTGTTCGCTTGAGTCAGCATTTCCAAAGAATGAAATCCTAGAAATGGAATTACTACACAAAGTATATACAGTTACCATTTAAGTAATGGCTGCCAAATTGCTTTCCAGAAAGCTTTTACCAAATTATAACCTAACCTAGAATTCATGGCAATACCTGTTCTCTATACCCCGGCCAGTGCGAAGTGTCTAATAAATCACTGCTACTTGTCCAGATGAAGAAAGTTTACTTCAATGTTTTAATCTGCATCTTAGCCACATATATTTACCTATGTTTTTTGGATTTCTTCTGACACTACCGATTTATTTTTCCTTGCTCACTTTCTATTGGATTCGTCTTTTTATACTGATTTGAGTGTGCTTTCCATAGTGTTGCTGTTAACCCTGTGTTGTCTGCACATTCATTGCCTCTTGTGTAACCTTTCTCCGGTTTCAATGGCCTTTCAGCAGGCCTATGATCTGAAACTAATACAAAAACTTAAATACTTGATGTAATCGAGAACATCCTTTTTTTCCCTTTGTTTCCTGGTTTCTACCTCGTATCTTCTTGTATCAGCTTTCCCTGCTGCTGTAACGAATCACCACAAACTTGTGGTTTAAGACAACACACATTATTAGCGTGCAGTTCTAGAGCTCAGAAGTCTGACACTCAAGGTGTTGGCGGGGCTGCATGCCTTCCGCAGGTCCTCGCGGAGAATCCATTTCCTCTCCTTTTCCAGCTTCTAGAGGATGCCTGCATTCTTTGGCTCATCCCCCTATGCTCCTTCATCTTTTAAATCTAGTGGTGGAGCATTTTCAAATCTCTCTCTCCCTCATCTACTTCCTCCAGCATACCTCCCATCTCTGTCTCTGATGCTGACCCCTGCCTCCCTCTGATTAAGACCCTTGCAATTACATTGCACCCACCAGATAACCCAGAATAATCTATGCATATCAATTAATTAAACATCTACTTTAATCAATCTGCAAAATCCTCTAGTTAGTAAGGTAACATGTTAACAGGCTTCAAAAAGTGGGACATGACAACTTTTACTGTGGGCTTTTATTCTGTCTACCATACATCTCCATCAAAGGATTATAAACATTACTCCCTGTATTATCTTCTACTATGCTGTGATTTTGATTTTTTACAATTAGAAAAATCTAGGCTTTATTTCAGTATAGTATGGACATTTATTTAAACCTCATAAAAGGGACATCTAGCTGGCTTAGTCAGGAGAGCATGTGACTCTTGATCTCAGGGTGGTGAGTTCGAACCCCACATTGGGCATACAGCCTACCTTTAAAAAATAAACTTCATAAAAAATATACAAATAAACCTCCCTCTCTTTTATTTCTAGTGCTTTCCTTCTTTCTTCTATCTAACCTATAAGCTTGCTGAAGTCCCACACATTGGACAAACAAACGGAAAGTGCTCTTGACCCTGCAGCTTTCTAGTTACTGCCCCCCACCTTTGCTTCCCAACTGAGCTGCTCTGGGCTCTAGCCTCCGCTCCAGATAACACAACCTTAGTTTGCACTCCTTGGCCCATGGGAACGAGGCTTCTGTCATCTCACATCTTCTCTCCCTGGAGTTCCTAAGTGTTCTCCTGCCCCTTCTCCGCAACTCCCCCTGCCCCATCTCATTCTCCATCCTCCTTGATGCTGCCAGAATGTTATTCCCCAAATTCAAACCAACCATGTCACTTCCTGGCTGAAAACCCATCAGAATGTCCCCATTGCCTGCAGGATGCAATGCAAACTTGGTGGGGAGGTGTACCTGGAGCTACAGGTTTGGACCAGTGAGGACCTGTCCAGGTATCCCTCTGCCAAATCACACCGAGTGACGTGCGCTTCTGAAGATTCCCGATGTCTTCTTTTATTTCAGCCTTCTGAGCCTTATGCTCCTCTACCTGAAATACCCCACCCTTACCCATATGTGCCAGCAAAGGGCCACCCTCTCCCAAGACCCAGCTCCAGAGTTGCATCCAGAGTCTTCCCTGACGAGCCTCCCTACCTCCCAATCCACATCTCATAGACCAGATTGATTATTACCTTATCAAGTTCTTTATTATTCACTGTAGCTTACGGAGACTCAGGAGATAGCACAGGGATTGTTTGGGGTGGCTTTTATAGTCTCTCAAAGTTGATGTGCTTCTCCACCCTAAGCCAATCGAAATAGACACACAATTACTGAAATACAAGGTGCTTGCCATGCAAATGACTTCTCCAGGTAAGTTCAGAGGAGTGTGTTCAAAGGAACCAGTTCTTCTCCCTAAACCTCTTTATACTGTCAGGCATGAGGACAGGAAATAGATCCTATTCTATGTGTATAAATGAGAAAGGGATTGATTACAAGAATTAAGTGCTCATAAAATTGTTGGAAGGGCTGTAGGAGGAGCCAGGGGTGTCCTTGGAACTACTGGGTTCGAGAACACTCTATCATAGGAATCAGACAGACAACCCCACTGCTTCAACCCCACTGCTGCAGGCATTACAACTGTCTTATGAATCCCACAAAGCAAGTGACAGATAGATTGATTTCAGCTGCTGTACCTGCCTCTCAACACTCACTACTCTGAGCCTTGCTGATGGGTACATGGCTTCTGTCTTTCCTTTCCAAGTCTCAATAGGCCGAACCTATTTAACAGGGAGAATATTACCTGCAAGAGAGTCTGGGGAAATTAGACTTAAGCTTTCTAGCCTTTTGCAACATAAGACAGGACACAGAAAGAGGTGGAATGTTTCGAGGTGGGGATATTTAGAACCAACTGACCATCCCAAATTGCCCCTCTTCTATAAATATTTCACAGCCACCATGGTTCTGTTCACATCTATCTGAGTACATGGAATATTCTCCTGAGGTTGTTTAGTATCTGCCTCTCTTCACAAGACCTCGAGGATGGGGACAGTGTCAGCTTCATCGTTATCTCACAGCACCTCAAGACTGATCCCCAAGCAATGCACACAACGGCGAATTAATATATGTGCACAGAGGGCCAGACAGTCTTGTGTACATATCCCTTCCTGCCTCACTACACACCCCTTGTCTTACTTACCTTTAAGATACATGCTCACAGCAACAGAAGAAATCAACCTATCTCAAGAGCACAGATTTTAGAATTAGAAAGGTTTGTGTGAAAGTCTAGATTGTGTGTGATTTTGAGAAATGTTTCCTCGCTGAGTTCAGTTTCCTTACCTCTCCTTCTTTGAGGGGCGTATTAGAAATGTTGAAGGTGGTGGTGCAGGAAAAGCCCGTGACAGATGCTGAGCAAGGGCGAGGTTTTTGCCCCCTGCTACTGAGTCCCACCCTATCTATACCTCTTCGTCCATCTCACGTATCTGCAATCAGGAGGATAAGAACTAAAAATAACGTAATATGAAAGACACTACACAGAACATCAATTTCAACTTTTTTTTGCTGTAACTAATCATCTTAATTATTTTGTCCCTTTAGAGTCTTTTATCTGAATATTTCAAAGGATGTTACAAGCATGAATTATGATACATAATTGATAACTAGAGTAGCTGAGGCTTAGGGGCTGAGAGATTTGTCCGTTGTCTTGTGATCCTCATAAAACCAACAGCCTACTCGGTTTTTGCTATGCTTTTTTTTCCTCTTCTTCCTTCTTCTCTTTCTCTTCTTCTTCCTCCTCCTCTCCCCTCCCCCCTCCTCCTCCATCCTCTCCTCCTCCTCCTCCTTCTTCTTCTTCATAGTAGTAGTAGTAGCAGTAGTAGAGTGTTCTGACCAAATTTACATGTTTAAGGGCAGAGAAGTGTAAGAACTGGGGAGACAGGAACCGAACTATAGGATTACTTTCCTGCTTCTAACCTGGTAAAATTTAGGGAACATTTTTTTTTTTTTAAGATTTTGAAAAGACTTTTATC
Organism: Mirounga leonina; assembly: GCF_011800145.1. Classification (NCBI taxonomy): domain Eukaryota; kingdom Metazoa; phylum Chordata; class Mammalia; order Carnivora; family Phocidae; genus Mirounga; species Mirounga leonina. The sequence goes on along the minus strand of NW_023270316.1, from coordinate 30,536,772 downwards.
GAGAGAAGTTTTGTCATGGGTTTTCTTTCTTTTTTTTTTTTATTTCTGTTAGTGTTTCTTTTTTTTTTTAATTTTTTTATTCTTATGTTAATCGCCATACATTACATCATTAGTTTTAGATGTAGTGTTCCATGATTCATTGTTTGTGCATAACACCCAGTGCTCCAAAATTTAGGGAACATTTTGAGTTTTTTCATAGAGTTTATTTTTTCCTCAGATTTCTGAAGCTTCCATCTTTAGCACATTAACATGGTATGGGGGGCCATAGAGTCAGTTTTATCCCCAACCCTTCTTCTAGTTCATTCTGGGACTGGATTGAGTAAGTAAGATTGACAGTCTGGCTTTTGAAGCGTCCTGTCTGAATTGATTGAGCTGAGCGATGTCCAGTCCAGCTCAGTGGTTCTGTGAGCCTTTGTGCATAACTCTGAGGCCATGACAGTGAGGAACAACAGCACTTTTCATCAGTGGTGTACAAGAAGCCAAAAATACAGTCTGTGCCTTCCTTTCCGAATAGAAGCAGCAGCAGGTAGCAAAGAAGAGTGAATCACGACTGGTCCTTGCCAGGGCCAGGGCAAAGAAACCATCAAGTTGGGAACTGAGAGTGCCATGCAGAGGCCGAGCGAAGCCGGGGAGTAAGCTGAGAAGGCAGCTTACAGCCGAGGGGCTGAGGTGCTCACTCCCAGCCTGGCAGGCACCAAAACCACTGAGCTACTGGGGATTCTGTTTGGTGAGGCAATCTGCAGTTCTTCACTCTAATAAGATGCCAAATACTTGAAATGGGATTTTTATGCAGGAGCCTTCCACATAATGACTTGGGCCCTTCTATGAGTACATCTAAACTGTGTAGGCATGTGAACTAAAGAAAAAATGTAAAAAAGAAAGAAAGAAAGAAATCAGAACGTGATTACACTAAAAAAGAGACCTTTGAAAATGGGTAATCCAACTCTTATCCACCCTTATCCCTCTTCCTTTTTAGGGATAATAAAAATGAGAATGAGAAGAGAAATTAATGATTTGCTCAAGGTCATCCAGCTTATCAGAATCTGAGTTAATTTAAGCCATCTGATTCCTAGATCAAATCCCACTAAAGTATAGGTTATATTTGCATATGCCTTTGTGAATTATACTTGGCTACTTCTGGACTCAATTGGAATCAGAAAAAAAGGCAGAAAAAAAATAAAAATCAGTGTGCCACTCCAGAGTATATATATTCAGACTGGACTTAACCCAGTCTATCTGGTCTAAACTTGCCTCAGGAGGTCCGGGCTGGAAGCACCAGGGGTCCCAGGGATTCCTATTGTGAAATCTTCATTGGTCCCTTTGTCTTCTTTGGTCTTTCGGTCAGCTGTTTTCTACAAGTGCCTCTTTCATTTCAAGCTCTGCTCATGGAGTTTCTGACCTTGTAGAGCAGTCCAGCTGGGGAAATCAGACATTTCTAGTCAGATTTGGCTAAGTAATAATATATTTTTTAAGAAAGCCTGAAAATCCCAGTGGCTTACTCAAAAACGAGTATTTATTTCTCACTTATGAGTCTACAGGTCAGCTGGGACTCTTTGTTCTGTGTGTGCTCTCATTCTGAGACATGACACGGGCTGAGAGGATAGCCCCTATCAAGGTCCTGTTCTCATGGCAGCCTGCAAGGCTGAACCAAACCACACAGCATACATACATTGCTGTTTGCAAGGGCATAAATCATGTCTACCCACATTCCATCAGCCAAAGAAAGTCACATCGCTCATCCTGAGTATGGGACATAAAAGCACCATCTACTTGGAGTCATGACAAGGGTGGAGATGTACGATATTCTTACAGAAGGAGGAACAGGTAGTTGGAAACAATAGTGAATCATACCACAGCATAAAAATGCTGGTAGGTGAATGATGCTTTCTTGAAGCATAAAAAAAGGGCAACCAGCTGTACCTGGGGCAGATCAGTTAAAGAAAGTGAAAAACATAAAAACTTGCTCCAAGGCCTTTGAGGGTGAATAGGAGTTTTCCAGTCTTAAAAGATTTAGAAAGCATTCTACATAAGAAAAACACCATGAGCATTAACATGAATGCATTAAATAATGTATTGTATTCAGAAAACTGTGAGTAATCTTGTAAGAATGAATCACATTTGTTTTCCTTTCATCCTAGCTAGATAATAAGATTCTTCAGAGTATAAAACATACAAACACTTAAGATTCAAGAGGGATCACAGGAGAAAGGGGAGGTTTAGGAGATAGCGTTGTTCACCTAGATTCCCTAAATCTTTCTGAAACTTCTGAGACATGACAAAATGGCTAAGGATCCCAAACACCACAGAGTAATGGAAGGGCGGGTATAGAACTAAAGGTTCTGAAAGACGAGGAAAGAGAAACTGTTACTTACATGGGTCACTATGTTCAGAATATAAAAACAAACCACAAGAGGGTTCAGTTCTAGGTAAAATCAAATAACTCTCACCACCCTGTCTCTCCCACTGAATGCAGTTATGAAATCTGGATACGAGGAGCAGCTATTTAAAGACTTTGAAAAGTAGAAGGTATATAGGAAAGCAGACCAAAATCCAAAGTATTGCTAAACTGATAGTGAGTTTACCATTGTTTTTCTCCAGTAGTTCCAGCCAGGACTTGAAGGAAACACTGGAAGAGGCAGGTATCAATGAGGACAGAGACAGCCCCCAGAAGAGGCCACTAGTTCAGCTCAGTGAGCAGGAAGGAAGTCTACTGGTACCAACAGCAGCCGTATCCAGAAGAGTATGCATCTAAAACTCTGCAGAAGGAAATTTCTTCACTGATTGGAGGAGCTGTGGTCCCAAAAGAATGGAGTAAACCTCTGTTGCTTTTTTTTCCTCTTCCTTTCCTTCCACCTCTTGGCCCCAGACACAAACACAGTCATGGGAGTACGTGGCAGTGGGTGGTAAATAAAGTCCTAAGTTCCTGACTGAAAGATTGAGAAGAATATCTCTAGAGAAGTGGAAAGCACCAGGGAGGTCACTGAGACGGAAGAACTCAGGAAACTGATTCCATAAGGAAATTCATGATCACTGAGACTCACCTTGAGCTGGACATGGGTGGGTCTAATCCTAAACAGCATAGTAAAGACTTTAAGAACTGAACCAAGATATAGACCACCTCCCAGGACCCAGAATTAGCCACTGGGTGATACACATGTGAGACAGATATGAATAGCACTGAATAGGCTTTGAAAATGGAAGAAAATTTAACCACGTCCAACAGAGGATTGGTGAAAATGGGCAGCCTAAAGCCAACTGGGCTGATTCTCTGCTAAAACAAAAATGCCAACACATTCCCTTAGATTTAAGCAATAGGTACAGTTTCACAATATTCAAAATGTCCAGAATACAATCCAAATCTACTCAATAGATGAAGAACCAAGAAAATCTCAACTCACATGGGAAAAAGAAATAAACAGATGTCACCACCAAGGTGGCGTACGTGCTGAAATTATGTGACAACGACTTGAAAGCAGCTACTATAAAAACGCACCAGTAAGAAACTGCAAACACAGTTGAAACAGAGAGTTAGAAAATTTTGGCAAAGAAATGGAAGATTGAAAGAAGAACCGGATAGAAATTTTAGGACTGAAAAAATATAGCACCCAAAAGAAAAAAGTTACTGTATGGGCTTAAGAGCAAAATGGAGATGACAGAGGGAAGATTCAATGAACTTGAAAATAGATCTGTAGAAATTATCCAGTTTGAACAACACAGAGGAAACCTGTTTTTTAAAAAACGAATAGAACCTAAAAGACCTTTGGGACAATACCAAAAGATCTAATATTTATGTCATAAGAAGTCCAGAATAAAAGGAAAGAACATAATGTAAAACAAAATATTTAAAATAGAACAATGGATGAAAACTTTCTAAATTTTATGAAATATATGAAGTACAGTGAACCCCATATAGGATAAATATAAATAAATTCATGCCCAGACACATTATAATCAAACTGTTGAACACGAAGCACAAAGAAGATATCTTGAAAGCATCCAGAGAAAAACGATGCATTGCTGAGAACAATGATTTTAATTACTATGTATTTCTCATTAGAAACCATGGAGGCCAAAAGATGGGAACACATTTATAGAATACTCCTCCTAATAACAGCAGATTTTTAAATGCCCACAGATACGGCAAGATAGAACATATCCTGGATCATTATAAAACCTTCAACAAATTTAAAAGAATTTAGTTCATTCTAGAGTCCTCCAGAAAAATATCTCCAAGTTCATATAGTTGCACGGGTGAATTCTATCAAATATTTAAAAAAGAAATAACATCAATTCTAAACAATCTTTTCCAGATAACAGAAGAGAAAGAAACACTTACAAATCATTTCATAAAGCCAGCATTACTCTCATACCAGAAGCAAAAGACTGAACAAGAGAGACAACCACAGATGCAAAACTCCTCAACAAAATATCAGCAAATCAAATACAGCAATATATAAAATGTATGACACATCACAACAAATGCAAAGCTGATTTAACATTTGAGAATCAATGTATTTACAATATTTTAACTCCCTATGGAAGAAAAAGCACACGTTCATATCAATTAACGCAGAGAAGACATTTGACAAAATTCAGCGCCCATGGTGATAAAAACTCTAAGCAACCTAGGAACAGAAGGGAACTACCTCAGACCGATAAAAGACATCAACAAGAAACCCACAGCTAACATCACACCGAATAGTGAAAGTCTAAATACTTCCCTCCTAAGATAAGGAACAACACAGAAAGTCCATCTTATCACTTCAATTCAAAATTGCACTGGAATTCTTAGGACAATGAGACAAGAAAAAAAACTAAAATGCATATACCCTGGAAAGAGAGAGAGAATATTCTCTCTATTGATAGATGGCATGACTGTCTGCATAGAAAATCCCAACGAATCTACAATAAATCTCCTAAGACAAATATATGAGTTTAGCAAGGATCTAGGATACAAAGTCAACACACTAAAGTCAATCATATTTATATTAGTAATAAACAATTAGAAAATGAAATCTCTTAGAAATACCATTTGTAATAGCTCCACAAATATGAAATAGTTAGGCATAAATCTAACCAAACACATACAGAATTTGTATACCGAAAATTACAAAATGCTGATGAAATATAGCAAAGAAGACCTTGATAAATAGTCATATCATGTTTATGGACCTGAGAACACCACATCTTTAAGATGCCAATTCTCTCCAAACTAGATTTAATGTAATTTTAATCAAAATTTTTGCAGGATTTTTGGTAGATACAGACAAGCTAATTCTAAAATTTATATGAAAAGCAAAGGAATTAAAATAGTTGACACAATATTGAAAACTAAGAATAAAGTTGGAGTAATCCCACCACCCTATTTTAAGCCTTACTATAAAGTTATAATACCAAGACAGTGTGATACTGGGGAAAGGGTAGACATAGAGATCAATGGAACAGAATAGAGAGTTCATAAATAAAATCACACAAATATGGCCAGTTTGTTTTTGACATATGCAAATGTTACTCAATGAAGGAATGATCGTCTTTTCAACAAATGGTACAGAGCAACTGGTCATTCATAGGAAAAAAAAAAAAAAGAATCTCAACCAAAACTTTAACCCTTATGCAAAAATTAACTTAAAACAGGTTTCAGACTTAAATATAGAGTCAAAACTGTAAAACTTTTAGACAAAAATGAGAAAATTTATGGTTTTTTATGGCAAAAGCAAAAAGGGGCAAAAATTCTTAGATATAATAGAAAAAAATAGTAAATTGGACCAAATCAGAAATAAGAGTGTTTGCTCCGTGAAAGATGCTATTAACACAAGGAAAGACAAGCCACAGACTGGGAGAAAATATTTGCAAATCACATTTTCAACAAAGAACTTTTACCCAAAATATGTCAAGAACTTTCAGAACTCAACAGTAGGAAAATACACAATCCTAGGGTTTTTAAAATGAGCAGAAGATTTGAGCACTTCATAAAGGAAGATATACAGAAGGCAATCAGCACCTGAGAAGACCCCGGACATCGTTACCTGTTAAGAGCCGCCAATGAGGATGGTGATGAGATTTAGAACACATCTATTAGAATGTCCAGAACAAAACTTACTGACAGTGTGAAGGCCTGGCAAGCATGCAGGGCAATCGGAACTCTCAGACATTGCTGGTAGGAATGCAAAACAGTGCAACCATTCTAGAAAACACTTGGGCTGTTTATTAGGAAGGTAAACATACCCTTCCTGTATGGTGTCCACATTCTCACTCCAAGCAATTTCCTCCAAGAAACAAAAACATGTCCAAATGCTACATCAATGGTCACAGCAGCTTTATTTCTCATAGCTAAAAATTGAAAACAACCCAGATGTTCTTCAATGGGTGAGGAGATAAACAATGTCGCATCCATGTCACGGAATACTACTCACCCGGAAAAAAGAAAGAAATTAGTGATGCATGCAACAACCTGGATGATCCCCAAAGGCATGATGCTGATTGAAAGAAGCCAGTCTCAGAAAGTTCCATATTGTATGATTCTATTTATATGACATTGTCCAAAAGACAAAACTGTAATGACTGAGAACAGATCAGTGGTTGGGGATTAGGGAGATGCGGGAGAGGTATGACTATAAAATGAAAGCCTAAAGGAGTTTTGGGGGGTGATGGAAGTGTTCTGTATCCTATTGTGGTGATGCTTACCTGAAAATAGACAGATCTTAAAATTTTACTGTATACCTACTGACCATACATCCTACTGACTGTACACCCCCCAGAAGTATATTTTACCATGTATTAATTTTTTTTAAATGTAAAAAATATCGGTAAAATGCCTCTACTCTTAGTACTGAGCCCTGTGTGGAATTTCCCTCATCATCCTAATAAATGTAGTGTAACGAACAGTAATGAATACCAAATAACCTGAGGGTGAACCTATATAGTTACTTATTCACTAGTTTATTCATTCATTTATTCATTCACTCAACAAATTCTTACGGAGCACCTACTACTTTTCTAAACACTACAAGTCACAGGATTTAGCAATGTGTGTTATAAGACCTTAGTTTGACACATCTGTCAGTGCAGGCTGGGGGCACAAGGACAAAATACAGATTGTAAAAGCAATCCGACATGAGCTGAAATAATACAGTCCAGGAACTCAGCTATCCTGTGCTCTGACTTAAACTGAGGATGGATTTTAGAAGATGTAAAGGAATAAATGGGTTGTAATATGTAAGCATTAGTTCTCTAAACTGAGCTTTTAATAAACAGTAAGTGGCAGGGAGTTTGAGATAATACCCCTGCTAAGTACCTGGAGTGCGTGCATTATTCTATCTTTTCAGTTAAATCCAGAGCCACTTGATTTTTGAGTCAGCCCAGCTGGGGGTGGAACCCCTTACAAAAGCTGAGAAGTCTGATAAGTGCTCCAGACCTGATAGAAAGCCGCTCTGCCTCAACCCAGAGAGGCTGGGGGAAGTAGAGATGGGAAAGGTCATGAAAAATCTCCATTAGGGACTCAGGAAGTATAACCTTGAACCATATAAATTTTAGGTATACCCCACAGAACTTACTGTATCAAACATTGAACCATAATCCAGCTCAGTATTAGGAACTGACCAGCAAAAATTATTTGGGTTTTGGGTTTTAAAATAGTTAATCTGTAATTCTTAAAAGGTAAGGCTACTAGTATGAACTCAATTTTGTGTACCCTCACACACAAAAAATTCATATGTTGAAGTCCTAACCCCCAGTGTGATGGTATTTAGAGATGAGCCTTTGGGAAGTAATTAGGCTTAGATGAGGCTCTGAGGACAGGTCTGCCATGATGGGATTAGTGCCCTTATGAGAGAAGATACCAAAGCTTCCTCTCTCTCTCTCTCTGTCTGTCTCTCTCTGTCATTTGAGGACTCAGTGAGAAAGAAGCCAGGAAGTGGGCTCTCACCAGAACCCAACTGTGTTGGCACCTTGAGCTCAGACTTCCAGTCCCCAGAACTGTGAGATATAAATCTATTTAAACCACTCAGTCTGTGGTATTTTGTTGAGGCAACCTGAGCTAACACACCACTCCTAGGTCATGACAAGAGTAAAAATCATTATAATTGATAAAATATATTGAGTGCTTAAGACACGACAGATCATTTCACTCAATCCGCACAACATCCTTATAAATTAAGTGACTATCATCATCTCCATTTCATAAACAGTGGAATATCTTCCCAAAGTCACCCAGCTAGTAATAGCAGGTGTAGGGTGTAGACTAGACACTAAAAAGAGCTCCAAGGTGTAGCTCTCATTTACTCACTGCAAACTGACATAAGAACCATCCAAAATCTTTACTATTGACCCTGAATTAAGGTGCAAGTTCTAAATAAGTGTCAATACCTGGGTGGGAGTGGTCTCTATGGAGATCATAGAGTTAATCCATAAACTATTCCTATCAACGAAAGCCACAAATAACCTATGATTCCTGGAAGATTTCTCCCAAATAAAGTGCATAACTAAAAGAGGTTAATGGTGGAATACAGTGTACTTAAATCTTTCCTCTAGTCGAATAACTAAACCTTGTCAATGCCCTCCAGCCAAAATCAATGAGGAACACATCTATATTTAAACATGTTAGACTTCTTGCTCACTGCAGTAAGGGAGACCACACACCATGAGGAACTACGTACATCTCAGTAAGAGGATGTCAAAAAGAACTTGTAACAGGTATGAGGCTTGGGTTAGGTGACTTTGGGGGAAGTTTCAGGGAGTAAAGCTTTGCCCAGGATTGGATACTTTTTGGAAGCAGAAGGAACTCTGTAATTCTAGAATCACGTCTTAGATAGGAGAGGAGCACAAAGTCAGGCTAGGGCTGTGACTGGTAAAGAAGCAGTGGTCACTCATAGAAGGCAGGATAAGGGGGTGTTCGGTATCTTGTGGTTTGCAGTGACCTTGTTTTGTTTGTGGGCGGACAAGATTGCAGAGCGGTCTTGTTTTGTGTCTCCCTTCTGCATGGTCACAAAGCGCCCTGGTCTGATGGTACTCTGAGAGGTTCTTGTTCAACAGGATGGTCAGGTTCAGGCCAGCTCCTGGCAACAGCAGCGCCCACCTGACAGCGTCAGGCCAGTTCCGAGCTAGCTGGGGCTGCTTTGCTCTTTCTCAACTTAACTTTCTTTCTGCACTCATAAAATATAGGCCTGGGAGAATGAAGTTTGTAATAGATCAGTTAGGAAATTGGCATTGAGTTGCCATTCAGATGGAGCATCTAAGAAACTAGTTAGCATATAGTTGTAAGGGAAAAGTGTTGTCCTTTAACAAAATTGAGATAGATCACTCCCTGAATCAACGAACTATATATTATGCAGCAGTGGGTGCCCTTCAAAAAGAACAAAATCCCTTTTAGCCTTCTTCCTTGGCACAGAGATTACAAAATCATTTTTCATGTTATCCAAATGCATCTAAATGTTTTCTTAGCATCCACTGAGTCTTTCCAAGGCAAAAAAGGAAAGAGATCATGGAGGCCAAGGGAACATTTAGATTTTAGCTGCGGGGCTTTCCCAGTGGCAAATACAGTGGAAAGAGGACGGGTTTTGGAATTAGATTATCCTTGTCTAAGCAGTGGCTAGACCACATTGCTTGCATGACCTTGAGCTTGTCGCTTAAACCTGTAAAACAGACGTAATAATTATACCTGCCATCACAGGTTAAAGCTAATTGAGATAAAAAATAAGAAAACACTATAATCTCTAAAAGCATTCTAAATACTGGTCATATTGTTACTACATATATAAAATACTTGTGCTATTGATTTTAAGTGCATCACTGATGTCTTAGAAATAAGGATAATAAGGGGTGCCTGAGTGGCTCATTCAGTTAAGTGTCCGACTCTTGATTTCAGCTCAGGTCATAATCTCAGGTTTGTGAGATGGAGCCCCATGTGGGGCTCTGTGCCTGGCGGGGAGTCTGCTGGAAATTCTCTCTCTCCTCCGTCTGCCCTTTCCTTCCCATTTGTGTGCGCTCTCTCTCTCTAATGTAAATAAATAAATCTTTAAAAAAAAAAGAAAGAAAGAAGGATAATGATGTAAAAAATAAACTGATCATATTAGGGCATCCCTTTAAATTAGGCATAGAATGTTTTCGATTTCTAAAAATCTTCTAAAATTCATAGCAAGTTTATACAAGATGTTTACCTCAGGAAAGTTAAAAAGATTCTCTGAGAGTCATTTCATCTACTATCTAACTGGCTCAAAGCCATTAATGTAAAATAAATGACCCACGGTATCATATTGATTTATCATTTCATCTTGTAAAAAATATTCCAGTCCTTAGGGCATGTAATTTTCAAAGAAGAATAAATAGTGAGACTAACTCGAAATTAAAGGCACAGAAAATGGCTACATTCTGTGAAAGCAGGTTAAATAAGTAGTTCAATCGATATGCACATATAAACGGAGAATTGGAAGTAGGAGTCTCTCCTTGGCTCTCAAGGTGCAAAATCTTTAGGAATAAAAGAAACAGTTCAATGAATAGATAGATTTGAAAGAAGATGTGATGAGCAAGGGTCTAAACGAAATTCACTGGGCTGTCTTGAGGAAGCAAAAATAGAACACATGGAGACAACACCCGGTGGAGCTTGGGACTAGAGGTCCCACTGTGAAGGGACCGTGCAGACTGAAGCCAAGTCAGGATGCAGAGATGGCCCAGCCTCCACCCAGCAATCCAGGCCATGGCTAACACCCAGAAGCACCATGGGTACAATTAGAGCCCATAAACCAGCCCGTCTCCTCATGCCTGCACCAAAGAGCTATACCAGCTATCCTCCCCACTGGAGTTCAACGAGGACTTTCCTTTGACAGCAGCATGCTTTGATCAATGGCCGTTGACCAGCCAGTGTAAGTGACATCCATTAGAGCCCCAAGACTCTGCTTGGTCTCTATCAACCTGACTTCTATGGAAAATCCCCTTGTCCCAAGGAATTCACAAGCCCAGGTCTGTATGGGATGTGAAGCATGACATCTGGTGAAGTGGTCAGAGTGCTAGAGAAACTCCACATTAGCTGACACTGAACAGACCTGGCTGGCTCAGGTGGTTAAGCATCTGCCTTCAGCTCAGGTCATGATCCCAGAGTCCTGGGATCCAGCCCCTTGTTGGGCTCCCTGCTCAGTGGGGAGCCTGTTTCTCCCTCTGCCTGCCACTTCCCCTGCTTGTTCTTTCTCTCTCTCTCTCTCTCTGACAAATAAATAAATCAAACCTTAAAAAAAAAAAGAATTAATGAGGGAGAAAAAAAAAAAAACAGATTTCCCATTCTTCTCCAAATATCCTTGAGGATCTCAAACTTCGAAGATGACCATTAGACCAAAGAGATTACCACACCATTTTAGTCACTTATAATCCCTACTGAGCCCCTTGATTAAAAAGGTCAAGTGTTATTTGGAAAAATTAGAGCATAATGGAGTAGCTTTCAATTGGCATTTGTAGATAATTAGTTTTTGTGGACGGATACACATTTAATGGACTGCCCCATGCTTACTCTACCATTCCTCACTATGGATCATCAGCACAGTTGAGAGACTTGCCCCTGCTCCGGAGTGAGCACTAAGTAGTCTATACCAAGAATGGAAATCTCTTCACCCATACAAGCATCAGGAAGCCCTCCCAAGCCAACAGCTCATTTCCCAGGAAACAGCCATCAGCTCAGGAACAGGCATGTTACTCAAACCAGGTCAAAGAGCCATCAAGGGCAAGTTTTCAGAGAGTCACAGGTAGAAATGCTTTCTCTCTCTTCTGCCAAATAGTTGAGAAAGCAGAGAGCTTCATTTGCTACTGGCAGTACTTTTATGACTGTCAGGGATCCAGCTTTAGCGTGGAGCCTACGCTGTGAACGGCAGACAAAATGAAAAAAATCTGGATCCTTAATTGCACCCTAGGCTGCTGGATCAACCTCTCCCGATGCCAGCTAAGTTCCCCTATACATTTCCTCAACATTTAAGCCAGTTAAGTTTCTGTTACTTGTGACAAAAACAACTGAATTGATACATATGGCTATGATGCTAGTTTAAGGAAATACTATATTTGTGGCTCTAGAGGCCAAGATATTTCGTAAACATAGAGTCAATTTTCACCTGCAAATGTACTCTGTTCTGGCATTCTCCTAGGTAATGGCTTGTCCCTCAGATTAGAAACCAAAAATAATTAGAAGGCTTTGGGAGAGGATCAGAGTTAAAACACCCTTTCTTGACCTTGTAGCAAAGAGACCACGTGAATAAAGGCATTTTCTGGAAACAGAAGTGAAATGCAATTGGGAAGCTGGGAAATGAGGAATCTGGCTAAGGTGTTCTTTCTGGAGCAATGATCAGGTCAGCCATAGCAAAATTAGGAAAACCTTAGGAAAACTAGGAAAATAAGGAAAAAATTAGGAAAACCTTAGGAAAAATTAGGAAAATTAGGAAAAAATTAGGAAAACCCTAATGTTGCATATACTGGCTATAATTTTCTGCCTAAAACTTCTGTATTTTATACCTCTATTTACTATTAGTACTTTAAAAAGTCCCTTTTGAAAGCTCTAGTGTATCTCTGCTGTTCTATGAGAAAATCAAAGTCCCTCTAAGGGATTGAGTGTATCCCTAATTGTAATAGGAATTAAAGTGAGAAGACTCTAAGAGAAAAGTTAGAGCACTGGATGCTGACTAGTCCCCTTTGGAGATTCTCTTGGGTTTGGGCTTGACCCAGGGGGTCCTAAGTTTTATTTTACTGATGAACAGCATGTCCCTTTGTGGCACTGTGGTGACCTTGTGGCTGTGTTGGATTACAAATGGACCAGACTCAGCATCTAGATGGTCTGAGTAGTCACATTGGTGACAGGTGCATAGTCCCTGTGTAGTGTTTTCTCACTTCAGGAATACCCAGGTTAACAAGAGTTGCTGTTCAGGGTGCTCATAAAATCCTCAGGCACCATGAACACCCAGTCGGCAGGGTGAACTCGTTTCCTTCCATGAGGCACCCATGAGGCTCATGAAGCTTGTAAACGGGAGATTCTCTGAATCGGTACCAGCACACCACCTTATAGATGTTAAGACCCTGCCCATCCATTTTAGAGGACCTTGCAGATTCTCATTTCAACAGAAAATCAATATATGGAAAGTAATTCATGTATCAGCACAATCAGCAGTGCACAAAGCAGAGATTTAGTAAAGTAAGCATTTTTTTTTTTTACTATTTGGACTAAAAAATAAGTTATGGCAATTTTTTTCTCCCAACTGCTCAGCAAAAGAAAATACCATTTTAGGATGTCCACCTTTGCTGGCTGGTTGTAGATCTCTTTTGACTTTAATTGCCGTTTTTGGAGCGATTTTAATCTATTACATGAACGCACCAGACTTACTTACCAAAAAAGCCGGAGAACCTTTTCATCAGGAAAACAACAAAGTTCCTGAAAGAAAACAAACCTAAGAAACAAAATACCATGCAAATTACAATGTAATTAATGTTTTTTTAATTTGGTTGGATTTTTCTGCATGTCTCCAAGCAATTGCACACATTATCAGTTACTTCTTAATTTTAATTCAGAGTGACAAAACTATTTTTAAATTCTAAATCGACTTTAAAAATTAGCTTACTGTCTCACTTTTGCAATTTATTTCAATTCCAAATATATGTTTTATTTGAGCTCTTTAAAAATTATGCCATGCTTTGAAATATTCAATCATTGCCTTCAAGTTTTAGTCTGTGGTTATATTTTTGTTGTTTTGAAGTTAGAAATCACTCAAGAGAGACACAGCAGCACTCTCCCTTCGAATGGCTCAGCTATGTACTGTATTTGAACGTTATCAATATTATATAATGTTTTTGAGTTCTTTTGAAAATAGAAAGTCCAAAACATCAAAAGGAAATCTCTTAGATATGCACCACACACCACTCCTTTGGTTAAAAATGGAAAGCTAATCTTTGGAGCAGGAGTTTGTAGTGACACCAGATCTCTGCTTTTGGTTATTATTATTTTCATTATTGCTCACTAATTGGTTCATAGGGCAGCAAAATATAGGACACCACGAGACCCATTTTCAGCACAGCAAGCAGTTACAGGGTTTCACCATGCAACTTGCAATAGCCTTACTGTGCAATGAGAAATACATTTCCACCTCCACGCTGAAATTGCTGCCAGTAGGACTGCACTGAGAAAACAGTAAAACTGAGACCAATAGGCTACACCATCTCTGGTTGGACAGGTAAAGCACAAAGGGAGTTGAAGATTTGACAGGGATCAGTTAATTTGGATAAGAGATACCACCTAAGTGAAATCATTTAAGTCCTAGTGTGGGTCTAGGAATGACTCCTCTCGATGGTCAAATTAATTATATAATTGTCAGATATTGTTTACAAGAGTAGGCAGTGCTGTTTGCATAAGGTGCAAATGAATGTGATTCAGATACCTGGTATTTCTGATTTACCAACATTGCCAAGATGGTCTGTGAATAGTGGATGAGGTAGTTTACTCCCCTGATATTTTAAAGGCCATTATATGACAACTAACAAATACAGCCAACAGAGTCATTGGTTACATCTCATTCCTTGAGGAAGGTACAGACTTGAGGTATGCATTCACACATCCATTTATTTTTCCCATGAACATACAGTGGGATGGAATGAACAAGGCACTGTTTTAGGAATTGAGGATGATCACAAGAAGACGCAGACATTGAGCCTGCTGTCCTGTCGCTGTCCACAGGAGGAACGACATGAGCCAGGAACCTGTCCATTCTGTTTCTGTAGTAATCACAACACGACCTTCAGAGCCAGGCAGACTTGGAGCACAATCTGGGCTCAACTCGCAAATACCTACCACTTGTGTGCCTTTGGGCAAATCACTTTATTTCTCTGAGACTTGGTTCTCTTATATGCAAAAAGGGGAATGGTAATCCTTCCTCACAGAGATTTTTAGGATTCAGATAATCTTGGAAAATACCAAGGCAAGTGCTCAAATAACAGTTCTTATTCAAATGATGACAATGACAACAAGGATAATGATGATGGTAGTGATGACAAGTCTTAGATGGGGAAGGAAGATAATTATTAGACCTTTAAACAGTTAGAGTTGACCACTATCTTCCACGTATAACTTGAAGGTATCAGAAAAATCCTAGCACTAATCACCAATGGAAATACACCCCATCTTAAAGTCTGCCCTTTAGGAATTCATGCCTGTGAATTAGGACCTTGTACCTGTTAAAATACAAAGGCAGGGAAGAAAAAACATGCAGAGATATTTTCAGTCATTAACATCTTAGGATGAATTATTTCATTATATCCCAAATGGAGGACCTACTTGACAAGGTTTTCATTTGTGGATAAGAGGAAGAATAAGTCCAGAGTACAGGGCATTGTTATCATACATATATGGGATCTGCACAGTCAAGAGTATGAAGACCTAGCACATGTGGTCAAGAAAGAGAAAGGGAAGGGGCACCTGGGTGGCTCAATAGGTTAAGCATCTGCCTTCAGCTCAGGTCATGATCTCAGGGTCCGCATTGGGCTCCCTGCTCAGCGGGGAGCCTGATTCTCCCTCTTCCTCTGCCTGCTGTTCCCCCTGCTTGTGCTCTCTCTCTCTGTGTCAAATAAATAAATAAATCTTGAAAGAAGAAAGAAAGAAAGAAAGAAAGAAAGAAAGAAAGAAAGAAAGAAAGAAAGAAAGAAAGAAAGAAAGAAAAGAAAAAGAGACAAGAAGAAATGGCAGCAGGTGGGAAGATGGGAAATTTTTAAATAATGGCTAACATGTGACTATTCTAAAGACCTTGCATGCATGTCTCATGTGGTGCTCACAATAATCTTATTAGGTACAACTATTCATACTCCCAGTTTACAGCTGAGAAATTTGAAGCAAATCAATGTTAACTTCCCCAAGATGTACAGGTAATGTGAATGGCAAAGCCAAGATCCATACTCCAACAGCCTGACTCCAGAGCCTTCTCTTTTTTTTTTTTTTTAAAGATTTTATTTATTTGACAGAGAGAGTCACAGCGAGAGAGGGAACACAAGCAGGGGGAGTGGGAGAGGGAGAAGCAGGCTTCCCACTGAGCAGGGAGCCCGACGTGGGGCTCTATTCCAGGACCCTGGGATCATAACCTGAGCCGAAGGCAGACGCTTAACCACTGAGCCACCCAGGTGCCCCTCCAGAGCCTTCTCTTAATGACTGTCCCCAAAAGGCTCTTTCAGCTCTTCAGTCACATGACTGGTGACATTCAGCTCTTCAGTCACATGACTTTGTGACATTTAGCCAGTGTATCAGTTAGAGTTCTCCCAAGAAACAGAACCAATAGTGTATATATAGGTATATTTAAAAGGATTTATTATAAAGGATTTATATGATTTGGCTCACATGATTATGGAGGCTGAGAAGCCCCATGATCTGCCATCTGCAAGCTGGAGGTCCAGGAAAGTCAGGGGTGTAGTTACAGTGCAAACCTGAAGGCCTCAGAACCAAGGAGTCAGTGGTGTAAAGTGTCAGTCCAAATCCAAAGGCCCAAGAACCGGGAGCACTGATGCCTAAGAACAGGAGAAGCTTAAGCAGAGAGCAAATCTGCCCTTCTACTCTGCCTTTTTGTCCTACTCAGGCACTCCCTAGATGGGTTAATGCCTGCCAGCATTGCCGAGGGCCATCTTCTTCACTTAGGCAAATGCTAATCTACTACTGAAACACCCTCACGGACACTCATCCTCACTACACAAATGCTAACCTGTTACTGAAACACCCTCATAGACCCATCTAGAAATAATGTTTTACCAGTTATCTGGCCATCCCTGAGCCCAGTTAAGTTGACACATAAATTTAACCATCTCAGCCAAGATTCTCAAAGTTCTTGGTATGTTTAAGTCCACCCTCGGAATCAAGGGGAAGGCCCATTTTGATATCAGGAACTTTCTGAGCATACAACACAAGTGGGGAAAGTAGAAATAATACCAAAGGATTCTTGTGTCCTAATGCTTTTATGGAGAATGTCTGAAGAGAGTACAATATGTGCTGACCTACAGGCAAGGCATTTTGGAAGTTCTTTATAAGAAAGGGACAATCACTTCCCTTTGAGCACAGCTGTTAGGAGTGTAGTAAAGAGAGCTTTTTTTTTTTTTTTGAGACAAGGCCAGACATTGATACTTAACAAAACAGGGCTCCTAAATCAATCTCTTTGGTAATAGATGGAGTAGGGATACTACAACCCTTACTTTCTGGCATTAGGTGCAGCTGTGGTTGTATTTGGCATCGGCAGCCCAAACCTTGGCAGAAATTTCTATGATGCAGGAGTTTGGGAACGTGGGCAGGGGGCTGAGGGACAGAGAGCATGTGAAATTTCTCAGCTGAAAACAGGGCCAGCTGAGTAGCATCTTGTGGGGACTGAATCTTTTGCTCCCAATTTATGATAGTTCTCAGGGAGCTGGCCTGAATTAAAAGTAAAATGAATTCCTTACCCAGGAGACCAAGATGTCCTTTATAGTTTCCGGCTTTAGCTTGGGACAACTTCTAAGTCTTATTACTAATGTTCCTCTTTGCCTTCTAAGCTCAGCTGGCAGATAGGATGTTAGCTCCCCTACTGAGGAGGATTACGGAATGAAAGACAGGGATCAAAACGTGGGAGAGGCCTTTTTCCTCCCCATAGACCAATGTTATCTTTTAATTTTCATCAGTGTTATGACTGTGGAGGAGGGTATAAAATCAAGAAAAAGAATAGAGGAAGCTGGCACTTCTAAAATGACTTCCAGACCTATTAAAACATCAAAGCCAAAATATTCCCCCAGGAATGATGACAGTTTAAAGGAAGACATTTCAAGAAATGTTTTTCTTCATATTCACAAAACCTAAGCTCCCCATCTCCATAGCATTCTATGTTTTTATGTGTTTTAGCAGCTTGTAATGACTTCAAAGAAAAAGTAAAATTATGAGCATATATTGTTTTTAAATTGCATTTTAGATTATATATAAGATTCTATATATTTAGATTTTATATACAATAGATTACATATATTATAAGATTCTATATATTTAGATTTTACATACAATGGATTATATATATGTTATATATTATATTACATATGTATAATATATATAATCTAAAACATAATCCTTAATCATTCATTATCACTCTAGTCTTATCCAGTAGGGACAGAATAAAATTTGAAGTTGTCATGCATATTAAGAACACTTCTACAGGACCATTCTTTATGGGAATATTTTTTATTGTCACAAAAATGTTTCTAACCACTGGAACACAAAAAGGTGCACAGATACAAAAAAGCTATAAAAGGTTCTGAGGACCTTTTTTGAGTTAAGAGGAAATCTACCTCTAGAAAAACACACACCTCTTTTTAAGTGTATAGCTCTGTGTGAATTCCTTTCAAATAGAAAGAGCACAGTGATACAGTAAAAATCAAACCTGATTTTAATCAACTTCTCAATGCATAGTAAGGTTAATAGGATAAGCAGTTTTGAGCTCCTGGTAGACTTATGAATAATTTCCTGACTTTGTTTTGTTTTGTTTTAAGATTTTATTTATTTATTTGAGAGAGAGAATGAGAGAGAGAGAGAGAGAGAGCACATGAGAGGGGGGAGGGTCAGAGGGAGAAGCAGACTCCCTGCTGAGCAGGGAGCCCGATGCGGGACTCGATCCCAGGACTCCAGGATCATGACCTGAGCCGAAGGCAGTTGCTCAACCAACTGAGCCACCCAGGTGCCCAATTTCCCGACGTTTTTACATTAGAAAACCCAGTCATCAAACATCTCAACTTTGTGGGGAGAGTTTGCTCTTCAAAGCTTGCTGCAGTTTTCACAGGAATGGGGAAATTAGTGTCTCTTCTCTGCCAGTACCCCCTAGCAAGAGTGGAAGGGTTTCATCCTCCCCAAGGATCCATTTGTGCCCTTGGCAGCAGGCAGTGGGAGTACCTAAATAGATTCCTTCTTCTAAGGCCTGTGTGAGACTAGAAATCATGATGCAAGCCAAGTGTCAGGAGTACAATATATTTGGCATTACTGTCCCCAGATAGACACATACAGGTCAAACCATGTGTACTGACTGGCCACGTAAGAAATATGGTCACCATATGTTCAGATTTCTGTGTTTTACTAATTCTATTTCCTCCCCACCTTTCTTTAGCAGTTTATGGTTGCTTTTCATTGACAAATTGCCAATTCAATTAAAACAGACTAAGTGTAAAGTCACCATAGTGAGGAAACCAAAACAAAGGAAAAAATAAAGCAAAAAGAAATAATAGATCAAAATATTTCCCATCACTGAGGTATGATCTGTTTTCAAGCTTTGAGCCCCTAGAACACTCAAGGGGAGCAAACACTACTCAGAGGTAACCTGACTACGATATTCTATGTTTTCTATCTGCGTGGCTGGGGTGGGGAATGTGGGAGGGATACTTGTTCAATTTACAAACAAGCCAGCTTCCTAAAACAAGTGCAAAGGAACTGATAGGTTATTGAGCATTTTTAGAGAGCACATTTTCTTACTCTGGCTTTATCAAAATAAAAAGAAAACATCTTGAATTAGAAAACCCCAGGAAACTGCCCAGTCTGCCTTAGTATCTAAATGTCTAAATAGGATCTTATGAAAGTAGTAAGCAAGTACCTTTCATTTGAGGTTCTCTCAACTCCCCAGATACTTCGAGCTCTCTCCCAGACTGTCCTGTTAAATCTGCCATCAGCTAGAGGCCCCTGCCCCAAGGCCAAGTCACCACCCTAATTGAGGATTATGAGATTCTCTGTTCAAGATTAAGTACTTGCCTATTCTGACTTGCTAAAACTTTATTTGTCCAAACCCCAACTCTCCTAATTGAAGATAGACTTGATCTTACAATAAAAGCAGGTAAAATGCTTCCCATATCATAAGGAATTTTCTCCTTTCCTGTAGCTTACCAATGATATTAATCTACCCAAGAATATTTGGTTAAAAGGAGATGACCAGAACGAGGATATGGAATAGAATTTGCAGACTTGATTGTCTTCCCAAGCGGCTTCGTGCTTGGGATAGTGTCCCAAATAAGGGTCATAAGCACTGAAAAGGAATGCTTCCCTCTCCAGGCTTAATTTCTACCACTAGTCCGCATGACTGGCTGATGGTGTTTTGACTGGTATCAGTCCATCCCTGAGAGTCTCTGGAAGTACTAGTAATGTCAAGGTCTTCGAGCTGCAGAAATAAAGATCAGAACTGATTTCAATATCTTCACTAAGGCTGGGATACCGTGAAGAAAAGAAGCCTACTGGTGAAGAGCCAGTTGGTCAATAACACACTTTGGCCTCACAGAACACTTTTGTTCAAAGGTCAATGAACTGTGTTCAATCAATATTTTATAATCTCTTCCCTCCTGCTTCACCTTTCTTCCTTTTGCCCTCACCATCCCCCTAACATGCCAAGAACATTCATATCTCTATCTTTTCCTCAAGTTGTTCTTTCTGTTTTAAAGAGTTCCTTATGACTAACTATATCTGAAAAGTAAGCAAAAGAGGGTTTTTTCCAATGGTGCCCAGTCTAGATGGATAGAAGGGAAGTGGTGCCATTAACTGAATTGAGATGCAGACACAGGGAGGAACGGATCTGGGAGGGAAGGGGATAGTGGAGATAATAAACTTGGGGACCTGTTGTGTCTTTTAAGTATCTATAAAACATTTCAGAAGAGAGCTATGTAGCAAATAATTCAGGCAGAGGTTGGGGATGGTGATAGATACACGAGAATCATTAAAGCAGTGATAGATGAAGAGATTTCCAAAGGAATGATAGTAGAGGGAGAAAATAGTTAAGATGAATGAGGACAGCACCTTGGTAAATGTATGAAAATAGGGCACAAGAAAGAGGTAAACAGTATAATAAAATTCCCCCAAAATGAAGAAAGCAGGCAAGTAGGAGAACCAGAAGACTTCTTGGTCACAGAAACCAAGGAAGGATCAATAATGTCGAGTAATAACAAGATGCAAAGCAACAAAAGAACTGAAACAAAAATCATTAGATATGGTCATTAAAAGACTAAGTAAACCTTGAGTAGAAGGCAGCCCAGGTAACCCTGGAATGGGACTGCCTGGGTTTGCATCCTAGCTGAAACTCTGTGAACTTGGGCAGATTATTCTCGTCTCCATGTCCACATTTATAAAATGGAGATCGCGATAGCACCTACTTTGGAGAGTTGACATGAGGATCATGTGAGCAACCACGTTTAAAGTGCTGAAACCACTGCCTGACACAAGCTCTACAAGGATGTTTGCCTCTATCATTGATTATTATAAGATTTCAAGGAGTCAGAAAGCAATACACAGATGGCCAACCATATTAATCTTCAAAGAAGTGTGGCAATAAATCGAAAGGGAGAAATAGGGCACTATCTTCAGTAGGAAAAAGAGTACAGGCACTTTTCCTTTGACTTTCCCCTACAGCAATACTAAAGGTAAAAGAAAAGAATATCAAATTCATGGATAGTTACATCAATACTAGTAACATGGAAACTGAAGTTCTTGTCAAATACTGGAAAACACCACCAAAGTTCTTATGAGTATTTCTAATCTGACATTTTTAAAACATGGAGGTCAACACCTATCAGTCTGATTTGCTTAAGGTATATTTTTATTTCCACCAACTCTGTGATTATTTACCTCGGT
Organism: Mirounga leonina; assembly: GCF_011800145.1. Classification (NCBI taxonomy): domain Eukaryota; kingdom Metazoa; phylum Chordata; class Mammalia; order Carnivora; family Phocidae; genus Mirounga; species Mirounga leonina. The sequence goes on along the minus strand of NW_023270316.1, from coordinate 30,515,174 downwards.
TAATCAAGTAACTATCAAGTATAATCCTTTCTCGTTTGTCTCTAATATGGTTTCAAGAAGTAATTGTTGCATTATAACAGATTTGTAAATAAAAAATTCACTCTTTCCAGAAAAACATTACAGAATAACTAACCTAAACAGCACATGTTATTACATTAAGTAAGAACAAATTATGCTTCCCCAAATAATTTTACCTTAACTCTGGCCATAATTATCTCATAATTAGTAAACAAAATGATTCTTCTCTTTATGTAAATCCTTACAACTGTGAGTGAGAAGTAGGAAATAAAGATTTATTATGAGGAATGTAAGGTACTTTTTTAAAATTAAAAATGACTTTAGTTTTTAGTTTTCCCAGCATTTGGTGTCTTTCTGCTAATACAGTATTCTGTTGTATTCTGATTCCTTACCCTTACAAAGCTTCCATTCACATGAAAAGTATGTTCAAGACCCTGACCTTGACCATAAAAGTTCTCTTTGTCTTTATGATTACATCTGGTAGAACTTAGCTGGCCACCTGCTATCAATTATTTTATTTAGTGTCATAGAATATTTTGGCCTGTTCCACAGAGCCTTTCAAGTAAAGTTTGGTTGGGATTTTTTTGTTTTGTTTCTTTCTTTTTTTTCTTTTTTCATTTTGAAGAATGAGAAACTAAGATAACAGGGAAAGCTTTTTAATTTTTAAGCCCATTAATGACTCACATTTGGAAAGGAAAACAACCAGGATTTTCACAAGCAAGTTACCAATTGACCATATTGGGACCAGCAGAGGCCTGGTAGGCATAGTAGGTCCTGTAAGTCATGCTTTGCCCATGTGTCTATGTCATGCTCCACCAATCATTCTATCAAAGAATCTTAGTCCAACAGTGAGCTCCCTTTTTAAAGGACATTTTTCAGTTTCCAAGAATGTGCAAGGACACAAGTTTAACTTAGGAAGCAAAACTAATAAACATGATTGATGAAATATCAGCCGAGTGTCAAGGACTGGGAAACTGTCCATAAGTGCAGTCAGAGTGGGGAAAAAGGACATCAACAATAAGGAACAGAAGTGACTATCCACCTGAATGTAAAGGTATTAAGGGTGAGGAAACTCTCCCGGTAGCAAAATTCCATGCAAGAAAAATCCCAGCAGCAAATTCTGCCCAAGGAGAGCAAAACCGGGTGCCTGGGAGGATCCCAGTCACTGGCTCAAGCACACACCTGCCTTTAGATGGGCCACTTTCAGTCCATACACTTTTCGTTTTATCTGGAACAGAAGGCTTTATTTATAACTTGACATCTTACCTCTTTTATAACTCTAGTAAATTTATAAATTACAACAGAAATTTCTCATATGGCAACCTAATTACTGGACTCAAAAAAAAAAAAAAGAAAAGAAAAGAAAAAAGAAACATAAAAATGTGTGTCCTTCCTAGAAAGAAATTCCTGTTCTTCCATGGTTTATTATGTGTGGTTACAGACTATTTTCCAAAGATGTTTGTGCTTCCGGTCTTCTCTCCCCCAGAATTATGCTGCATGTAACACCGAGCCCTGTGTGGCCCCAAAGAAAACTGCCCACAGTCTCTGAGGGTTAACCGCAGCTGCTGCCTGCAGAGCCTGGCCTGGGGAACAGACCTGATTCAGGCTGTGTGTACTGGCCACACACCTGAAAGGGTCACCCACCTTCCTAGATACTGTTGTGGCTCACTGCAGGTGTTTAATTCTGTTGATAAACTGACTTTAAAATGACATAGCTGATTAAGCCATTTCCAGGAAATTAAAAAAAAAAAAAGAGGATGGGTTTAGATTAGATTGAACATCATAGAAAAAAACCCTCCGCCCTGCATCACTGCCAATCTTGCCAATTGACTTGCTTTGTTGCGTGTGGAGGGGTGGAGGCTGGCCAGCCTGATGGCCACTCACCAGTTGTCTGGATTGTTGATGTGGCTGTGAAGAGCCCCGCCACGCTCCTCAAGCCTGTGACTGCCCACTCCACACCTAGACCTGCAAGGACCTCGAAGGACACTTCATAAACTCTATTCTATCCCCCATCACATACCTGGGTTGATCTGAGCTATTCCTTTTTGGTTACTGCTTATTCCGATTTTCTATTCGGCCTTTCATTCTATGACCCAACTGATGAGTCAGTAGAAATTGCACAAATAAATCCTTTAACACTTGAATGTATGTGGCTGAATTCAGTGAAGAATATTGAACAAGTGCTTAATGTGTTTCCTATAGTTAGCTGCCACACAATAGTCATCATTTTTAAAAGGTAAAAGGGAGAGGGAACTGTGGATTGAAATTCTGTTTCTTGATGCAGAACAGGCACTAATAACTTACCAGAAAAGTATTCGGTTCTCGCACAGGTAACTCAAATTCCTGTAAATAAATAAGCGTGTCAACCTTGTTACCTTTTTATCTTAATAGTGGTACCAGGAAATAACCTTTCTAATCAAGGAACACCAGTCATTTGAACTATGCCAATGAAATCTAGATTTCTGATTAAATTTATTAATACGCCTCATTACCAGACTACAGCGAATCACAAGTGTTTTATATTACTGACTCATTAAGAAAACATTTTACGGGGCACCTGGGTGGCTCAGTCGTTGAGCGTCTGCCTTCGGCTCGGGTCGTGGTCCCAGGGTCCTGGGATCGGGCCCCGTGTTGGGCTCCCTGCTCGGCCGGGAGCCTGCTTCTCCCTCTCCCACTCCCCCTGCTTGTGTTCCCTCTCTGGCTGTCTCTCTCTGTCAAATGGATAAATAAAATCTTAAAAAAAAAAGAAAACATTTTACATGTCCGTTATGGAGGTGTGCTATAGCCGTCAGTAAATGTGGGGTCAAAATGCCTCACAGTCCATGTCTATAATATGTATATAATTACGGCTTCATTATACAAGAAAAATAACAGAAGACAAAGAATGTTATTTTGTATCATTCTAATCTTGGCTCTTTCTCAATTTAATGTTAGCCTAATAATCTCTCAAGGCCACTTTCATATTCTGAAAATGGGGAGATTAGACTAGATGCTTGCTTAGACCTCTCAGAGCTCTAAAATGTCAATGAGTTTAGATTAAAAAAGCATAAATATCTAAAGTCATGGGAATAAAAAGCAGAGCATAAAAAATAGTCAATAATATGGTAACAGTGATGTTATGGGACAGATGGTAGCTACACCTGTGGTGAGCATAGCATAATGTATAAACTTGTCAAATCACTACATTGTGCACCTGAAACTAATGTCACATTATGTGTCAACTATACTCAAAAAAAAAAAATTTAAAAACATAAACTTCTAGACAAGGTAACTTAGGCTAAGTGTTGAATAACTATAAATACTAAGGAGGTTCAGAGTAGAAGTCAATCACGGCAGCTTGGCCAGGGGAAGACACCCAGAAGGAATGCAAAGCAGACCAGGCTTGAAGGATTGAAGTTGGATGGGGTGACTGGAGACTTGAACCTGCCTACTGAGGTGAGGTGGTGCAGAGCTACGTCAGGTGCTGGAACCAGGCTCCTTGTGCTGAGGGGACCCATGAGCCCAGCTGAAGGGAGAGAATTATAGAAGCTGAGATGAAGCAGTTACGAAGAAGCTCTTTCCTTCACATCATGCTAACTGCTTAAGTTACTGGTACATAATTTTTAACTGAATATAAATAAAAAGCCAAATCTTACTTCACAATATAGCATATAACCTTCACTTTCTATTGAAACAGTTACACTGGATTCTTCCTATTTTTTTTAATTCATTTATTTTATTTTAGAGAAAGAGAGAGAGCAGGAGGAGGGGCAGAGGGAAAGAATCCTCAAGCAGACTCTCTGCTGAGTGCGGAGCCTGTCACAGAGCCCTACTCGGGGCTCAACCTGGGGCTCGATACCAGGACCCTGAGATCATGACTTGAGCTGAAATGAAGAGTTGGACACTTAACCGACTGAGCCACCCAGGAGCCCCGGATTCTTCCTATTAAGTAAAGGACAAAAATACATCATTCAGGGAAAATAGTGATTTTGAAATTAGATAAAGGATCTAAGGAAATAGGCATGCATGTATTCCTCTTCCAAGCCCAAATAATCCCCCAAGAAACTGAGAATATGAATATCAGATTCAATTCAAGAGTTCTGCACTGATAGGAGATTTTGTCCAGGATTTCTGGGTCTCTAACCACATGAGGTCAGCTCCCTCTGTCCAAGCTCCTCTCCAAAAGTGAAGATTGAAGATTTCCATGCTACTTGTTCAACACTAGCTGGCCTTTCAGCTAATAAGCAAGCCCTGACATCTGTCGGAGCTTTAGCCCCACCCTTAGTCTGGCTGCCCTGTGGATGTTATCCACTTTGTCCCAAGTGAACCCCTGGAGATCTGTTTGCCCTCGAGCTTCACGTTTGTGTCTGAGCCCTACTGTGTGTGTGCACCATTCACATGATAGGGCTTCTTCTCTTATTCCTAGTTGCTACTCAAGTTTCCCTACTGACCCTTGAATTTTACACTGAATTCCAGTCTGCTTGTCTGGGGCTCTACTCACCTAATTTGTGGCAATCCCCTATTTCAAGAGCAATCATATAAAAGACTAGAAGTTTTCAATTAAAATGGTCTCCATTGCTTCCAGTGATAGCCCCATCAATGTTTATTCGGGCACTCCCAGAAAGCAACCCTCAGCCCAGCTCAATGGTGGTTTCAGGTGCCCATTAACAGAACAGAAAGTTCTTTAATTGTCCCTTAGCTTCCAGCAGATTCCAGGATCTATTTCCACTGTTAGTCATAGTCTGTCCCCCAAATTTGATTGTATCAACAGCTCTTTTAAGGTAGTGGGAACTATATGTCATTTAAGAATGGCTCTGGATCCCACTGTGGCTACCTTAGGAACTCTAAAACACTCTGTACCTTACCGCATTTTTTTTTTTTACTGCTGTATAAAAATTACCATAAACTCAGCAACTGAAAACAGCATCCATGTATCTCACAGTTCTGTAGGTCAGAAGTCCAGGTGGACTTAGTTCTTTCATAGAGCCAAAATCAAGATGTTAACTGGACTGAATTTTATCAGAAGACTCAGAGGAAGAATTCATTTTCAAAACCATTCAGGTTGTTGGCAGAACTCTCCCTTCCCTGGAGCTCTCGGTCTGAGGTCCCTTTGCTTGCTGGCTGCCAACAAGAGTGCACCCTCAGATCCTAGAAGGAACCCACATTCCTTGATTCATGGCCGTCTCCATCTTCAAGCCAGCAATGGCACATCAAATCCCACTCCTGCTTCAAATCCCTCTGACTTCTGCCACCAAGCAGACAAAGTTCTCTGCTCTTAAAGGCTCATTTGATTACATTTAGGCCCACCTAGATAACCTTCCTTTGCTCAGGTCAACTATGTCTTATGTCTTATGTTATGGGTTCAGTTGTGTTCCCCCCCGCCAAAAAAAAGATATGTTCAAGTGCTATCCCCCAGTACCACACAGGGTGACCTTATTTGGAAATAGTGTCTTTAAAGAGGTAATCAAGTGGGGCACCTGGGTGGCTCAGTCGGTTAAGCGTCTGCCTTCGGCTTGGGTCATGGTCCCAGGATCCTGGAATCGAGCCCCAAGTCGGGCCCCCTGCTCGGTGGGGAGCTTGCTTCTTCCTCTCCCTCAGCCCTCCCTCTGCTTGTTCATGCTCTCACTCCCTTTCTCTCTCAAATAAATAGATAAAATCTTTTTTAAAAAATCTTTAAAGAGGTAATCAAGTTAAAGTGAGTTCATTAGAGTATACCCTAATCCAATATAACTGGTGTTCTTATAAAAAGGGAAAATTTAGACATACAGACTGGCACAGAAGGAAGAGATGTGAGGATACACAGGGAGAATGTCATGTAAAGACCGAGGCAGAGATCAGACTGCAGTCCAAGGATCATCAAGGATTGTCCTCCCCCACCAGAAACTAGGAAGAGACAAAGAAAGATTCTACCCAGAGTCTCAGAGGAAGCATGGCCCTGCCCACACCTTGATTGAGACATCGAGATTCCAGAACTGTGAGTTTCTATTGTTTTAAGCCATCTAGTTTGTGGTGTTTTTTGACAGCAGTCTTAGCAAACTGATATACCATGTAACATAACACAATCCAAAGAAGTGATAACATTCACAGGTTCCAGGGATTAGGGTGTGTGTGATGTTGAAGAACTTCCCAAGAAGCTCCCTACCATACTTATTCTATAGCTCTTTCAAAGACTGTGAAGATCCTGTGTTCTGAGGTCCCCTGGCATCCCCTTCTCAGACCACATTCCTTTTCGCTCCCAAGGCAGAACACAGATCCACTGATTTTCTTCAACTCTTTATTGAGATGTAACTGAAACACAAAACACTATACATTTTTAAAGTATACAGTTGATGAGTTGGGACATATGCAAACACCTGTGAAATCATCATTACAATCAAGGTAATAGATATATCCATCGCCTCCAAAAGTTTCCTGTGTCCCTTTGTTTTCTTTTGTGTGTATTGTAGAAACATTTAACATGAGATCTACCTTCTTAACAAATTTTTAAGGGCACAATGTATTGTTAACTCTAGACACTATGCTATACAGAAGAACTCTGGAACATACTCATCTCGCATAATGGAAATTTTATACCAATGAAATTCTTCCTTGGCTCTGAGTATTTTTTTTTTTAAGATTTTATTTATTTGACAGAGAGAGACACAGCGAGAGAGGGAACACAAGCAGGGGGAGTGGGAAAGGGAGAAGCAGGCTTCCCGCGGAGCAGGGAGCCCGATGTGGGGCTCGATCCCAGGACCCTGGGATCATGACCCGAACTGAAGGCAGACGCTTAACGACTGAGCCACCCAGGTGCCCCTGGCTCTGAGTATTTTTTTAACTCCTTAAACAGACTTCCTTTTAGTAGACTGAACTGGAACTATTACTCCCTCCTAGCAAAGCCCAAGAGAAGACACAGGAAAGGCCCCTAAATTCTTTTTTCAGGGGTTCCATCACCAGAAGTTGCAAAGACAGTTATGTAATTCAAATACCAGGAGCACTTCAGGTAGTTCCAAAGTGCTCAAAGTAGCTTTGTGAACAAAACCCTAAGAATGACTCTGGATTACACCAGAGGAACACATGCACAGCTAGTGCATTAGGGAACTACTCCTCTGTACATGGTCTACCAGATGCACAGCTGCTGCAAATGCTCAACACAATGTCTTCATCAAAGCAGTTTGTTCTTACTGACCTTACTTGTTTAGAACAAAAACCCGAGGTCTGAGCATTGTCTTCCCAATTCCCAGCCCTCTCAGTACATCTCCTCTCCCTCTGAAAGAAGGAGTGATTTCCCTGCAGCCACTGAACCCCCTGCAGTGGATAACACAGACTCTGTTTGAGAAAGCTAGGATTCCCGAGGTTTCTCTTGATCTCCAGATACTCTGTCCTGCCATTTCCTATCTAAACACAGATTGCTCCTCTTTCTATACCTTTTCTCTCACTTTACAACACTGCTCTCTCTTCCTTCCCCAGGAGAGTTTCTGCCAAACATTTTCCCCGTATATAGACAACCCATCATACTTTCTGAGAACCACAATATCCATTCATAAGCATGAAATACTGTAGGCTCAGGGCCCAGAGATCAGCCTTGACCCAAAAGCCTTCCTCAGTAGGCAAGAGGGAAGAGAGCCAGCAGCCTCTGTCGGGTATCAGGCCCGAAAAGCCTGCCAAACACAGCCCATTCTGAACTGGTACGTGAGCACAGAATCTGAGCAGGTCTTTCCAGGGACTCAGACTGTAAAACATACTGCAGGCAGGAGCAGAAACTGAAGGAGTCACCCGGGGCAGAGGTGATAAGCCTCAGTCATGACACAGAGGAAGGCAGGACTGAGTAGAAGCCACGGGAAAAGAAAAATAAATAAATAAAGGTAGTGTGAGAGTGAAAGGGAGGGAAAAGCAGAGACAAAGAAAAGCAGGAAACAGCAGAACGGTAAGGTACCCAGAAGAGGAAGCGATGGGTTCCACCTCTGAGGGCAGAGACCACAGGGTCTTTGCCTCCCAGGTGATGACTGCAACAATCATGATGAGCAGTGCAACTGCGAGGTAGGAGTGCAGGCCAGTGTCCTTAGTTTCCTTAAAATCATTCCGCGCCATCTAAGGCTATGGAACATTTTACTTCATTTTTTAAATTGTATTTTCTTCCATGTCTTACACCCTCAAATGGACTTTGGCTCTATTATATAGTTTCAACTCAAATTATTACGTTTCAGATAAAGAACATATACATGCCACCATGACTGTCCTCTTAAGAGAAACACTACTGATGTTCTAAGGCAGACTTTGATTTTATGTGTAAAAGCCAAGTTACCTATGAGCAGGTTCAAAGTGTTTCACCAAAACGTTACAGTATATGAAAGGAAAAAGTATCTTCCTAATGATCTCCAACTATTTAAGAAATGTATGTGACCCAACATTATGACATCACTTCTTTTAAACATTTTTTATCATGAATATAACACACTAATAGAAAATTGCTCCCCAGGAAATATCACAAAGTAAACACTCACATAACCACTACCAAAGTCAAGAAATGGAACATACTTCTCATGTTCTCGCCCAGTAACTTCGTTCTTCCTCCTGAAAGGTAACTGCTATTTTTAATTCTACTTCTGGTCTGTGCTTACCTTTGGTTCCAGTTCTGTCCCCTTGGTCCCATGTAGGTGTCAAAGGTGCTGCTGTATTTCTCAGCCTCTTTGCTACCTCTTTCAGAATCAGCAGATATCCTTGGAGAAAAACTGACCCAAATACTGGGCTTACCCCTCTGGACTTCCTTTTTCATCCAGATCTTGACTCCATGATTCTTTACCACCTTGTTAGCTCACCAATGCTTTCAAGCCGATATTTTTAGTTTATTTTTCCACCTTTCATAGCAATTCTCTATGTTATAGTTGGACTGAATTACTTTATCAGCCATATCAGAAGTGGAAATCCCAGACAGATGAAACCTGCAGTTACTCTTTTTAACCTCTTTCCACTCAGCCACAAAGAGCATGAGAATATATTCATGGCTCAGCATATAGACATAGAGTAGTGAACTTGACCCCAGTATTTTATCTTCTTTTATATTAGGCTACAGTCTTCTTCTAGACATAGTATGTAACACTCCGACAGCATTTTAAATTTCAACTTACCTTCTAAACACTAACTGATTATTTAACTACTTAATTGAGGGATTCTAGTGCTTATCCATTCAACTCTTGCCTAACTGAACTGCTGGTTTGTGCTCATTTATGCATTCATTCAAATATTTATTGATGGTTTCTACGTGCCAAACATTGTTCTAGGAACTAGAACAAGGCAGGCAAGAGCTCTGCTTAGGAGACATAGACAAAACAAATACTTGAATAAGTCAGAAAATTGACAAAGAGTGGAATAAAAATGATTATGTATTAAGAAACATTATGTGAGGGTGCCTGGGTGGCTCAGTTGGTTAAGCGACTGCCTTCGGCTCAGGTCATGATCCTGGAGTCCCAGGATCGAGTCCCGCATCGGGCTCCCTGCTCGGCAGGGAGTCTGCTTCTCCCTCTGACCCTCCCCCCTCTCATGCTCTCTCTCTCTCTCATTCTCTCTCTCAGATAAATAAATAAAATCTTAAAAAAAAAGAAACATTATGTGAATAATTAATATAGATTGATGTGAGAAAGTAAAGATGTGAATCATGAAAGGCTTTCCTAAGGAGTTGCTACTAAAGCTCAGATCTGAATGATAAGAAGGAGCCACAGTGTGAGGTCAGAGAGAAGAGCACTCTAGGTAAAGGGAAGGGTTTCTGCAAAAGCTCTGGAGTGAGAACAAGCCTGATTAATTTAAAGAACAGAACACAGGCCAGTATGGCTGAGTATAATGAGTGAAAGGGAAGGTAGTGTGAATGAGATTAAGAGTCACAAACTGGACCCAGATTAGGGTGGGCTTTGTCAGCCAGTATACAGAGTTGATATTTTATTCTCATTGTGATAAGTTTTGGGGAAGATTTTAAATGAGTTTAGGAAAGGAGAGGGAAGGTGGAGTTGACAGAATCTAAGTTACATTTTTAAAACAATTTCTCTGGCTGTCGTGTGGAGATTATGCTGTGTAGGTGTAAATTAACTAGTGTTAAATAAAGAAATGCTTTAAAAAATTACTTAGGCTCTTTTAAACAAAGGCTATTTAGTACTAGGAATTGGCTACAGGGGAGCCTGGGTGGCTCAGTCGGTCATGATCCCAGGGTCGGGGATGGAGCCCCTCAGCAGGGAGCCTGCTTCTCCCTCTGCCTGCTGCTTCTCCTGCTTGTGTTCACTCTCTCTCTGTGTCAAATAAATAAATAAAATCTTAAAAAGAAAAAAGGAATTGGTTACAAAGCTGATAGAAGACCTAAGATTTCAAACAGGGTATGATGAAGCAACTTGAGATTCACCAAAGCCTCTACTACTTCCAGGAGTGAAGGAACCGAGAGAGGTAGTGTGACCATCACCCAGACACTGGAGTCCTCCAACAACAGAACCATCATCATTACCTCTTGTCCAGGTCAGATTGTCAAGCATGGAGATATCAAGTGTGTGCTAAATGAAGGTATGCCAATTTATCATAGACCATATGAGAGAGGTTGCCTAATCATTGAATTTAAGGTAAACTTTCCTAAGAATGGCTTTCTCTCTCCCGATAAACTCTCTTTGCTGGAAAAACTCCTACCTGAGAGGAAGGAAATAGAAGAGACTGGTGAAATGGACCAAGTAGAACTGGTGGACTTTGATCCAAATCAGAAAAGATGGTGCCATTACACTGGGGAAGCATATGAAGATAGATGATGAACATTATCCTAGGAGTGGTGTGCAGTGTCAGACCTCTTAAAGCGGCCAGTGAATAACACTGTTGGCAGTGTTATTATACATATAATATGTATATTATGTATAATATATATGCATACATAATGTATACATATAATATGTATATATGTAATGTATACATTACATATGTATACATAAATGTAATTACATTTGTATTACAATGTACATATAATTACATATGTATTACTAATGTAATGTATACATATAATATGTATATATGTATAATATGTATATTATATGGGGTAGTGAATAAGTGAAGGGCTATAATCATAGCTCACTACCTGCTATTGTTTTTGTTTTAATATTCAACTATAGTCATGAGTTAAATGAAGAATAAACTCAAATATAAAAGCTCAAAAAAAAAGTCCATATGTTATCATGGCAGGAGCCTCCTTTAGGTCTACAGAAGATGGGACTATCTCAAGCAGCTGGAGCCACAGAGAAGAAGTGGTATAGGAGCCATCGCAGCAAGCAATCTTCTACCAATTCTCTCTACTAGGCAAATCTACCCACAAGTCAGAGGGCAAGGGAGGCTAGGAAATTTAGGTCGCTGAGGCACAGAGCTGAACAAGAGATCAAAGAACAAAAAGACAACTGACCAGCCCACAAGACAAAAGCAGAAACAAGGAGGCCAAGAGGAGGCCGATGCAGTAGGTCAAATGAAAATTACAGTTGATTGGAGCAGGAAGGTGGAAGTGGAAATGACCACAAATAAATGGAGTCAATATATTTGAAATATGATCAATAAAACTCATTTGGAGAGCAGATGTAGCAAGTGAGAGATAAAGTGCAAACTTAGGGATAACTCCTAGATTTTTTTACTTGAACAACTGAAGAGATAATGATCTCTACAAAGATGAGAAAGACTAAAAAAAAAAAAAATTAGTGGGCTTTAGATGTGATAGAATTAAAAATTCTGTTTTGGCCATGTTAAATTCAAAGTGCCAATTAGACATCTATGTGGAGATTTCTGGTAGGCATTGGATATATGAATCTAGAATTCTGGGCAAATATCAGGACTCGAGATATAGACTTGGGAGTCATTTTGATATACATTGTTTTAAAAAAGAATGGGATGGATGAAATTACCAAAGGAACATCTATACACCCAGAGAAGATGCCCAGGAGCATTCCAATGGTGAATGCTGTTGACAGGTCAGCAAAGGTAAAAACAGAGAGAGGACCATTGTATTGGCAACCCAGGGATCATTTATGATTTTGACAGTAGCCACCCCAGTTTAGTTGAGGGTATAGAAGCCAAATTAGAATGGGTTGAGAAGAGGATATAAATATTACATGGAGGGGGGACTATTTTGAAGAAATTTTGTTCCAAAGAGAAGCAGAAAAATAGAGCTATGGCCACAAAGGAATGAATTTTTCATCTTTTTACAGATAAGATATTTAAGATAGGAGGAAAATTTGATTAGATATTGATGGAAAATTATCCAGTGGAGGGATACAGAAGATGCAAGAGACAGAGGAGGAAAATTGATAGGGCCAAGACCTTAAAAAGTTAAGGAAAATATGATCCAAAGCACACAAGTTGAGGGGTTTGACCCTTGATAGGCATAGAGACACTCCATCCACAATAAGAGAGGACAAATCAGAGTTGGCTACAGAAGCAGGTAGGTTGGTGGTTGGGGATCTTGGAGGGTTTTGTTTGATTACTTCTGTTTCATGTGAAACATGAGACAAGGTCATCAGGTAAGAGTGAGGGAGTAGAGTATGTAAGAGTTTGGGAGTTTGAGAGAGGGCTTGGAATTGTTTTGAAAAATGAAAAATAAATATGCAAGGGATGTATATTAGGGCTGCCCTCTATAATAGCACCATTGGAGCAGATGACTAACAGAACCTAACTAGGAAAGTGCAACAGAGCAAATGAAGGACTTTAGGGGCAGTTATGGGTTTATGATGGTGAACTACGGAAACAACGTTGGGTCAGGTCAGAAACGAGTGGCTAACTCTCTCCTGAGTAGATGTATAACACATCTAGCTAATCACCTACATGACAGCAGCAATGCAGCTTTCCTTCAGTACCACAGAATGTGTGTATGGCAGAACCTCTGCTCAAAGCCAAGAATGACCAACCTGACCACACCAAGGAATAGAATCCAAGAGTTTTCAATAAAAAACTACGAGTGTCTTCTACTCTGGGAGTTTGTTCTTAATTCCTTACAAAATAAATATTTGCATCATTCAATTATTTCTTCATATGGGATAACTAGAGCAGGGATTGTATTAGTATTTTTAACTACTGACAGTATGTGTGCTTTTTTAAATTTTGGTCTTGAGATCCCTAAGTGAAGTTCTGTAAACCCTACCAAGCTTGGTCAAATGAAACAGATTCTGTCTTAAACAAAGATGCCCTTATTGTACAGACTAATTTATTTTCATCAAAATATGAAGCAGCCATACATTAGGAACATTTTTAGTAACTAGATCATACTATTTATTATTTTAGTAAATAGATCATAATAAGAAGCCCTAGGGGAAAAATCATTTTAAAACCATTTTATAGACTGTTATAGATAGACAGGATATCCAAGAAGTTGAAAGACTTAAGGACTAAATTAACTGGGTTATATAACATTATGTAGACCTAACCATAGTAATGGCAGTCTTCTTTTTTCTTTTGGCAATTTAAGCAACTGAAAAATTTTCCCAAGATGCATAAATATGGGCAACATTCAACATTTTAGGGTCTTATTTTCCTCCTCTGTGAAATGAAGGGTTACTCTCATATAATCTCAAAAATTATCATATGGTTCCTATCCTTTCTTTTATTAACATGGTGTATCATGCTGATTCATTTGCAAATACTGAACCAACCTTGCAGCCCAGGAATAAATCCCACTTGATTGTGGTGAATGATTCTTTAATGTACTGTTGGATTTGATTTGCTAGTAACTTGTTGAGAATTTTTGCATCCATGTTCATCAGGGATATGGGCCCTTCATTCTCCTTTTTAGTGAGGTCTTTGTCTGGTTTTGGAATCAAGGTAATGCTGGCCTCATAGAATGAGTTTGCACCCAAAAAACAAATAATCCAGTTAAGAAATGGGCAGAAGACATGAATAGACATTTTTCCAAAGAAGACATACAGATGGCTAATAGACACATGAAAAGATGCTCAACATCAGTCATCATCAGGGACATACAAATCAAAACTACAGTGAGAGGCCACCTGACACTTGTCAGAATGGCTAAAATTAACAACACAGGAAACAACAGATGTTGGTGAGGATGCAGAGATAGAGAAACCCTTTTACACTATTGGTGGGAATGCAAACTGGTGCAGCTACTCTGGAAAACAGTGTGTAATTTCCTCATAAAGTTAAAAATAGAACTACCCTACAACCCAGCAATTGTACTGCTTGGTGAAATACTGATTGACAGGGGCACATGCACCCAGATGTTTATAGCAGCATTATCAACAATAGCCAAATTACAGAAAAAACCCAAATGTCCATCAACTGATGAATGCATAAAGAAGATATGGTATACACACACACACACACACACGCACACACAATGGAATATTACTCGGCCATCAAAAAGAATGAAATCTTGCCATTTGCAACTACATGGATTGAGCTAGATAGTATTATGCTAAGTGAAATAAGTCAGTTAGATAAGGACAAATACCATATGATTTCACTCATACATGGTATTTAAGAAACAAAACAAGCAAAGAGAGGAAAAGAGAGAGAGCAAGAGGCAAACCAGAAAACAGACTCTTAACTATAGAAAATAAACTGATGGTTACCAGAAGGGAGATGGGTGGGGGGACGGGTTAAATAGGTGGCAGGGATTAAGGAGTACTCTTGTGATGACCACCAGGTGATGTATGGAAGTGCTGAATCACTATACTGTACACCTGAAACTAATATTACACTGTATGTTAACTCTCTTGGATTTTAAATAAAACTTTTTTAAAAAGTAAGCCCACTTAAAGGCCTTACCCTGTATGTCTATGCCATTGTCAAGAGGGGCATTATTTGCAGGAGGTGGGCTTAACACTAGTGAAACCAAAATGCAAATAACTAACAGAATATAGTATCAGTGGGGAAAATAGATGCAAATGACTAGGAAAGGGGAAGCTTTTTTTTTAATTTGATGGACAAAGCAGCAATCTCACTATTTCATCTATAGCCAACCTAATATAATAAGCATAATGGACAACTTTCATATTCAGCGTTAACATATTTAAATAGCACTGTGTTGTACACCATACCTAAGACCCAATGAAAGAGCAAAGGCTTTGTAGTCACAGAGCTGAGATCATCCTCTAGCTCCTCCTCTTACTGTGTAGCTTTGAACAAACTACATAAACTGCTGAATTTTAGCATCCATGTCCATCAAAGGGCAATATTCTTCTAAATGTCATAAGAGTTTAATGATGTTGGATATTGTGAGTACATAGTACAGTGCCTGGAATTTAATAGAGTTGAATAGATGATAGCTATTATCAGACAATAATAAATAGGGCAGTGAACTCTGTCTGCTAAAGTGCTCCGCAATTCTGTTAGTAGAGAATATAGAAAGGGAGTCATGTATGAAGAGAGTCAAGGAGTCATGTGAACAGGTTGGAAACAGGTGCTACGCACATCAAAGACAAAGTTTAAACTATTCTTGGTTGTGGCATCCTACACCCAGGAATCCAAGTTCCC
Source organism: Mirounga leonina (assembly GCF_011800145.1). Taxonomy (NCBI): domain Eukaryota; kingdom Metazoa; phylum Chordata; class Mammalia; order Carnivora; family Phocidae; genus Mirounga; species Mirounga leonina. The sequence goes on along the minus strand of NW_023270316.1, from coordinate 30,499,712 downwards.
AGGAAGCCTGTGGAAACATTTCATTTGAAGCCTTCTGATTCAAAGTGAGAGGCTATAAACACTTTTTCTCTAACATAGACAATTCTGCTTGGTAAACTGGCCGCATCAGTGACGACTCAGTAACTCAGTCTATATAAAACATGCTCCAAAGAGTCCTAAAATACAAGATAGGATTTCTAGTGGATGTGAAGGTTATTGGCTCTAAGGCAATGATTTCTTGAACCAACGGAAGACTATTGAAAGATTTGTCAGAAACCAGAAAAATAATTTCTTCTTCTGCAGTTTCCAAGATCACATTGCAAAACATTCCATCTAGGAATCAGTAATGTGACAAAATAGTTTTTGTTTTACTCTAGCTAGACAATAAATACAATGCAGTGATTTAATATAACTGCATGAATTTATTTCTCCTTTACTGATATGACATATATATCATATTTATCTACCATGCTGGCTGCTATTATAAATGTACTGATTTTGTAGTCCTTAAAATAACCCGTTTGACATCATTTGTGTGATATACACATGAAAAACAAATTTCACACAAAAACCAAATAACTACATATAATTTTCTATTGCAGGAGTCCATTTGGAGACTGAAATTTCTAATGAAGAACTTTAATCAATTTATAATTCTGAGACACTGGAACTATAAAGGATCTCAGAGACCATCAAGACCAATCTCCTCATCTAAAAAATAAGGAAACTGAATCCCAGGAAGGACAAATGTTTCATACAGGATCACATAACTAGTTAGAAACAGAACAGGGACAAAAACCCAGACCTTCTGACTCCACAGATGGTGCTCAAAACACTGGGCTGGTTGTCAACTTAAAATAGATAGACCACTCCAAGAAATAATAGATCCACTGAAAAACATCTTTATGTAAAGTATGAGGCAGCTCTGTAAGCAAACAGTCAGAATCTTTTTTTTTTTTTAAGATTTTTTTTTTTAAGATTTTATTTATTTGACAGAGAGAGACACAGTGAGAGAGGGAATATAAGCAGGAGGGGTGGGAGAGGGAGAAGCAGGACTCCCGCTGAGCAGGGAGCCCGATGTGGGACTCGATCCCAGGACTCTGAGATCATGACCTGAGCCGAAGGCAGACGCTTAACGACTGAGCCACCCAGGCGCCCAAACAGTCAGAATCTTAATGAAGTCAAGATGAGATTAATGAAAATTAAGAAGCCAGACTAATGAAGAAAGGCAAAAATTATTAAACAGGTAATATATTTAATTTCCCCCACTTACTTTGTGTTGGGTTACTGGAGACTTAAACATTGTACGAGAGCTATATACAGATGTCTTACATCTTTTTTTCTAGTCTTAAAGGATCTGGAGAGAAGCCACAAATGCCAAGAAGTAGGAGGAACAAAAGTAAATATAAATGGGCAACCATGTTAATTTGAGAAATTTCAGGCAAGAGTTCATGTACCAAAAATGAGTTTGAGGACTAGATGTTCTACAAACAGGAAGAATTTAGGCATCAAAATCCAATTTGATCAAACCACTTTGTACAAACGAAAGAAAACTGTGTGCAAGACAGTTTGCAATGAAGTTGTCTGTCATTTCTGAGAAAAAGATTTTATATTCATACAAGATTCATAAGCAAAATCATGTCAAGTATGATGGTGTTGTTAAAGGATATAGCTGTAAAGTCAATGCATTCACCACAGTAAAAATTGTGTTTCATGTAAATATTGAGAAACATTTTAAAATGTGAATTCTAGTTACTAAATTTAAACATCCAGTGGGAAAATGGCTATAATAAAAGAAATTGAGCCTAGGACTATCTGTATTCAGGCACCAAATGCCACCATGAAAGCACCCCAACCCAGTCTCCTGGCTCAATTGATTGTGGGGTGAACAACATATATCCCTGACAGGACCAGTAAGACCTTCTTAACATTGCAATGATCTGTATACATTTTAATCTCATGGTCACAACCTACAAAACCAAGACCTATACCAATATCTGAAAATTTAAAACTCATTATATGCTTTATCTCAAGAAAGAGAACTCTAAGATTATATCCAAAATCTTGAAAATCAACATTGTTAACTATGAATATCAGTTCCAATATCCAGAGATCAGTAATTCCTATGTTTATAAATAATTTTTTGCATAAGAAATAATGCATTATTATAGAAAAGTAGAAAAGACATACATAAAGACAAAAAAAATAAATTACAAATGATAGGCAATGAGAATGAGGCAAGGATGTCTGCTCCCTCTATCTCTATATAATATATTGGAGGTCCTAGTCTGTCTTGCTGTAAATCAAGAAAAGGAGAAGGCATTCCAATTGGAAATAAAAAGTAAAACTTGCCTTGTTCATAGATGACATAATTTTATATGCAATAAGTTTTAATGACTCTACAAAATAAACTATCAGAACTAAAATGAATATAACACAGTCACAGAATATAAGGTAAATGTGAAAAATCAACCATATTTCTATAAACCAACAACAATGTTTATGTTCCAATAAACAATTGGAAATTTAAAAAATTTTAAATGCCATTACAATAGTATTAACAAATGAAATACTGCGGATAAACTTAAAACACAAATGCAAGCTCTCTACACTGAAAACCATAAATATTGCTGAGAAAACTAATGGAGACCTAAGTAGGTGGAGAAACATACCATGTTCATGGAATGATTGATTCAAAGTTAAAATATCAATTCTCTCCATATTGACCTATAGATTCAATGCATTTTCAATAAAAATGCCATGAAGCTTTTTTGACTTGACAAACTGACTCTAAAAATCATGTGGAAATGGAAGAGACCTAAAATACCTGAAACAATTTTGAATATGAAGAACAAAGTTTGGAAATGTAAACTACCTGATTTGAAGAATTACTATATAAAGCTACAGTTGTCAAGACAGTGTGATAGTAGCACAAAAAGAGACATTTGAAAAAAATGGAACAAAATAGTGAATCCAAATATAGTTCCACAAATATCTGCTCAGTTTGGGGTCTTTAATTTTTTCTTGGTTTGGTTTGGCTTTTGGTTTCTGGCTCTTTAAAAATTTTATTAGAGTAATCTTTCCACCCAACATGGGGCTGGAACTCATGACCCTGAGATCAAGAGTAGCATGAGTGTGGAGCCTACTTTAAAAAAAGAGATGTTTGGCTTTAAAAAAAAAAAAAGTCCCCAAGGTTATCTGGGGAGAAAAAAAATGTTTTTTCAACAAATGGAACTGAAGAGTTGGATTATCAGTGTGAAAAAAAGATGAACTTTGACCCTTATTTCACATTGCAAACAAAAATCAACTCCAAATAGATCATCAGCCTAAATATAAACTTTAAAACTATAAAACTTCTATAACATAATAAAACAAGAAATAGAAAAACCCTTTGAATTCTTGAGGGAGCCAAGGATTTAATAAATAGAATACACAAAAATGAGTCATTTTTAAAGAAATGATTAAATGGATTTTAGAAAATTTTAAAACTTTTGCTTCTCAAAAAACACCACTAAGAAAGTCGGAAAGCCAAGTTGAAGACCAGGAAAGATTTTTGCAATACATATACCTGGCAAAGGACTTTTATCTAGAATAATAAAGAACTCTTACAACTCAAATGGATGATAGCCCAATTAAAAAACAGTGTGAGCACTGTGGTGCCTGGGTGGCTCAGTCAACTAAGGATCTGCCTTTGGCTCGAGCCCCACATCGGGCTCTGCACTCAAAGGGGAGTCTGCTGTTCCCTCTCCCTCTGCCCCTCCCCACCTTTCTCTCTCACTCTGTCTCTCTCTTTGTCTCAAATTAATAAATAAAATCTTTTAAAAAAATAATGTGAGGAAAAGATTTGGACACTTCACAAAAAAGACTTATGCATGGCTAATCTGTGCATGGAAGGCTGTTCAGCATTCTTAGTCATCAGGGAAATGCTGATTAAAACAAGATACTGCCACAACCCCACTACAATTGTTAACATTAAAAACACTGATATTACCAACTATTGACATGAATGTGGAGCAACTGATACTCATACATTCATTATTCATAGCAGTGTAAATGGTGCACTCATACTGGAGAATATTTTGACCCAGCAATTGCACCCTTAGATATTTACCAGAGGGGCGCCTAGGTGGCTCAGTTAGTTAAGCATCCGTCTCTTGATTTTGGCTCAGGTCATGATCTCAGAGTTGGGGGATTGAGCCCCCACATAGAGCTCTGTGTTGGGCATGGAGCCTGCTTAAGATTCTCTCTCTCCCTCAGTCCATCCCCTCCCTAAAAAAAAAAAAAAAAAAAAAAAAAAGATATTTACCAAAGAGCAATGGAAACACATATTTATAAAAAGTCTTGACATAAATATTCATAGAAGCTTTATTAATAATACCATTAAATGGAACAACCCAAATGTCCATCAAAAGATAAAAGGATAAACAAACTGTGGTTTAAGCATGCAGTCAGGTACTGCTCAGTAATAAAAAGGAATGAACTATTGATACATACAACAACATAGCTAAAATCTCAAAATCATCATGCTAAGCAAAAGAAACCAGAATCAAACAATACGTACTGCAGGAGTCTATTCATATAAAATTTTAGAGTATGCAAAACTAACCCATAGTGACAGAAAAAAAACAGTGGTTGCGTGGGGCAAGGAGTTAAATTTTTGACTGTAAAGGAGCGTGAGCAAAATATGGGGGGATGATGAAAATGTTGGTATTTGTATTATGGTAGCAGTTACATAGGTTTATACATCTGTCAAAACTTGAAAGTATAATAGAACTTCCAGACTGACAAGCAAATAAAAAAGAAAGAGGGAAATTTTAGCAAGTCAACAAAAGTAGGGAAATGGAGATGGAAAAATAAATAGCAAATATCAAACAAGAAGACATAAAATCAAGTATAACACATGATCTGACCTATTTTTAAAGGACATTCTGGCCTCTGTTTTAAGAAGAGGCTGAGAAGGTATAAGCAAGTTTTCTTCTAAATATTGCCTCTACAAAGAAGTCTTCCCTGGCTTCCTTCTCTAAAGCAGTCACACACATCCCATTTATGATTATAATACATAGAAAAATGCATAAATGAACAGAAAAATTACTAGAATTAATGTGATATTAGCAAGAGTCCTGGATACAAAAATCAATATATAAAAATCAATTTTGTTTCTATATAATAGACAAATAATTGTAAAATATTTTAAAATATCAAAAACCTAGGAATCAATACATTATAAAATATTACTGAAAAAAATTAAATAAGACCTAAATAAATGGAGGCATATAATCATTCTCATGAATTGGAAAACTCAATGTTATAAAGATGTCAACTCTTCTACCTCCTACACTGTTGGTGGGAAAGCAAGCTGGTGCAGCCACTTTGTAAACAGTATGGAGGTTCCTCAAAAAGTTGAAAATAGAGCTAACCTACGACCCAGCAATTGCACTACTGGGTATTTACCCCAAAGATACAAATGTAGTGATCCAAAGGGGCACATGCACCCCACTGTTTATAGCAGCAATGTCCACAATAGCCAAATTATGGAAAGAGCCTAGATGTCCATCAACAGATGAATGGATAAAGAAGATGTGGTATATATATACAATGGAATATCATGCAGCCGTCAAAAAAATGAAATCTTGCCATTTGCAATGACATGGATGGAACTAGAGGGTATTATGCTAAGCGAAATAAGTCAATCAGAGAAAAACAAGGATCATGTGATCTCACTGATATGAGGAATTAGAGAAACAAGACAGAGGATCATAGGGGAAAGGAGGGAAAAATGAAACAAGATGAAACCAGAGAGGGAGACAAACCATAAGAGACTCTTAACTACAAGAAACAAACTGAGGGTTGCTGGAATGGTGGGGGGTGGGAGGGATGGGGGACTGGATGATGGACATGGGGGAGGGTAGGTACTATGGTGAGCGCTGTGAATTGTGTGAGACTGATGAATCACAGACCTGTACCCCTGAAACAAATAATACATTACATGTTAATAAAAAAATTTTTTTTAAAAGATGTCAACTCTTATAAAATTTATCTATGGATTCAAAATTTGTTTATGGATGAGAATTTCTACAGCTTTTGGTAGAAGGTGGCAATCTAAACTCCATATTAAAATGCAAAAGACCAGGGCGCCTGGGTGGCCAAGTCCATTAAGCTTCTGCCTTCGGCTCAGTTCATGATCTCAGGGTCCTGGGATCAGGCCTACTCAGCAGGGAGTCTTCTTCTCCCTCTCCCTCTTCCTCTGCCCTCAATTTGTGCTCTCTCTCTTTCTCTCAAATAAATAAATAAAATCTTTAAAAAAATAAAGTAAAATGCAAAAGACCAAGAATAGCCAAGATGAAGAACAAAATGAGAGTACTTACTTAACTAGACATACAACTGCAGTAACTAAAACAGCATGGTACTGTCTCAAGGATAGACAAATAGACCAATACAACTATTAAAAAATCCAGAAAGAAACTTACACATATTTGATGACCTGATTTATGATAAAGATAACACTGCAGAGCACTAGGGGGAAAGAGACTATTTCAATAAATGGTTCTGGGTCAATTGGATATTCAATTCTAAATAAATGAAATTATATCCCTACCTTCTATTATATAGAAAAATGAATTTTAGGTGGATTGAAGACTTAAATGTGAAATGCCAAACAAAGTTCCTAGATTAAAATGTTTGCATATATCTTTAGGATATTGAAGTAGTTTCAACTGAATATAAAAGTCCTAATGATAGGGAATAAGATTGATTAATTAGATTATAGTGAAATTAAGAACCTCTATTGAAAGATCCAATACAAAAAAGTAAATAGGCAAGTTATAGGATTGGAGATGATGTTTGCTACACTTACAACCAACAAAGGGTCCAAACACAGACTGCAGAGCTACTATAAATCATCATTAAAGATACAACTCTACTCACTTGAATACGATAATCAAAAGGTCCCAAAAGGATAACCACATGGTCAACAAAGTTACGAAAACTGTTCAACCTCAGTAGTAACCAAGGAAACACAACCTGAGATCATAAATCAGTATCACTATAAATGCACCAGAATGACAGAAATTTAAAATCCTGATAATATAGTGGTGCTAATTTACTAACCTATGTATTTATGATTTGCATGTATAGTGTCCTCCACAATAAAAGTTACAACTAGTTAAAAAATAAATGGTGGGGGATCAATATTAGAAAATCAATTAGGAATGCAAACAAAAATATTCTAATGAATGCACAAATACCTAAACAATACTTACAAAAAGTAGAAGCTTTTGTCAAATATTTAATTCAGCCAATATTAATTTCATGCAATTTTAGTTAGAATCCTAATTTTGATGATTATGTTGGGACTTTGGTGGGGAGAGAAGATGGATAAATTTTTTTTAGGATTCATAAGATAATAGAAAAGAAGACTGTGAACAAAGAAAAATGATAAGGGGAATATATGCATTACCAGATATTTAAATTTACTATAAAGTCACTATTATCTCTGGGGCTGACACAGAAATAGATAAATATATTTGTGGAACAAAATAGTCCAGAAATAAATCCACAAAAGTGACATTTTAATTCAGTGGGAAATAATTGGTTTATTAATAAATGATCCTGGCATAATTGGCTATCTGTCTACAAGAAAACAAGCTAGTTCTACCTCGCACCATATGCCAAAATGAATTCCAGATGGATAAAATTTTAATGCAAAAATATTTTTGAAGTTTTTAAAAGTTAGAAAATTAAGAAATTTTCACAAACTTGAGGTAGAGAAAAACTTTTTATGCAAAACCTAATTGTCTGAAGCCATAAATAAGAGACATATTTTGACTTCACAAAATTAAAATATATATCTATGTCAAATCCACTGTAAACAAAGTCAAAATAAAAAATGACAAACTAGGAAAACATTTGCAGTTTATGCGACAAAGGACTACTACATCTGACAAGCAAAAAGAATGCCTCTATTTTGAAAAATAATGAAGAAATGAAAGAAAAATGGACAGGGGCGCCTGGGTGGCTCAGCCGTTAAGCGTCTGCCTTCAGCTCAGGTCATGATCCCAGGGTCCTGGGATCCAGCCCCACATTGGGCTCCCTGCTCCGTGAGAAGCCTGCTTCTCCCTCTCCCACTCCCCCTGCTTGTGTTCCCTCTCTCGCTGTGTCTCTCTCTGTCAAATAAATAAATAAATATCTTTAGAAAAAAAGAAAGAAAAATGGACAGAAGCTATAAACAGGCAATTCATAGGAGATGAAACCCAGTTGGCCAATAAATGTGGAAAGATGCTTAGCTTCATGAGTATCTAGAGAAGTGGAAACTAAAGCACAATTCAAGTGGCACTTTTCACCCATATCAGTAAAAATAAGATGTATGGCATTCGGTACTGATGAAGATGTGGGGAAAGGAGTACTCTCACATTTTCTTGCTGGGACTGAAGCTCTTAGCAGTAAGCTAATGTTAAGAGGTCTGGCAATTGCTATAAACATTCAAAATATACATACCTTTTGACCAAACAATTTCACTTTGGAAAACCTATTCTATAGAAACAAAAATACCAATGTGTGATGATAAATACAAGGATGATTGTTGCAACAATTTTTGTGGCAATAAAAAAGGAAAAATAGAAAACCCTGGAAACAAATGAATGTCATCAATATAGAAATAGTGAAATACATTGTGGAATATCCATTCTATAGATACAGCTTTTGAAACAAGAGAGAAGGGAAGGGGGAAATGGGGAGGTGCTAATCAATGGGTATAAAGTTGCAGTAAGATGAGTAAGTTCTAGAGGTCTGCTGTACAACATTATGCCTCTAGATAACATTGTATTGTCATCTAAAAATCTGTTAAGGGGGTAGATCTCATGTTCAGTGTGCTTACTACAATAAAATAAAATTTTAAATTAAGAAAAGAAAGGAAAACATTCAGATCAGTATCTATGCACTTATGGATATCCAGGATGCAATTCTAATCAGTATGCAAATAAGTATAGTAGGATAACTTCTTTGTAAAAGAGCAAATGAGATCCTGTAGATGTGTATACATTTCTATGAGCACTGAGAAAATCATGGAACTTTAACATCCAATATGTATATCAGTTTGAAACACCTGGGGATAGAGGGAATGAGACAAATTATCTCTTGATCCATCTTTACATTGTTTCACTAATTTCAAAGAGCACATATTTTGTAAATACAGATTTTTACTCAACACTTTTTATAGAATACTTGGTAACTAATTGAAAACGGACATTTGACCCTATTCTAGTATAAACTCACACATTCTAATTAATATAAATTTTTTCTCCTCACGTCTCTGTCACTCTTCTTTCTTGACTTGGCTTTTGCCCCCTCAACATACATTGAACCGCTAGAGGGAAGTACATGGAAGTCCGTTTTGAACCACCATAAAGGTACCAGCCACCTGGGGCTAAGCCTTTCAAGCAAAATCCTGGGGAAAGATAGGTCAACCTTCCTGACATGGCAAACGGTGGGTGTATGCTGCCATTCATTGATTCTCTTTTTCTCCAGCAACGTTCAATGTGCAGATCAACCACATGAATTACAGAAGACTGCCTATTGGACTAAAATTGTGCTAAAAATACATTTCCTGTTCTGAAAAATGTAGAGAAATAAAGATGTTGCCAGTCTAGTAAAATAGGCCAACCAAAAGTATCAATTTGGAATTCAAATTCAGCAGGAGAAACAAGAAGCATGCAAATGCTACCCTATTCTCCTCTAAGTTTCCAGCATTTATATTTTTACTCCTTCTACAAGACAAATGCAGTGCCTAGCTTCACAGAGCCATGCAGATATGATGAGTGCAAACAGAAAAGGAGCACAGGATGATGTGGTAGTTCATACACTTGTCATCCTTTGGTTTGATTAATTAATTATAAAATATTTTGTTATATATGTTGATTCACATGATTTGTTGGGGGGTCATTTTTCTTTAAGGTGAAAGGACGATGTTTGAACTGAGGAATGGAGTGGAAGGAGGCACTGGAACATGACTGCTACTTGCAAGGGCACTGTTGGAACAAAAGAACCTGGAAGAATTCAGGTAGCTCTTCTGCTGTCCCGCCTTCTCATCACACCACAGCGCATGACTGCTACCTGGATGGGAAGGTCAGGCATGGGAGGTTGTGTTCAAATCGGGCAAGCACACCTCTTCTGCTCTTTGGCTGGGTCATCTTCCAGAACACAAATACATTCCCTCGTTAACATGGAAAAAAAGTTTACCATCTCGAGAACCTGCCTTGTATGGAGCAGAATCATACACCTATGGAGAGGATAACTGGAAGCTCTCTTAGCAATATCTGTCTCAGCTCTTTCTTTTTATAGATTAAGTCAGAGCAGGTAAATAAGATGTTTAAGATCTCACAGCTACTAAGTAGTCTTTCCTCTCCATAATTCTACATCCCTATGGCAAGTCCTTTGAATGAGAAGCAAGCAAATATTTTTTGAATTTCCACAAGCATGAATTAAGATCTTTTTGAAAATTTCTGCAGTAGGAATGCTACTTTAAATACACAAAGAAAAGGGAAACCTGGGTGGCTCAGGTCTGCCTTCGGCTCAGGTCATGATTCCAGGGTCCCAGGATAGAGCCCCACAGCGGGCTCCCTGCGCAGCGAGGAGTCTGCTTCTCCCTCTCCCTCTGCCTCTCTCCCTGCTCATGCTCTCTCTCTCTTGCTCACTCTCAAATAAATAAATTAAATCTTTAAAAAAACACACAAAGGAAACTTGCTATTAAAAGAAGTTGAACGTAGAGGACCACAGTGGAAGGGAGGGAAAACTGAACAGGAAGAAATCACAGAGGGAGACAAACCATGGGAGACTCTGGACTCCGGGAACCAAACTGAGGGTTACAGAGGGGAGGGGGGTAGGGGGATGGGGTAACCGGGTGATGGGTATTAAGGAGGGCATGTATGGTGATGAGCACTGGGTGTTTTATGCAACTAATGAATCGTTGAACACTACATTAAAAACTAATGATGTACTATATGTTGGCTAATTGAACATAATAATAAAAAATAAAATAATAATAATAATAAAAATCACAGACCTGTACCTCTGAAACAAATAATACATTTTATGTTAAAAAAAAAAAAAAGAAGAAGATAGCAGGAAGGGAAGAATGAAGGGGGGAAATCAGAGGGAGAGACGGACCATGAGAGACTATGGACTCTGAGAAACAAACTGAGGGGTCTAGAGGGGCGGGGGGTGGGGGGATGGGTTAGCCTGGTGATGGGTATTAAAGAGGGCACGTACTGCATGGAGCACTGGGTGTTATACGAAAACAATGGATCATGGAACACTATATCAAAAACTAATGATGTAATGTATGGTGATTAACATAACATAATAATAAAAAAAGAAAAAAGAAAAATAAACAAATAAAAAAATAAAAATAAGAAGCTGAAATGTTTTTAGTGAAATAAATATCCTTTCATCAATATTAGATTTTGGTTTTTAAATACTACTGTATTTTTCTGAGAGAAGGAAGTAATGCATTATTTTCTTAAACCATACCAATGAAAAATCAATGCTCTTGTCACAATAGCTAGAGAAAAATCATTGCAATGATCCTATCAACTCCACCATTAGATAGTTACTGAGAAATGTCTTATGTTTCTATTCCACTAGATAATGTGCCCAAGTGTGTTTTTTTTAAAAGATTTCATTTATTTATTTGAGAGAGAGAGATAGAGATAGCGAAAGAGAGCACGAGCGGGTAGGAAAGGGAGAAGCAGGCTCGCCGCTGAACAGGGAGCCCAGATGCAGACGCGCAGGGCTCGATCCCAGGACCCTGGGACCATGACCTGAGCTGAAGGCAGACGCTCAACCTACTGAGGTGCCCCATATGCCCAAGTGTTTTTAAAAATAAAGGAAATCTCAAGATTGTTCTGTTAGAATAAGGTCAGCGCATTTATTCACTCCTCACCCCGGGAAGTTCTGTTAATTCTGACTTGCCTCTTGTTTCTCTGCCTCCCTCCTGTAGACCTTTTTTTTCCTGGCATTTTAATTTTTTTATTAAACATTTTTTGTCAGCTGCAGGGCACCACCTGTTTCTAAGCACTTGGCATTCATGTCTAATAAATTGTTCTATAAATACTTTGGAGCCTTTCTTTATAGTCCTTGTCAACCTTTCCCTACTACATTTTTCAATCTTCAGTGATTATATTTGCAATCATACCTCAAATAAGAGAAGAATATTCAGTCACAGTCTAAGAGAAGGCACAAAGTTTGTAAAGGATGGTAAGTGCAATCATGTCTATTTTGGAAAATGGATGTGACATACCACAGCATATTCTCTTCTCCCTATCTTTATCCAAGTGTCGCTTTTCCTTTAGTGCTTGTACCTCAACTATAACAACACCCTCACACCAATGCAACATTTTAGTTCAACAAATATTTCAGTGCCCAGCGTGTGGTATGCACTGAACATCACAGACAAATGAAACATGGCCAGTGCCCTGGGAGGACAGGGTCCCACATGGAAGGAAGTCAGAGTTCAGTTACTATATTACAAGGAAGTTAGTGCTTCGTAATAGAGGTATTATCATGAGATCAAAACTTTTAAGTTGTTCTTAAAATGCACATATGGAGTAAAGTATATGAATCATGTACACATGGAAAATTAGAACCTAAGTGACTAATGGAGGAAAATGTTGCTTAGAAGACTCTGGTTGTGGCTATCTTGGGCCACTGAAGATTAGCCTATTCTGGAATTATGTCTTCTCTCTCTGAACATCCCAAAGTGTTTGGATTCTCTTTCAAATTCCAACTTATTTCTGCCCCTTCCACAGGCCTGGCTTAGTCCACCTCACCTGGGGGTTCTTTGAGATATTTATGCATATACCTAATCTAGTCTCCAACCTCTTCACCTGTCCCAAGACCTCTTCCCCTGGCTGTTCCCACCAGAGAGCTTCTCCAGTTCCTACAGACTATAATGCCCCACTCTCATCTCTAAATATTCATTCAGTGGCTGGAATTAACTTTAGAATCGGCACCAGAATCAATCACTACTCAGAGAAGACGAGAGCACCCCCCGCTCCCACCCCAAACAGTAACGGACATTAGCCCAGAGAAGACATTGGCCTTAAGAGATGGCAAACTCGGGGATATGAAACCAGACAAAAAATAAAGATGAAAGAGATAGAAAAAGAACCAAAACCTATCAACCCAGGGCAGAAACAAGATCTTAAATAGAATAGCAAAGTTTGGGAGTATTTTCAGGGGATTCTCCAAGGTCAACAGGTTGATTGCTTCCTTTTCTCCTGATTTGCAGTTTGCATTGAAGTTTGGTTTGGTTTGGTTTTGCATGCCCCCAATAGTTTCTTCCCACATCTTGATCACGCAAAAGGAAAACTATAGTTTTCTCATCATCCAAATGCCGCATTTAGCCACTTCAACCCACACTGAAAGCACCAAGAATTCTGTCTGGAAAATTGAGTGGGGAGAAAAAGGTAAGGGTTCTGGTTCATCTGGGTTCAATCAATCCCAATCTTCCAGTGGGCACTTGAAAGAAGGAGGCTTTTAAGGCTCAAAATACTTGAATAAATTCTTGCAACTTCAAAGGAGTATCAATGGGAGCCTTCTCAGAGCATCTTTTCTAGCTTCTCTGTGATGTCCCAGTTGAAGCTCTGAGGTAGAACCTGGTGTCTCCAGGCTCCCGATTTTAGCCCAACCCAGGGAACACACAATCTGAGTTCTTTCTGTGGATGAAGCTAATCTTTCCTGTTTGGTTTGGACTTTTGTCTGGCTACCTCATGTCTTTTTTGAAACTATAACATCTTTGGGCCAAGAATTTCCACATGTTTTCTAAGCAAGGGCTTAAGCTTAGGTCTTATCTGAGGGCAAGATCTCTGGGCCTGCTTCTCACACAAGATGTCGTGTTTTGTTTGAAACATCATCTGGTCTCTCCTTTAGTATTATTCATCATGATAATATTTCCTGTGTAAACTTGTACCATGAAAATACTACCTCATGAATATTAAATAATGAAGGTGGAAAGACAAAACCATCCAGCATTTCCTCAGAAAACCTTAACATCTTGAATAATTTCAACATATTTAACTTGAGAATACTTATATGAGTCCTATGCATTTCAGACAAAATATAGACTGGCGTGGGCCTAAAAGAGTCTTGTGAATTATTTAGAATGTAATGAATTTCCTCATAGAGACAATGCTATAAATGATGCTTAAATGGTGGTACCAGTCCTCATTAGCACATCTGATTCCAGTTGACACTAATTGCACCACCCACTGTAGCAAACCTCCACGCATACCAGAGAATCCCAGAACATATCACACACTCCGCCATACCTCCTCCTCACACCCAGCCTTCCTTGGCCTACCTCCAGGAATGCACAAAAAGGGAGAATAAAACTAATGTTTGTCTAGCAACTCCTAAGTGCTGAGATGGGGCAACATATTAAATCTTACTTAATTTCCTATCAACAAGACATTTGAAAAGCCAGCCTGATAGGAGCTATAATTATATAATCATATGTTAATGTTGCACAATTTCCAGTTGCAGACCTACAGCGTTCCTTTCTGCACCAGGGGACCATGCTTGGTGATAGATGTAAAGAGGAATAAAATGCTGTTTCTATTCTCAGTGGAGTTTATAGAAGAATGGGCAAAGCAAACACCTAAACAGATAATGCCCTTACCATGATATTGTTTTCATCCTGCATCTTCATTAGCAGCGTGGATCTAATATTACTGACCCAGAGGTGGCGCCTGGGTGGCTCAGTCAGTTAAGCGTCTGCCTTCGACTCAAGTCATGATCCTGCGGTCTTGGGATTGAGCCCCATGTTGGGCTCGCTGCTCAGCGGGAAGCCTGCTTCTCCCTCTCCCTCTGACTGCCGCTCCCCCTGCTTGTGCTCTCTCTCTCTCTCTGTGTCAAAAAAAAAAAAAAAAAAAAAATACTGACCAAGAGGTTGGGAGTCAGAACTAGCTGTGCAAAACAGTTTTGGTAAGTATTAGCCCCAGCACTTTAACGCATCATGAAACCTAACTTCCACCATGGCCGTGAGGTTTCATGGGAGACCGCACAGAAACCATGACTTGCCATGTCCTGCGTGAAATAAGAACTGTACACAATGCTGGCACGCCTCCCTCCCTTCCTTGATATTTCATATTACACGTAGAATTTTAAAACCCTTTTTAAAAAGATGAAATTCCAGATTTCTGAACCACAGAGGAAACTGTCCAAACTAGGAGCATAATTGCTACTGTGTTGGGCCGTCTACACAGTCAGTGGATCTTTCCGGTATCTTACTTCTTCCTCTGTAAACCGTTCTCCCTGTCCAAAGAGCAGTGAGAATGTGGGTCATCTCTACAGGATGGGTCTCTCATGATCACTTAACGCTGACCCCAGCTTGCTTCACTATGGAATCCTGCATACACTTGCAAAGCCTGCGTTGCTACAAAAGGACATACTTCAAAGCTGGTGCAGTGTCGTTATTTGGAAATAAGCGTCTATTATCTCCCTTTATCTTCTTGTTCAGTAAGTGTCCCTTTGTTCAGAGTGACCTGGCAAAGTGTGACTAACGGGAACTTGCAGCCAATTTTTAAAAATCCATTCAGAAGTCTCCACTGAAGGAGGGGAAAACTGAGAGCCTAAGAACAGTTGGGAAAATGCCAGGGGCTTGTTCAGAACTTGCTTATTAAACCTCAGACCTAGTTAGCAATGAGTTCTTCTTTTTTAGGTGCATAAGGAATGATCTCTAAGGTGCCTGCCAGCTCTAAATTTCTATGATTTAAAGTGAGCAGGGTTTCCTTAAGAGAGCAATCTTTTTAATGATATGAGCAGTGGATCTGAACCCTTAAGCTCTTCTTCAGAAATTCATTTCAAGGGACTGATTTCTGCTTTCAGAATTCATCAAAGCCCAAGCCTGTACTTACTCCATGGAGGCGAGCTTCTTTAGGGGAATGTGCCTTTATGTGATGTGCACCACCAAAGCAGCATGCATTTTTAACCTCCGTGCACAATATCAGTGGAAGTCCACAGAAATATTTCCAGCTGATGAAACATCCTCTCTCCTCTTCGCTCCAGCCTGGGAGCAAGGAATGAAATACAGTGTTCTATGCATTTTAGTTCACAATTAAAATTCTTATTCGTCCTTGGTCTAAATTCTTAATCCAGGCTCATCTTAAATTCTTTCCAACACAGACTCCCGAGCTGCTGGGGACAACTGAATACACACAAAAATTTCCATTCGTGTCTGGACAGTCTTCTCCAACAGGCCCCTTTAAGAGGAAGAAACTAAGCTAAGAGGGACTAATAAGAGCTCACATGACCCCCCCCCCCCATTCATCTAAAGTCTTACACAAATTCATTTAATCTTCATAATTACCCTATAAGGAAGAACAATTAATGTCACCATATTATAGCTGGAGAATAATAATAAGTTTCCCCAAGTTACACAGACACTGAGTGATAGAGACAGGTTGCAAATCCTGGAACAAAGCATTGTGTTACAAGGGCTCCGTGTGAGGGCTTTCCTTGGATTGATCCTCAGAGATCCTGAATCATTTGTGGTGGGGTGGGTTACTGGATACTTGGAACAGCAAAGTGTCTTTTTGCTAAATCCTTCTGTAGCTAAAGCCAGACTTTTCAATGTTATATGTAACAGATTGTTAACTCTAGTCTCTTCAAGGAGTGAAATCAGAGGAGAGAGAAGGTGGCCTCATTTTCAAGGTGGCCTCTGTCTCTTAACTACAGACATAGAAATAGCCGTTGGTATCATGCTTTGGACTTGGCAGTGGGGGTGGAGATAACAGATAATGAAGAAAGGTTCTTACCACTGCCTATCCAGGAAAGTCAAGAGCAGCAGAGTCAGTGGTGTGAGCAGCCAAGGGCAGATTCTCAGCAGACAGAGCACAGGTCCAGGGAAGAAACTCGGGGAGTTATCAGGTAGGAAGTAAAGGTCAAGGAAATCAGGCAGACAGGTCTGACACCAAAGAGCTGAAGTTCAGTTCCGATGCCTGGGCTTCAGGGACAAGAGAAGAGTTCATACCTGACAAGATTGGCACAGACCAGGGAAAATTTGGTCATGGAGGAGGTGGGATCCTAGGCAGGACGCCCAGTTGTAAAGACAGTGTGGAGAAGTGACCCTGAGGTGCAGTCCCTGAAAGACCAGTTCACTAGGCCAAGGTTCTGAGAAGAACAGAAACCAAGCTGGCCTGACTATGAGCCTCTTCCTGAGCTTGCTAAATATCCAGGGTCTTGGCCATGTCCTTGCCATGTCCTTAGAAACAAAGATGATCTGACTCCTGGAACTGAAATTCCGCAGGGCAGTGTGCCAACAGATCTGAAACATATAGTGTCACTTTAGTAGGCGTGACACTGAATTTTTATAGTATTTCTGGCTATGCAACTTCGGTTACATAGACTGAAAATAAATAATCAAATCAGAATGCCATTGCAATTGAGCAACACAATGAGGCCACTCCATCCCCACTGCAAAATTTCTTATGTAACACGAATTCTCCATCTAGGTCTAACTTCCTGATTTTTAGCAAAAACCAAAGAGCATAGTAAAAGTGAAAAATAAGTAGAAAGAGTAAGTATCCACAGAGCAGCATGGATGTGAAACATAAGGGATGTGTATCATATAAAACCCAAAATAGGAAACAGAGGACATGGCCCCATTATGTTCATATAATGATTAAGTTATCCTTAAATTTTTCAGTCAACACAAGAGAGGAAACTTTTGAGAATGAAAAATGGCTCTTCATGCTGCCACTAAGAAATATGTGGGTGCCATACCGTACACCTTAAACTTATACAGTTCTATATGTTGATTATTTCTCAATAAAACTGGAAAAAAAAGAAATATGTGCCTAGACAAGAAATCTATTGTATTGGCAAAACATTTTCAACAGCTTAATTCAGATGCAGTCTTTGAAAACACTATCATTCTTTCACTCTGACCCATTTGCTTAGAAGTGATGATGATAGATCACACACATACAGTTACTGTTCACAAAACCTCAGATTCATGGAGCTCCTTGGAGCAGAAACTCTAGTGGTGCCTAACACATAGTAGATATTCAATGGATATTTATTGAATTGAAAGGATGGTGTACAATGATCTCAATATTGCCTATCACTGGGGTGGTAAGGGTAGAAGTTTCAGAAGGAATTTAGATGATCCACCAGAATGCATTCCTGATGAAGGATTTTTAGTCACTAGCTGGAGTAAAATAGGGGTCTTGCTGGTTACATTTACTAGGATGATATGTGCTACAGACATCTACAGTCTTTTAAATATTAGAATTACATCATACCACACATGGGAATATATGGACTCATTTCCTTTTTAATCTCTTTAATGGCATATTTCCCTAAAACCCATTTTTATCATAATTTATTATTTTATCTATGCTAGATCAGCGTAACTCCTCCTGAGGTTTTTTTCTATCCCTTTAGTTTTCTATCTTGACAAACTAAACTTCAAAACCGTCTTTAACCAACCTGGAGACGTTCTGTTTTAATTTCTTATTTCGAAAAAGAGTTCAATAGATTCACAGCACTTCGTGTATGCTAGCATGTTCTCAGCCTCTTTGACATTTCTGTCGTCCCTTCAAAGGTATTCTTACCTATTTTGCTCATATTAAGGATTTGTTTTCGTCTAATTTATCTAAGACAACTTTCATTTTGTTTAAATTTTTGCTGAGCACTTAGTTATGTGGCTGTGCTAAGATGCTCAACCTTGGAAACTTTGAAGCTACACAGCCAAAAAGACACGAATCACTCCTTTTTGCCTAATAATCTTGAATTAGTTGGCAGGCAAACTTGAAGTGGATGCTTTGGCAAGTAGCTCAAGTTGTTCGACAGAGACAGAGAAGAGGAGCTATCTGAGGTATTCTGCCCAAGGCTCTCCATTTGCCCCACGCTCCACTCCAGACAGGGTTTCCTCTCTATAGGAGGCCTGAGGACACTCAGACCTCTTTTAAGGATGTCACCATGTGCATTAGTTTCCTATGACTGCTGTCACAAAGTACCACACATTTGGTGGCCTAAATAGCACCTACTTATTCTCACAATTCCAGAGACCAAAAGTCCAAAATGGTTTCATTAACCTGAAACCAAGGTATAGGCAGGACCACACTCTAGAGAAGAGTCCATTCCTTTGCATCTCCCAGTTTCTAGAGCTGTATTCCTTGTATTGTGGCTTTGGCCCCATCTTTCATCTTCAAAACCAGCATCATAGAATCTTGCTCCAGTGGTCATTGCCTTCTTTGTCTGGATCAAACGTCCCTTTGCCTCCCTTCTGTAAGAAGACTCATGATTGCATTTAAAGGCCCCCTAGATAATCCAGAATAACTCTGTCTCAAGATCCTTAATTTAATCACATCTGAAAAATCTTTTTTATCATATAAGATAATGTTCACAATTCCAGGGATTAGGATCTGGATATCTTCTGGAGCCATTATTCAATCTATCATAGTCTGTTATCCTCCTTTCCATATTTTAACTTGTTTTACTAAAACAAGTTATTTGTATATGTTTTTAAACCTTTGTACCTCAATAAGAGAACTTTCTGTTATCCTTATTTATTCTATTTTTCATTCACTTACTCTTTCCACTTAAGTTTGAGTACCTACTTTTTGCCAGACAAAGCAATAATCAGAGCAGACAGATATGGCACAGATGTTGAAGTGATTAAACAGGAAATTTAAGATAACTATGACTAATATATGAAAAGCTCTAATGGAATGAGTAAGCAACATGTGCAAATAAATGGGTAAAGTGAGTGGAAAGACAGAAAATATATTAAATAATCAAAAGAAAATACTACAAATCAAAAACACTAGCAGAAATGAAGAATGTCTTTGATGGGCTCATTAGTAAGCTGGAACACAGTAAAGAAAGAATCAGTGAGCTTTCATATAGGTCAATAGAAATTTCCCAAGTGAAATCAAAGAAAAATAAGTATTTTAAAAAATAGAGCAGAACATCCAAGAACTGTGAAACAATATGAAAAATATAAGTACACTTAATTGGAATACCAGAAGGAAATGAGAAAAGAAACGAAGCAGAAGAAATATTTTAAGTACTATTTACCAGGTAATTTCCAAAATTAGTGACAGACACCAAACCACACATTCAGGAAGCTCAGAGAACACCAAGCAGAATTTAAAAAAATCATCTTAAGCGTAAACATATCCTTCAAACTGCAGAACACTAAACACAAGAAAAAAAATCCTGAAAGAAGCCAGAGGGAAGAAACACCTGACCTCTAGAGGAGCAAACGTAAGAGTTATAGTGCACGTCTTGCTAGAAACCATGCAAGCAAGAAGAGAATGGAGTGAAATCGGTGAAATACGGAAAAAGAACCCCCAACCTAGAATTCTATACATAGCAAAATTATCTTTAAAAAGTGAAAGAGAAATAAAGACCTTCTAAGAGTTTTTTTCAGACAAATAAAAACATGGAACTTTCCACCAGCAGAACTGTAGGCAGAAAGAAAAGGATATGGTCAGAAACTTGAGTCTACCTTAAAAAAGGAAGAGGGTCAGAGAAGGAATAAATGAAAGCATGAAGGTCGGTTCTGTGTGTCCACTTGGCGGCACTCTGGTCTTCAGTTAGTCAATCAAGCACTATTCTAGGTGTTGCTATGATAGTATCTTGTAGATGTGATTAAAGTCCATAATCAGTTGACTTTAAGTAAGTGCGATTATCCTAGATAATCTGAATGGGCTGATTCAATCAGTTCAAGTTCTGAAGAGCAGAGCCTGTTTTCCCAAAGAAGAAACCTCACATGTGGACAGTGGCTTCAGCTTTAGGAGACCAGAAATTCCAGCCTGTCTTTCAAGACAGCCTGCCCTATGGATTTTGGACTTGCCCAGCCAGTATAAAATACATATATGTATTTTGTATGTATATAAAAAATATATGTATATTTAATATGTATGTATATATATGTCCATATATATCATTGGAATTTTAATTTGAATGTGTTTGTGAGTGAAACTGATTATTTTTTCATGTGTTTAATTCTTGGTTTACAAGGGGAGCTTTTCTTTGAAAATTGGTTCTTTGTGAAAGGAAGGGGAAAAAAGGGAAGAAGAGAAGGAAGGAGGGAGGGATAAAGGAAGACAGGGATAAGGAACACTGAAACAGAGAGCGGATTTCTCATTTTAACAGGTTTAATTCATTTTCATTTATATTTATTCCTAAGTTTGCTTTAAAATTTTTAGTCTAGGGACTCCTGGGTGGCTCAGTTGGTTAAGGGTCTGCCTTCAGCTCAGGTTATGATCCCGGGTTCCTGGGATCAAGCTCCAAGTCAGACTCCTTGCTCAGTGGGGAGTCTGCTTCTCCCTCTCCCTATCCCTCAGTCCCTCCCCTAGCTCATGCATGTGTGCACGCTCTCTCTCCCTCAAATAAATAAATAAAATCTTTAAAAAATTTTTTTAATCTAGTTTTTTAAAATTCTACTTTTAATCTTTGTAGTTTTAATTATTATTAATATTTTAACAGTTTTCAATCACTTCATTTTTTAAATTACCATTCTTAACCTTTTATTCCCCGCATGGAACTCCATTTCAATTTCCTCTTCTTTTATACAAACTTAATCTATTGACTGTGTTTCCAAGGAAGCATGTTCTGACTGCAATGGGAAAAGCCAGCAAACATGAAAGGTGGGGAAATTATCCTGCTGCCTGTATTATCTGCTGCTGCATAATAATCATCCCAAAATGCAGTGGGTTAAACACAATAGTCATTGCTTATCTCTCATGATTTCTGAGGGTCAGGAATTAACACAAGGCACCCCAGGGCAGCTTGCCTCTACTGCAATATGTCTGGGGCTTCAGCTGGAAAATGTAAAGGCTGGCACCTGGAGTCATCTGAAGGCTTGCTCATTCGCAAGTCTGATATTTGATTCCAGCTGTCAGCTGAGACCTGAGCTAGGGCATTTGGCTGGGACACATACACATGGCCTCACCATGTGGCCTGGGCTTCTGCACAACAAGGTGGCTGAGTTCTAAAAGTGAGCAAGCTGAGAGAGAGAGAGAAAGACAGCAAGGTAGAATCATACTCCCTAATTATAACCTAGACTTGAAAGTCACACAGCATCACTTCTGCCACATTCTGTTGGTCAAGGCAGATGCAAACACACATCTAATTTTAATGGAGAGAGAATACTGTCAATGTCATATTCTCTGAAGAGCATATCAAATGGGATATATATTGGTGAACCCATATTTAGGAAATATAATTTGCTAGAGTGCCAGATGCATCGGAAACAACCCTTCAAGTTCTTCCTAAATGAAACCTCATGCCTTCCAAGTTTGGCTATAAAAATAAATAAATAAATGCAGGAACAAATGAATGAATGACTTCCCCTGGTTAACTTGGGATGATTTGGTGCAATATAGTTCTCTGCCCTCCATTTGGTTCATTGAAGATTATCAACCACTCACATATTCTACAAATATTTGAGAGTGCCTGTCACATCTCAGTCACCGTGCTAGGGTCTGGAGAAATAATGACAACATTACAGAATCTCTGTACTTAATGAGCTACAGTTTTGTGGGCAATACAGAGAGTAAACCAGAAATTATAACTCAAATATGTTTTGTATGAGAACAATGTTAAATAGTCTTCTATGGAAGTATCTGGGAGAGACTCATAACCTAGCCCTAGGAATTGGGAATAATTTCCCAAGGGAAGTGACATCTAACCTAGAAATAATGAATAAGTAGGAGTTAGCCAGGAAATATGTATCCATGATGCAGGAAGGAGTGGGGGCAGAATTATTCAAAACAGAAGGAAGAGCACATTCACAGTTCCAGAGGCAAGAGAAAGTATGGCTTGATCATAAACAAGCAAATAATTAGTTTATTATGGCTGAAATGTTTGTTTTGAAAACAGTCATGGAAATAGTTGAGACTAAATTATTAAGAGCTAGAGTGAGAAAGGTATTGTAGGGCCACCTGGGTGGCTCAGTCAGTTAAGCATCTGCCTTCAGCTCGGGTCGTGATCCCAGGGTCCTGGGATCAAGTCCCGTATTGGGTTCCTTGCTCAGGGGCTGCTTCTCCCCCTGCCTATTGTTCCCCCTGCTTGTGAGAGTACTCTCTCTCTCTCTCTCCCTGACAAATAAATAAATTTTTTAAAAAAAGGTATTATAAGTCTTGTTAAGGAATTTGGATGTACCCCATCAATCAGATCTTTTAATCCCAACCTGTTCTACCCAGGGCTTCAGATATTCTAGGCAAAGCACTGGGGCTATGTTCTCCAGTACAAAGACTCCTTCAGAATCTACTCTACCCTCTACTCTACCCACAGAGGGCAGGAAGAGACCAAAGAAGGAGGGAAACCATCCCAGATTGGTAGGCAGCAGTTTTAACAAGCACAGGAACTTACAAGGCCTATCTTTGGCAGCCATAAGACAGGTAGACCTCTCGATCAGCCAATCAGAATCTTAAAAGTATATAACGGCCTTAAAAGTATACTTATAAAAGTATATAAAGCCACATATGCCATCCAGATGGTCGAAACAACACATTGCTCTCTCAAGGCTGTGTCCTTGAAAATCCCTCCCACTTTGGAAGAGGTGGACAGAGCCTACACTCTAAGGATGGTGGAGGGGATAAGGAGACTCTGATTGCTTGGATCCAGCTCAGGGTCAACCAGCAGTCACATTTACTTGATGACCTCCCCAACATTTATCAAAAATACAGGAGATAACAACTGTTGGCAAGGATGTGGAGAAAAGGCAACCCTAAAATACAGTTGGTGGGAATGTAAATTGGTACAACCATTATGGAAAACAGTATGGAGGTTCCACAAAACTTTAGAAACAGAACTACCAAATCATCCAGCAATCCTACTTCTGGGTATATATCTGAAGGAAATGAAATCAGGATCTCAAAGAGATATCTGTACTGCCATGTTCATTGCAGCACTATTCACAATGACCAAGATATGGAAACAACCTAAGTGTCCATCAACAGACAGAGGAATGGATAAAGAAAATGTATTTGCAAAAACATGGATGGACCTTGAGGGCATTATGCTAAGTAAAACAAGTCAGACACAGAAAGACAAAAAGACAAATACTCTATGGTCACACTTAACATGAGGAATCTAAAAAAAAAAAAAGCCAACCTCATAGAAACAGAGTAGAGTGGTAGTTGCCAGCAGATGGGGAATGGAAGAAATGGGGAGATGTTGGTCAAAAGGAACCAACTTCTAATTATAAGAAAAATGAGTTCTGGGAATCTAATATTCAGCATGGTGACTCTAGTTAACAATACTATATTATAGACTCAAAAGTTGCTAAAAGAGTAGGTCTTAAACGTTTTTACCAGACACAAAACATATTGTAATTATATGAGGTGATGAATGATCTAACTATCACATTGTGCACCTTAAATGTACATAATGTTATGTGTCAATTATATTTCAATAAAGCTGAAAAAAAATCTACTTTAAAAAATCCCCTATATGGGGGCACCTGGTGGCTTAGTCAGTTAAGCGACCAACTCTTGATTTTGGGCTCCGGTCATGATCTCAGGGTCAGGAGATCGAGCCCTAAGTCGGGGAGTCTGCTGGGGATTCTCTCTTTCCCTCTGCCCCTCTCCCCACCCCCGCTCATGCTCTCTCTTAAAAAAAAAAATTCCCTATGCAGTCTTGGTGTGCAGTAGGAACTCAATGAATGTGGGAGGATTTCTAGATGAGAAGCAGCAGGTCGTACCAGAAAGAGTACTGAGTTCTACCATTAACTTACATAAGTCACTTTTCTTCTGAGTCTCATTTTTATCAAAGGAGAAGATTGGTCCTTTAATCGGAAACCCTAGTGTTAAATAATTTGCTGCTAGCCCTGTAACTTTAAATCCAGCACACTCATATTGTTTTTTCTCAGAAGGAACATATTGCTTTGGAAGAGCCCAATCAGAGAGCTATAGAAAGAGAGAAATATTCTACTTATTCAACATATCAGTTTATATAAAAATAGAAGAGACTCAGAAAACACTAAAGCATGATAATATTTTAAATGCCTAAGTGAAAATAGTATGTATATGTTAAAACCCTGAAAGCAAAGAATTAACTTCCTCTGATATCTGGCAGCTCCAGAAAAGGGGCTATTGCAGGGTGATAGATTATGTATTTGCTTGTTTGGAAAGCCATTTATATTCTATTCAGTGCTGGAAGATTTAGAACATCATGAAAATGTTGCAGCTCTTAAGGAAGAAGAAAAGAAAAGAAATAATAAAGTTAATCCTTGGATTAAATGAAAAAAAATTAAAGGAAGAAGAAACAAATCTCAGAATATAATGAAAACAGATATCTCCTAAGAGGAAAGGGGAGTATATCATGCAGGTAAATGCAAGCTTAATAGGAAGAAAGATAAATTTATAGTAGATTTCCACATTACTAAAACACACAACTAGGGGCGCCTGGGTGGCTCAGTTGGTTAAGCGACTGCCTTCAGCTCAGGTCATGATCCTGGAGTCCCTGGATCGAGTCCCGCATCGGGCTCCCTGCTAGGCAGGGAGTCTGCTTTGCCCTCCGACCCTATCCCCTCTCATGTGTTCTCTCTCATTCTCTCTCTCTCAAATAAATAAATAGAATCTTTAAAAAAAAGAAAAGAAAAAACACACAACTAAACAAACACCAGAGCTTCGCTCTATAGATTTGAATACATAATTGTTTTACGGTCCTGCTAAACAAATTCAAACCTATAATTGTTTAAGTTCCTATTGTAAGCGAAGTTTTGCAAACTCTCAAATACATGTGGGGAAAAAAAATGCTACACTCAGCTGTGGCTTGAAAACAATCAAAAGAGATTCAATAGCATTTCTCAAGTTATAAGAAAAATATTCAAGTATGGTTTATTCTAATTTAGACCAGCATCAAATTAAACCAAAATCTTGCACAGTTCTTCATTCGAGCATTAAAACTTACTTTTATTAAAAACCTCAAAAAGCATTCTTTTTGCATTTTCAATATTCCCAGCGAGATGCATTATCTGTACTGAATTTATCATTCAATGTAGCAGTAGCAGGTGGTCCCAGAGGCTTAATGAGGATTTGATTATAAGCACAGGGGGGGAAACTGCAAGGAAAATGCCTTCATTCTGGACACTTACCTTTCTAATTAGTCTCAATATGCTACCTTTTAGCTAAAGTTTCATCTTTATCCCTGACAGAGATCAGGCTGAAATAGTGGGGCTTATCAACATCGACTGGAGAGAACGGTGTTAGAATCTTACTTTGCCCCGTTTTCCCAGACCATATCCTCTGCAAATGGAGAAGTTAGGGAGCTTCTGTCCAGAGGCGACTCTACAGATAAACAGGCAGGCGACATCCAAATGGTTCCAGATGGGTTACTATGGCATGGAGTCAAGTTTTTAAGATAATTTTAAAGGGAGAGAGGCTATAAAAAGGAAAGAGGAAGGGATTTTTTTGCAGCTGATGTTCTGGAAAGGAGAGTTAATGTCATCAACTATGACATACGTTTAATAAGTCACCGTCTTGCCAAAGGTGACTCGTTACTTTAGAAGGTAATCCTCTCTGAATTTGACAAGAAAAACATTTGACCGGCTAGTATCACTTAAATAAATTTTGGTTTTAAAAAATACGAGGAGCGAAACACTGGTAGCCTGGTGACCTCCCATTCTCCCCTAGCTTCTCTATTCCTGTGTATATTTCTCTTTTTTGCTATGATCCCCAACTGCTATATAAGGAAGTGAAGCCTCCTTTGTTCTGCTGAGTACTTTTATGAGTTTAGGTTATGCAAGTTTTTTTGGGGGGGATGGGGGTGAGGGATGAGAATTGCTCTGCAAAAAGCAGGAAAACAATTTTGAACTCTGTAGCCAATGTGGAATAAAGAGAGGCAGAAAAATAGAGGTCTCTAGAGTCATTTAGCCCATCCCTCCCATTGCACCAGGACCCATTCAAACCACCACAAGCAAACAGCATTCCTTCGGCACCCTTCCTCGTGAGAGAAGAGTCCACCACCTTCCCCAAAAACATCTCCCAGTTCTCAACGTTCAGGCAATATCTACCAAGGATCTACACAACTGAATGACTCCCTAGTGCTTACAGATTTACCTACCATTTAAAATCAGTAGAACTTGTCAGCTTTAATGAATTAATCCGTTTTCCTAAGAAACGTTTTAATAATTTAGCTATGAGATTAGTAATAGACGGTATTGCTAAAACTACAGCTAATCTGTTTCCCAGAAGGAATTAGCAATTATTTCAGGACTTTCAAATACCTTTTCTCTTTACTTAAGGTATGATTTCAAATTTGGTTTCTCCTAGAGTGAAGAAATATTTTATGAAAATGTGCTGGCGGAAAAGTCTCTTGTCAGTGTCATTTGCAGTGTATTGGGATAGAATCGACTGAAATGGGTCTGCTGTGCCCCACCAGACCAAAACCAGCCAAGAGGCTAACACAAGCCATTCAGCACATCATTAACATTTAGTGACACTCAGGGTTGGAGGTGGCCTTAAACAAATGAGGAGACAAGGCCAGGGTAGGTGACTAAACTGTATTTTGAACATGATTTCATTTAGCCCTCACAGTTAGTTCGCTCTTTTTTAATCTTTAACTTGTGAAGTGACAAAAATGAAGGCAGGTTTTAAGAGAGAGAGACAGGAACTAAAATAATTCATGAGCTCAGCACACATACGTTGAATAATGCAACATTTACCATAATTAGAAATAGTCCCCTTTTTTGTCTTAAAAATGCTTGGTTCTTTTTAAATTGACACTAGACACATGAGTGCTACAACAAGATCAGTACACATTTCTGAGGCCCCCAATTTTTCTTTCATTCACCAAAATGAAAGAGATAACAAAGTTTGGTTTTTGTGTACAAATAGCATTCGTAAAAACATACATAATACTACATGTTAAATAATGATATATTTTAATTAATAGCTGAAAAGAAATGCTTTAATTCTCATTTTTTTATTCACACATGACTGGGAAATGTCCTACTCTGATTAATTTTATGTCAGTGTTTTTCTTCCTATGGATTCACGCAGATCACGCACTACAGAATAAAGACGTTTACTACCTAAAAAGCCTTCGCAGCAACTGTCCATGGAGATGAACTTGTTCACTTTGACTATAATCAAAGCATTGATAAAAACCAAAACAATTTTGGAATGAGAAAGAGTTTAAGGTGAAAATAGAAAAAAAAAAATAGCTTACTTTTCCAAATGACTCCAAACAGGTAAATGTTGATACAAGGCCACATCTTCATCCATCTGGGTTTAGTTTCTAGATGTTAGTTCCTCATCCTGGGCCATTCGCTGAGGAATCCTCCCAACCAAGTCCACGGGTGGAGAAGGACCTACAGATGTTTCCAATAGAGTCAGTGCAGTACCAGCCACAAATTGAGGCCGTAAGAAAACTCAGTACCATTTGATTTAATTCATTTAGAACATTATCCTTAGACTACAATAAGATAATTTAAAAGAAATAGATTTATTCATGACAGAAAGTGTTTGGTCTCAGATGTCTTAAACGATTGAATGCTCATAGATTTTGCTGATGCCGATGTGGTTGACCCATCTCCAATTGATCGTGCCCTTCTCTCCTGGAAGAGCCGTATTTGGAAGCTGGTAATTCTGTTTGCCTCCAAGGAATGGTTTCTGGTTTTCTTTTTTGTTTGTTTTGGTTATAGTGGAGTTTGGCTTTGTTCACATCTGTCCTTGACTAACTTTATAATCTTCAGATTTTCTGCTATGTTAATGGCCTTGTGTCTTCAAAATACAGTCTCTTTTGTGAGAAATTCTATGTAGTAGCTACAAAAAGTCAAGAGGAAATTAACTTTTAATAAAAGTTAGTCTAAGGGAAATGTCACTTCCTTTGTTAGTGACTGCTTCATTAACAGGCTTGTAACTCAGCTCAGACCAAAGTATGAAGATGCCTTCTTGGGAGCTTCTGGGAACAGTGCGCCTGCCTAGGGGAGCTACTAGATGGAATAGCATCTCTTGCTCTGGACTTTTTCATGTCTGGAAACTGCTATGGCATATTACTATCTACACAGAGAGCCAACACTAAGAATTGCAGATCACAGATGGAAAGAATACGGATCTCGATAACCTCATTGAGGTAGGACACAACCATCCCTTAAGGGTGATAACCGGTGTTCAACTGCTGGTGTTCCTGTTTTATAAGAAAGTGAACTTCATTACTACTTAAGCCAGTTTGAGTCAGAGTTTCTATTACTTTCAGATGAAAGGACTCTAACTGATATAACATACTTAACCACATTGATTTAGTTCTTATTATGAACAAGACCCCATGCTACTTCCCTCATATTCTCAGGAGCATCCCCAAAAGATGTAAGAAATAATACAACTGACTTTGTGGAGAAACCACTGGACTGTATAATTTTTAATGAATAAGCTCTACTTAATATTAAATCACAATTTTAGAGCGCCTGGGTGGCTCAGTTGGTTAAGTGACTGCCTTCGGCTCAGGTCGTGATCCTGGAGTCCCAGGATCAAGTCCCACATCGGGCTCCCTGCTCAGCAGGGAGTCTGCTTCTCCCTCTAACCCTCCTCCCTCTCATGCTCTCTGTCTCTCATTCTCTCTCAAATAAATAAATAAATTCTTTAAAAAATTTTTTAATAAATAAATAAATAAATCACAATTTTAAAATGGAAATATAAACACTGCTATAATAGCACAGAACATCTGGAGCTCCTAACCAGAAAGCAGGAGTCTTACACCTCTTTTGCTTAAAGAACATAGAAATGGTCAAACAATATAAGACTTTTTTTCCTCTTGAAGGGACTGCTGATCTAACTCAATCATGTTGATGACCAAGTATTTGGTTGGGATCAGAATTGGATTCCCTGGGCTTGAATGGGAACAGTAGAGGCTGTGAATACTCACAGCCAGAGGGACAACCAGACCAAAGACCACTGGGGGCGGGGAGGGGGAGGTTTGAAGGTCCAAGAGACAGAAGCCAAGTGTCAAATCCAAGGGTAAAAGGCAAGAATCAATGCCAGGGCCAAAAAGCTAAATGAACTTGAAAGTCAAAATTCAAGCTAATTAGAATGAGCCCAACAAAACATGGGTTTCCAGGAGAATTGTCTCCACCACTTCTGGGTATTCATACTTCCTTGAAGGAGTCAGCAGGTGTAGGATGCTTGGAAAGATGAAAATGGCTTCAAAGACTAAGGCTGGGCAGACGGCCAAGGGTCTCAAAATCAAAACCAAGTTTTAAGCACTTAAATGTGGATAACTGTAATGGCATGAAGCAAAGTATCTGTTGCTATGGCGAAAATCTGAAAGCAAAATTTCTCTCTTGGTGCAGCAGAGGATCTCTAGTGAGAAATAATGCAAGAAGACACAGGTGTTACGGTAATTATAAAGGTCAATAACCCTCAAGTACGTTCAAGGATCCTAAAGTTCTAATAATGCTCGATCGTTGAGAAAGAGCAGAGATCAAGTGTCTTTTGCATAATTCTTCCAACAAAAGACATCGAGATTAACTGAAATTCAAATCTGGACTGGGGGACAGCCATCTGGAAAACACCACTGCAGATCTACTGCGCGGCCCGTCAGTCAGCCTACAGAGATGAAGGGAACCGTCGCTCACCGGGGATGATGTTATGTATTGTGCGCCATACCTATCGGTGCATTCGAATGACTGTCAATATCCAAACTTGAAATAATTCCAGTGATAGGAATAAACATTAAATATTTACCAGCCAGTGCACCACTGGATCAATGGGCTCATCTCCCTCCCTTGAGTACACACAATAATAAATGAATAGACTTGGACCAGCAGGAACGGTTTGCCATAAAATTGGAAATCAATGATACCACTATGGTTACATGACTAGAATAAGCAATAAATGGAGGCTGCTATCATTTTTTAGAAAATACTATAATAACAAGGAAAGGAAAACAAGGGAAAGGGAAAATTTCCTTGTATTTGCTTTATTTACTTTGAATTTTTTAAATGAATTCTTACAGAAGTCCCAGGCTATGTGTACTTTTCAAAACGACATATTGTCCCAAACTAACAATGTCTCCTAATCCTAAATCAAGTTCCATCAATCTGTCCCTAAAAATATTTTAGGTTCAGATTCTCAGTTCTTGTCTCTGCCGAGAAAATGTCCGATGACTAAACATCTTGAGGAGGAATGGAAGATAGAGTTGCAATAAATAGTGTCATAGGAAGAAAAATATGTGTGTTTTCTTTTCATCTTTATTTTATTCTATCAAATCTCACGGCTTACAAGTTCTGCTGAACCAATAAAAAGTGCTCAAGTCATGACTTACCGTGGAAAATTCTGGTGTTGATATTGTCTCTCAGAAATAATGATAGCGGGCTCTAGGAGTCAATCTAACTAGTCTTACAAGCTTACTTGAGCCAAGGGTTAATAGTAAGATTGTGACTACAGTACTGCGTCCTGTCAGCAGACCGGGTGAGGTCTTCCACCTGCATGACAATAGCACCTTCATGGCCCAAATCAAGTGGCTAAGTGATAAAACCAGATGGAAGACATACCGGAGAAAATGCCGTTGCGAATCAGCCAGAAGCTGCATCCGTGACCAGTGCGTTCTTCCTCCCCTGAACCAAAGAGTTAGCCCCAGCCAACTCCAAGGAGGAGACAGCAATGACAGATGAAACTAAGGGGACACATTGGTACAATCAGAAAATACGTCTCCTCTTCCAGAAGAGAACTGGCGCTAACTAAAGGGAAAGATAAGTTCCAATTTATTACAAGCCGGGAGCCCTACAAAGTAGAAAGCCAGTTCAGGGTCCTAAAAATACTTTGTTTCTTCTGTTGCTAATTTTGAATGTTGCTTTTCCCTGTGCGATTATATTCAGCAGGATTCAAAATATTTGAAATGAACAAAGGGACTTGTTAGCTCTTTTCTTTATCATAAAGCCCATTCTTTACCATTTTATGTAGTTTGTTTCTCTATTTTCTTATGTACAAAATTTCAGAAAGCCCTCTAAATGTTAAATTATTTTCCTATAGAATTTATCTTCTTGTGAAAATTTCAAAGCCTGTAGAACATGCTTCTGAAATGATGTGAAAGCATACATATGTCAATAGTAAGAGTTATTTAGTTCACAATGCCCCTATGATTACTCACTGAAGTTGTCAATAGGTAGGTCCATTCAGTTTCAGGGTTTTTTTGGTTTTGGTTTTTCTTTTTTCTTTCTTTGCTCCTCCAGTCTATACAGATTATGCAAACCCTCTGAGGAGAAGGCCCAGTCAGTGAGTGCTTCTTGTAGCTTCTGTGTCAAGCCAAATTAACAGTGTAGATACCAATATGCCACCTCTTACAAAAATACTAACTTCATTTAATAAACCATCAACGTCCGTTTATTGAGCCTCTAGTTTGTGCTACTACTACCGAGCCAGGAGCTGTGGAGACAAGTCACCAGTCTGGCAGCAAGTCGTGCAGCCCCCAAGGTTTTCCAGTCAAGTAGGGTTCAAATGTGAAAATGTGCATGTCAAGAAATGGAAGTAGAGAATTTTTCAGCTACCAAGATTCTGCTTGGTATAAGCATTGTACACTTCTGCAGAACGAAATGCTGCCTAGAGCCACCGTAGTGAGATTTGAGACACCAAAGTAAAAGGCTTTCATTAAAGAGCAGAGGTCAGTGAAATGTGGTCGGAAGCTCCTAGGTCCCGTGATGGATGAGAGGCCAGCCCGGGGTAGAAGGAGAGAGAGAGCCACATGGCACTATGCAATAGAGGGCAAAGGAGCTTGAAGACCTCTGGGGAAATCCGAAAGAACAAAGAGCATCCAGAGAAGGGGGAGTAAGGAAAAAGAAAGTAACAGCCACAGAGACTTGGTAGAGGCAAGGCCAAGAAAGAAGTCCAAAGAACATAAATTATCTCGTGTGATACTTTTTTTAAATGCCTTGTTACATAATGTAGGATTCCCACTCCTACTCATTTCTGCCCACCCCCCTCCTCCCCACACCCTCCTGCCAGGTCTCCCCACTCAATGTCTTCAGTAAACACTACCAAAAAAAAAAAAATACGCATACAGAAATCCTTGATGTTTGCTGGATTTCTCGACAAAACCATTGAATATACAATGTTGCAGATATGGGTTGACATGGCCTGCAACAGAATCAGGATGTGGCTGAGGGGATAGCTGATGTTGGGCTGGCTTCATATACAGAATCCATCAGCAGGGCAGATCCAGGTTTTCTGGGGCCTAAAGTAATCCTAGGAGGATTACATTTAGGAAAAAAAATTCCACAAAAATACAAATTTAGCTACAGGGGCTTGGAAGGAGCCCATACAAATGAGGGTTACCAAAACTAAAGCTTCATTTGCTTCAAAGTCAACCTGCCTATGAGTCCGTCAAATTATGGGGACTTTTCCTAAAAGATACACAAATATTGTGTGAGACTTTTCTTCATATAAGACAAGAAGCTCAGAACTCTGGGTAGAGTGGAGAAAGGATGGGAATATATAAAAATAAAACTGTTTATAAAGTCAATGTTTATCATTAAATATCTAAATCGTTTCCTATATGCCCATCATTGACACATTCTTTTAATTAAATGCATGTCGGATATAGAAACCATCTCATTATGTTACTATAATCAGATAAGAGCAGTTTATGTCATTACATTTAAATACACGTTATTTCCCAGTGTCAAAGTAAGTATATATAGAATGTTGATTGCATTGGTTTCCAGTTACTCTTATTAAGACTTGTGAATAATCTGCATGAATTATAGAGCATGTTATTATTATAATTATGGGTGTAAGATAAGCAGAAAGTACACTGTTCTTGTTTTTTAAAATCCCCCTGACAATGAGGAATGCATGTCTAAGAAAGAAGAAAGAGGTGTTCTCGCTGCCAGCATGCTTTAACCACACAGCCACCCTAATCTGTGCCCTTCCTTCAGCTCAGTGCCTTCCCTACCAGAATTTTCCACCAAGAACCCATACAAAAACATCAGGAGAAGAACAATAAAAGCATGTCAAAGATGCAGATTTTTAATCAGAATATTGTCTTTCTACCTGCATTCATGTTGACTTTGCCCTAGATGATAAGGCTCAAAGGACAGCAGGAAATAAAATGCCATTTGATGGTTCTACTTTGGCACAGAACAGAGGAAGCTGGGCCTACTCTCCCTTCCCCCTTCTTGGCAACAACCTCGGCTTTGCCTTTTAAGGACCTTACTCCTTCCAATTCTTCTGGTCCCTTGGGGCTATCTCAAGGGTATTGAAGGGACAGCATGTGACCCAGGCCAGACCAATTGGACTTGCTTTCCTGGGAGGCTGCATCTATCTATAACAACATGAAAGGCAGATGGAAGCCATTGGGGCTGAGTTTTTCCAAGGGCACTGTCCAGAGAAGACACAGCAGTAAATAGCAAACAGTTCCCTGGAGCCGGTCCAGGTCCTGTCCTTCCACAGGCTTGGTGACTCAGCAATTCCTTAGCATCTGCAAGCTATTCAGAATCATTCCTACAAAGTCCTTCTATACTTAGGTCAGAAAGAGCTGGTCTCTGTTGCTAACAACCAATGGGCCCTAACATGGGGAGAGAGGTGGTGACCTCCATGAACAGAGCAGTCTATCACTAAGTTAAGAGCAGCTCATTTTCTGATTTTCCAGTCATGTTCATTTCTCTCTATAATCTTGGAGCTACATTGGAAGGCAATCTGAACACAGTCTCAAAAGCAAAAAATCCCTTCCCCTCCTGGGGAGAAAAAAAAAAACTTCCATGAAAAATTTAAAAACATTAGTTCCTTTCATACTTCACCAAATCTGCCATACCAGGTCTAAAACTACAGGCAAGATGCAATATGAGAATTGCAGTGTCTTATATGGAAATTCCCAACGGGAAATGTGTGTGGGGGGGGGTGTTTCCAAGTGCTTATAAGACGAAATGAATCTTGGGGGTTAAAAAATTATCTCTTGTGGTTTGAGGCCTCACTGAGACTTTTCTTAAACTCTCTTCAAGGCCTATTTGCAAACTTACTTTCATTCTTGGGGGACTTTAAAAATAGTTTAAAAATGTTTAATTTTTAAATGTGTCAAAAATATTTTCAACAGATTTGTATTTGTGTGTTTG
Organism: Mirounga leonina; assembly: GCF_011800145.1. Taxonomy (NCBI): domain Eukaryota; kingdom Metazoa; phylum Chordata; class Mammalia; order Carnivora; family Phocidae; genus Mirounga; species Mirounga leonina. The sequence goes on along the minus strand of NW_023270316.1, from coordinate 30,464,677 downwards.
TTTGGATAACTCCAAAGAGATTAATTTTGACAAATTGAAATTAGAAAGCCAGTTACCTCTAAAGGCAGCCTAATTGCTTTATCTACTTAAACAACAAAACAAGTAGATAAAGTGAATTTTCCAAGCGCAGCATTCTCCTAATATGTTCACTACCAGCTTAAGAGGTTACCATAAGACACTCGAATATGCGCAGAAGAAGTGAGCCCTCTGTGGAATCACTCAGAAGAGATCCCCAATTACCTTTCTGTATGGGATCCTGCTAGAGGTAGGCCTTTTCTCTCAAGACGGGACTTAAATACAGCCAACTGCAGAGGTCTCTGCTCTAATGTCTTCGTGTAAATTTGCCAGAGGTGGACCAAGTGTATTTCTAGACTTGTACATGAAAGCACTTTTAAAACAGCATAGTAAATCTATGTCCAGCGTAGCAGTATGTTACATATTCATAAATTGCTAATAATTACAAAATAACCTTTGGCTTTTTCTGCCTATATTCTGGATCATTCAAATTAGGACAAACTCAAGAAGCAGTCTATCTGATCTTATAGAGATTACTTACCAACCATACTTCAAGCCAGGGTGTGGCAGTGGATAGTTTATGGTTTTAGCAAGACCTATAAACCCCTAGATAACATTTGCTGATACTAAGATTATGGAGATAACGTGTACTGCGGTGTCAAAGAGAAATGCAAATGATAAAAATCTTGGTAACATCCATATTTTGGGTCCTTCTCAGAAATCAGAGTTGAAGTAGAACATTAATTGAGTTTCATTAAAAGAGCAACATGAATTATGGGGTAGGGAGTGGGCCACAGACAATGTGGTTTTGTGGCTCATATAACAGGGAGGGTACACATGGCCATGTTTCTACATGCCCCACCTCTGGGAATGAATCTTAGGTTGTTTCTCCTCAGTTCTCTCCAAGTAAAGGTGTGAAGGTTTTGTTTTCCATGTCCCACATTGTCCTGGGTGTCAAAGACCTAAATTTTTGTTTTTGTATTCTGTAGATAGGGTTGGGAGTGACACTGGAATTTGTAGGTGCTCTGGGTCCCTATAAGGGGGGAGATCCATACTCAGGGGTTCAGACAGAACTGAGAAAGCATCACTGTTGCCCAGCACATCAGCTCGTGATGGAAGTCCCCACTAGGTATCCACTAGAAAACGAGCTGCTGTGGCTCCTGGATGGGGACTACCATGACCTCAGTAGGGTTCACATGGCAGAAGCCCCCAGAATCTCAGCGCTCCTCTGCTCTCCTTCCTGTGGTCCCTCCAAGCCTGTTCCTCTCATTGCATGGCCCACTGACTGCCTCAAGTGTCACAGTCCATGTCTAATCCTCTGGCACAGCCTCCCAACACGGACTCCCTAATCTAGCCTGCCAAGGCTCTTCATCTGTTTTCTTCCCTGGTAATGTGGTGTGAGTGTGGGTGTGGGTGTGTGTGTGTATGTCTCACCCTGCTTCATTTCTCTCTTAGCAAAGTTTTGGTTTCCTCTAAATGACGTATGGTGGCATCTTAGTGCACCCCACACAACCTGCTTTTCCCAGAAGGTGGCAACGAAGTTAACATCCGGGACTGCAGATGTACTGGGCTATCCAAGAGCACATAGGTTAGACCTAAATCCTGGTCAAGTGCTCATGTGTTTCCACTAGAGAATCGCTTTGTTTTCTCAGGATGCTCTCCTTTCTCCTGGCATCACTGCCCTCACCCACCCCACCCAACCAAGATTGCTCAGCCTCAGACGTGGTCATGGCTTCCCTTGACAGCTGGGTTAAGTTTCGAGGAGTCCTTGCTCAATAAGGGCAAGCAGCTGTCCTTATCTAAGCACAGAGAACAGGTTTGTGTAGAATATCTACCCAATCTCCTGCATTCCCTCCCCTCCCCAGAGTCACTGCATCTGTGAGGTGTGGTCATCTCGTTTGAGAGGTAGTTTTGGCCCCACTTTCTGGATCTTCTCTCACTTCCACCAAGGAGCTCTCCCAATTCCTAGCCTTAAAATCTCTTCCTTGCTTAATTATGGAGGCTTTCTCTCCCTTCTAAGAGAAGATCCTCCAATATCCCCTAGGCCTCCATACTTCTCATCAAAGATGGTACAGCATTCCCTCCGCAAGAAGAGATTTGATACTTTGGGTGCCTTGGTGTCTGAAGTTGGGGTCCTTCCAGGCCCAGGCTTTTCTATGATACACTCTCAGTCATGGGCTTATGGCATCCTCTGTTCCAAAATCAGCAGAGATTTCTGAGCATTTACCTCTTTGCCACATGCCATTTTTCTCCTAGGGACACAACTCTGATTTCAAGCTGACTTGTTCCAATTCTCATCCAGGATTATATTAGTTTGTGGAACAAATGTGCTTCAAACAAGGACTCTTCGGAATTCCAGACAAGTGTCCCTGTGTAAGGGATGTGAATTTTAATAATCACAAAAGATGAGTGTGCCCAAGGAGAGATCTCTTTCTGTCCTCATAACTAAACACAACTCATACACTCCTTCTTTTCTGCTGATGATAAAAACATCATCATTCCACATGGATATTAAAGAATGTCAGAACAGAATGTTTCAGTCTGAGTTGTGGCTGAGGCCCCAAAATCATAGACGCCAACCATTCCCACATTTCACTTCCTACCGTGGGGGTAGTGGAGAAAAACCAGTAATGTGATCACTGGCCCCTAACCCACTGGTGAGTATAAAGGGGGGAGTATGGAGTCTTCCTTGTCATCTCTAGTCAAGGGAGAACAACTTCAATGGGACCATTGACAAAGCTTTCCATGCACAATGGGATCAAGGAATTCAATTAAGTTATGTTCTTCTCTCATAACTTTCTTGGCATGACCATTCAGCATGGTGAGAGGCTTCGTCTTACTGTTTTAGGTGAGCCCTAGGGCAGGCCCCATAGGTTCCCCAACTGTTCTCAGATAACATCTAAAGTAGACTTGTTTTAGTAATTAATGTGTGTTTGAATGTAATCACCAAAAACCCAGATTTCATCCAGGGTTAAAGCATCCACCTTCCCTAGCTCAAGCCCATGGTGAGTGGGAAGCCAACAGTGGGAAAAGAAGGAAGAAGGCAGATTCCCCCCTTTTTATTCTGTCAACGTCTCCAGAAACAAGCCCCCCACATTGGCTACAGCTTCTGACCCCTCAGGGCTTGGAGCATGGAGAGCAAGAGGAATTAAAGGCAGGACAAAATATTGCTCAAGTGGCACTAATCTGGAATTGGTTTCCACAGAGATTGGCAGGTGTTTAAAATGGATTTTTTCTCCCGTGGGTGTTTCTTCACAGGCTCCTTGGCAGCAGGGCTGATGCCTGTCCCACGTCTGTTTGCTCTCAGATCCATCCTTTACTCCACCTGCTCTGCATTTCCGCAGAGCTGGTTTCTTGGGGTTTGGCTAGTTGGAGGCACTGAATGGGGAATAGAAATTGGGAAGGAAGGGAGAAGCCAGAGAACTTCTTTCCATCTCACTTCACCTCTAGCGGCCCCTCCAGCTGTGGCTGTGCTGCCTCAGAAGCTCAGCTCCCACTGAAGAGCCCCACTCAGAGTCCAGATCCCTGCCAGTGGGGTCCCAGTGCATGGGCTCCAGTAACACCACCTCTCACTTTGTCCTCCAACCTAAGGATGGAGTGGCTTCCTGATCTTGCCAGTCTCTAGATTACCTCTCCATTCCCTGTCTGGTTCTCAGTTCCTCTGTCACCCATATCAACAATTCGCTGCAGTAAATTCCCATCACTGTGAACACTGGAAGGTGTCTCTGTTTTCCTAGTTAGACTAACGATGTCCTCCTACACACATACACACGGCTGCCCCATGACTCGGGACCTCCCCTTCCATCCCCTGACATGGGAGAGAAGTCCGGCTGGCCACTTGCAGCTTTCCCTCAATCCCCGGTCACTGGGAGCACTGGAGCATCTTTCAGTGGAGGACTCCTCTCCCTGCTAATGGCTGTCCAGGCTAGAATCTAAGATGAACTAACTGCATATGTTCTAGATGTGGTCCTCAGAGGAAAAACCCACCATAGAAATGGTCAATGGAAATCTAATTATTCCCTCAAAAGCAGACTCTGAGACAGAGGCTTCTGCACGAGCACTTAATTTGGGATTGTGATCCCAAGGAACAGGAGTGAGGGTGAGGGGGTGAAACAGGATGCTGTATTAGTTCCCTATTACTGCTCTGTCTTAAAACAGTACAAATGTATTATCTGATAGTTCTGAGGCCAGAAGTTTGAAAGGGGTCTTACAGGCTGAAATCAAGGTATTGGCAGAGCTGGTTTCTTTTGAAGTCTCTGAAAATAAAATCCATTCCCTTGGTTTTTTTCAGATTCTAGAGAATGCCAGGATTCCTGGGCCCGTGAGCCCTTTCTCACATCACTCCAAACTCGTGTTTCCAATATCATACCTTGCACTATCTCTAAGTCTACTGCCTCTTTCTTGTAAGACCCTTGTGATTACATTTGGCCCATCCAGATAACCCAGTATAATCTACCATCTCAAAATCCTTAACAACATCTGAAAAGTCCCCTTTGCCATATAAGATAACGTACTTACAGATTCCAGGGTAAGAACATGCCCATCTTTGGGGTGTCACTATTCAGCCCACCACAGACACACTGGCCACTGCTGTGGGGAGTTCACTCCCACAGAACCTTCTAAGCGGTCTTACAAAATAAATCTTAGAACTAGCCACCTAGAGGAAGAAAGGGAGACAAAGTTATCTGGCAGCACCCATCCCCTGTTGATCAAGGTTGTCTCTGGGCCATTAACTCCCACATCTCATGAGGGTGGTGGGGGGAGGAGAGAGAAAACCCTTCAAAAGCCTAAAAAGGAAAAATCAGAATTTATCTCTAATGACTACTACAAGGAAGTGATACAGAAAGAAACTCCAAAGATTGGACCAAAGCACAAGAAAGGCAGTTAAAGAAATTATTCTCTGCCTAGCTAGAGTTAGTTCTTACTGAGAGTTCAAACTCTTCTCAGAACACACAGGGGATAGAGCATCTGAGCCCTGACTGGGAGATTTCTAAAATGTTAGCAGAGTGAGAGAATCAGGAGGTAAACAACATAAGCTATTCGGGTCATTCATGTTCTCAAGAACCACCACCCTTTAATGAGCAGGCATCTGGACTCGTAGAAAACATGAAGGCTGACTTCTCTCTTCCACCATTTATCAGAAATGGAAGAAAAGGATCTGGGTATGGAGATTGCCAGGAGCACAGAGAGTAACACCACCACACTGGGAATCAAGAGTGTAAACTAAGACAATACTGTCTCACTTATCAGAGAGGCAAGAACTAAATGGAGGAAATAGATACGGTTTGGGAGAGGGGATGAAAAAATGAGCATTCTGACCATTTCTCTGGAAGCGTGAACTGATAGGTTTTTGAAAGGCAATCTAGCCTTATCTACCAAAATATAACAGGTGCAGCCCCTTTGACTCAGAATTCTGCTTCCGGGAAAAAAAAAATCTTACAGAAATACATAGACAAATAAGCAAAAAAAATCATATGAAAGCATGATTGTTACAACATTGCTTTGAATTGGAAATCGTCTGAGAAGTCGTTTTAGAAAAAAAAAGTAAGTTAGTTCTCTATGCACTGATGTGGGAGAGGCTCATGAAACATAAAGACAAATAAGCAAATTGCAAAATAGTGGGTGTGGTATGACCCGGTTGTATTTTACAAGATAGCATTTGCCTGCGTGAAAGCTTAGTGTGATCTGACTCCCGTGTCGCAGCCCTGCCGGGCTACGGAGCAGCCTTCGCATTACATCGTCCTCTCCCCACCGACACGGGCTGCCAACACGGGCTTCACAGAAGAGAGGCGGTAGCACCAGAGCTGCTTCCTTTGTGTGACTTCCTCCTTTGTTTATGAGCAAAATGGGTGATTAAGATGACGAATGAATATGAAGTCTGTGTTAATGAGAATGCTGACAGCGATAAGAAAAGAAAATCCATTCTCTTGAACAAAGCTGGATATAATCAATTATTAGATGTGCCCAGTTTTTGTGTTTAAGTTTTGTTGCTATTCTTAAAAGAGTTACTGAAACCCCTATAGGTAAAAACTAATTTTGCTTTAAAATTCTAAACCCTGGGGCGCCTGGGTGGCTCAGTGGGTTAAGCATCTGCCTTCGGTTCAGGTCATGATCTCAGGGTCCTGGGATCGAGCGCCAGGTTGGGCTCCCCGCTCAGTGAGAGGAGGGCCCTCACCCCTGCTCATGTTCTGTCTCTCTCTCACACATAAATAAATAAAATCTTCAAAAATAACAACAAAAAATAAAATTCTAAAATCTGTACTTCTAACCCCCCTTTCTATTAAAATAATTTAATATGTGATTATTTTTAAAGCAAGACAAAATGCCTGAAGAAGACAATTACTGAACTACAGCAGGGCGAATTTATATATATTCCTAAAAACCTGGAACGTCTGACAACTTCAGGCTAAACATGGAGGATGGGATACAAATGCTGCTCTCTTGCAAAGCCCCACTGAAATAAGACTGGAGGAATAAAACCAAGATAGAAACCCACAAGGACCGAGAGAACATAAGAGGATACAGTAGTGAATGGAAAAGAGGTGTTGACACATTTTTGGAAGAGGGAAGAGTGTGAAGGAACCGAGAAAGCTGAACAACAAGGGTTGGTGGTGGCGGCAGGGGAGGAAGCTAACAGGAAGTAAGTCACTTCATTCAACAAAACCCAGAAAGTCTCAGGCAGGCACTGGGGGCACAGCTGCCTGAAACAGTTAAGCAGGGAATTGCAAACAGCAGCATCTGCAAGCCTGTAGGAGGGAGTCGGACCTCTAGACTCTCATCCTCATCCAACACTACCAGGCCATTGCTGCTGAAGGGAGCTCAGAAACATATGGTAGCTTCCTCGATCACTTTCCTGTCCACTAGATATTGAGCTCCTCCTGTAAGGGAGCCAGGGTAAGATATTCTCTGCAGGGAGCAGAGCAAAAAGCTTGGGACCGCTGCTGCTTCTTCATGATCCTGGGAAAACTGCCACCATCCCAGTAGGAAGTAGGAGGAATCCAAGAGAATGGAAAGGGCAGAGGAAAGGCCTGAGATCTTCTACGGGGGAGGCCAAAACCTTCTCCAGGGGAACAAGAATGTGGTTCCAAGACTGAGAAAGTAAAGCTGTTTAATGATATAATGTCCCTTTGCAACTGGTTTTGCCCCAAAGCACATCCCACAATTTTGAGAGAGCTATAAAAAAAGAGAGAGAGAAAGAGAGAAGGGGGAAGAAAGAAAAAGACCATTATCTACCCTGGCAGAGGGAAAAAAAATATTTTGTATTAATCTAAGATGGCTGAACACATCAAATTTAAATTCCAGACTTATACCCACTGCAGTCAGCAGAAAGCCCTGCCAACACCGACAGTTTATTCGGGAAATACCCAAAGCAGCAATATGCTAGAGCAAGCATGCAAAGATTCCTCGTCCTGGGAATTAGCAAGAAAGAAATCTAGAGACATCTGGTAGTGACCACAACTCCAGTCAATATTCACAAGCCACTGACAGCACAGGTTGGAGAAGCCCCCAGAACTGCTCAATGTCATAGGAGAAATGTTTTCCAGGTATGAATTTTCTATTCAAATCCACTCAGCTCAAGAGAGGTGGCTCCTATAACAAGTACTCACTAAACCTAGTTACAAAAGTCTAAGATGAGTCCCAAGAAGACCCACAATCTGAAAGAGTTAACAAATTTAACCGAGCTCATTAGTGACCATGAAACCTGAGTCACCAGATGGCCAACATCAGGATCTATCCTGATCCAGCTATATCAGTGACCTATTGCCACCATTCGGTTGTATAAATACAACCACAAAACCTCAGTAGCTCACAATAATAAATATTTATTTTGCTCACAAAGCTAGAGGCCATCTGGGTAGTCCTGTTGCTCTGGGACAGGCTTAGCCAATCTTGGCTGGACTCGTCATGGATCTGCAGCCGGGTGGGGCCTGATTGTCTAATGTGGCCTCAATATTCAGTTGGGATAGCTCCCCTCTGATTCTTGCAGTTCCTCAACCCAGCAGGCTGGCTCAGTCTTGTTCTTATGAGGGAGGTTGGGCTCCAGGAGAGCAAGCAGCACCCTTCAAGGCCTCTTGTGGCCAAGGCTCAGAATGGGCTCATCTTCTATCTGTGGCCTTTTATTGGCCAAAGCAATTTGCAGGCCAGCCCAATTTCAAGAGTGGAGAAGTAGACCACCTCTTTATAGGAGGTGCTAAAATTTCGCATTGCAGGGAGCATGGGAACAGAGAGGGGTGATCAATGAAGGCCATTAAGGTAATTAATCTACTCCACCCACATCTTGACATAAGAGAATTAGTTCCCTGAGTAAATCAAAAGAACTTGGTTAAAGGCAATGTGATATCCTAGAAGGAAATGAAGAAAAAAAAAGATATCAGTGAGAAAACTGCTACAATCTGAATAAAGTCTGTATTTTAGTTAATAGTAATATTAACTTCCTAGGTCTGACAAATTCAGCATGGCTCTAAGGTGTTAACAAGAGGAGACGCTGAGTGAAGGCCATATGGAAACTGTACTGCCTTTGCAACTTTTCTGTAGAACTAAAATTCATTCAAAATAAGTTTATTTTTAAAGGGCGTTATAAAGAAGAACCTGGAGCGCAAGGCCATTTTGGTGTGTGGCACCCGAAACTGGGTGTACCACTGAGTCACAGAAAATGCTCCATCCTATATTCAGAAACTCCTGTGGCCTGGGAAAATTTGTCAGCATGCAGGGCACGAAAAGCCTGGGCAGGTGGCTTGGCCAGGGCCGCAACTCTGCAGACCTCCCAGGCAACAGCGACGCTGAGCCTCGGGCTTCAGCAGGAGAGGCGCCGGCTCCGCAGGGCAAGGGGCTGTGCCAGTGTCCTTTCTCAGGGTGTCTGGGGCTGCTGACCCAGCTGGCTATGCGGCAGGAGCAAATGCCGCCTGGCCACAAGCCTGCAATGCCTGGGGATTCTCTTTTTCTCCCTCTTCAAGTGAGTGAAATCTAGGCTCAGCCATCTCCTTCTGACTTTGTGAGAGTGACAAGTTGCCATCTTCTTTGGACTGCTTATCCCTGAGTCTAATGGGGAGACCAAATGAGACACAGAAACACAGGATTACAGTACAATGGGATAAGGTCCATGGAGTAGGCAGGTTCCCAGACCTGGTTACTTGGAGCAACCCTCCCTTTGGGCACTGCCACTGGTCAAGGGAGAGGCTCTGCCCAAGGTGTGCTGTTCAGACCCTCTCTGCCATATTTGAGATAGGATCCCTTGGGCAGATAGGATCTCTGGGTGGAAAAGAGGGGTCTTTCTTTCTTTGATACTAGAAGCAGATTATAAAAATAGAGACTGTCTGAAGCTAAAATTACCAGAGGGAAGAACCAGGCTATGGAAAGGGAAAATCATCACAATGTAGCTGGAACCCCTGGATACAGCCAGGCCTGAAGCCAGAGACACCTCTTGGACTTCCATACTTCTGGCCATAATCCACTTTGAGTTGGGTATTGTCTCACTTGTAGCCACAAAACCCCTTCCTAATGCAGAGATCAGGACCTGCAAGTGGGGTTGGGAATTAACAGGCATCACAATGAGGATTTGGTTGAGAACAGGTGGGATGCCAGTCAGGGAAAGTGGCCTTTCAGGTTCTGGGAGGACAACAGGGCTCGGTAAGTGGAAACAAAGCAGCTGGGCAGATTTTTCCTATTTGTGTTTTGGGACTCAATGCAGTTCATCTCTGTCTGGAGTGTCTGGGGAGTCAACCGTGACAAAGTTAAAGTGGGTTGACTCCCAGGTTCACAGACTTTGGGACAGTTCCTAAAAGTCTCAGACGAAGCTAGCCCTCTGACGGCAGCAGAAAGTGAAAGTTCCACAGAGCCTCACCAAAGAGATGACTTCTTCTCCCCGCAATCCTTATGAAGATACAAAAACTGATTTTCCTGTTTCCAAAGGAGGTCATATCAGGATGCAGGAAGAGCTAGAGCATAGGGGAAACCCAAGCTCCCAGGTCTTTATCAAACACCTCTACAAATACACTCCCTGCCTCCAAAAAAGCTATCATTTCCCCCATTTTAAAAAGACATCCATGAGGATGACCCCCACATCATTATCCCAGCCCATGGTTCCAAGGAGAGGGACCAAGAGGCACGCAGGTAAAGACTTACTGCTAAGAGACAGGAACTCAGAAAGCAGGTGAGACTCCAGAACCGTGCCACAGTAGGACAACTGGTCTTCATGGCCAGCCCACTGAATTTCCAGAAACTGAATAGGCTGGCCTCCCTCTGTGATTTCAAGGCACTGTTATTTCCACAGACTCCCCAAGCCCTGCAAACAGGCTTGTGATTGATTGTTCAACCCCTAAGGCAATCCCAGGACTCCCAAACCTGCACTAAAAGAAAATGGGCTACAGTTCTCCAGCCGTTCTTCCTCAACTTTATGGGTAAATTCGAGGAAAGGATTACAGGAAGTCACACTTGAGCCTGCCTCTGGCCCAAGCCCCAGTGTAGCATGACCGGCAATAAATCTGCATTCTCATCCCCAGCTGGCTTGTGTCTAACCCACAACTGATTCAGAATTAGGAAGGAAGAAGGGTAAGTAATTAAGCTCTGCCTCAAACCCCAATATCAGGGGGCTGGTACTTTTATCCCGCAGGCTTTAGGGAACAGGAGGGACCTGTCACCAGTTCCAAGCAGGATTAAGGCAGGTAAGACTCATGGTGGGGTTTGTGAAGGTAACCGTGACCACATGGTGGATTGGTAGGAGAAGGGTAAGACTGCAAAAATGAACCAAAACTGAGTAAGCGACAGCAAGAGGAAAATGAACAATGGCTTGAACAACAGAGTTGCAACGAGTATGGAGAGGCACTGGGGGACACAGAGGTTGTGCAGAAAATGAAAATCTCACCAGTAGAGGAAATACAGCAAAAGGGCAGGCACATCCTGTATGTGGACTGTAAATGGAGACAAGTCACTAGTTTGGTTTTCGTTGGAGGGAAGGGAGCAGCAGATAGCTGGAATTATATCTGAAGCAGAAGGAAAGACTTTAAAATCCCTGTTTGCTTTGCACTTGAAAAGCATTTGTCCTGAAAATTGCCAAGCTGTATAGATGTTCTTAAGGGATCCTGGCAAGACATACACAAAAGAACACCTCGGTTATTCCTGGGGATGGAAACGGAGATGGAAGCGCAGAGCGCCGGGGCCAAAGATGACTTCACCCAAGTCACCCGCAAGGGTGGCCGGTGGGTGAAGAAACAGCAGGCTGAGCAGCTGTTCACGGCGGGGGACTGAGGGGATACGGGCCGCATGGATACGGAGGAGGCCCGGCCCGCGAAGAGGCTGGTTTTCCCGCCCCTCGCCAGGGATGGATTCCTGGGTGGGAAAGAAGAAACAAGGAAAATTCCAGTCCCAGCTAACAGATACACACCATTAAAAGAGAACTGGATGAAGATATTTACTCCCATTGTAGAACATTTGGGACTTCAGATAGGTTTAACTTGAAATCGAGGAATGTAGAAATTAGGACTTGTAAAGAAACCAAGGATGTTAGTGCTTTGACAAAAGCAGCTGATTTTGTGAAAGCCTTTACTCTTGGGTTTCAGGTGGAGAATGCACTTGCCCTTATTAGGTTGGATGACCTCTTCCTAGACTCTTTTGAAATTACAGATGTAAAGCCCCTAAAGGGAGCCCACCTGTCAAGGGCAATAGGAAGAATCTCTGGCAAAGAATGAAAAATCAAATTCGCCATAGAGAATGTGACATGGACACGGATAGTTTTGGCTGATGTGAAAGTTCACATCCTTGGCCCTTTCCAAAACATCAAGATGGCAAGAACTGCCATTTGCAACCTCATCGTGGGAAATCCTCCATCAGAGGTTTATGGCAATATCCGAGCTGTGGCTAGCAGAGCAGCAGATCGATTCTGATTTCAAATCAGAGACTTTTTATCTTGTCTTTGGACTCTAGAGAAAAAGCCCTTGTCCTCTGCATGTGGTCATAAGAAACCAAGAGAAGAACTTTTCAGTCACTTTAAGCCTCCATCGCTTCTTCTGTTCTCAGCCAGAAGCATCAACAGAAAGGTTTGATAATATTCACATGCAGCAACTTGAGGATAATTCCCATATCTGAATTTAGCATCATAATTATACTTACACATTAATTATAATTTATCACTTCACTTTAAATAAAAGATTTGCACAGTTAAAAAAAAAAAAAAAAGAACGCCTCCCGAGGCGCAGGCCCCTGGGACCTAACACAGGCACCTAGGTCCCACCAGCCCCACTAGGTTAGGTAATGAGGTTAATTACATTCCTTCTGGGCTCCCTTTAACCTGGATGAGAGCACAGTGCTAAGCTAGCCTAAAGGATTCACCTGCCTGTAGAAATATGCAGACCAGAAAGATCTGAAACACACCTCCATGATTTATAAAAGCCGGCAGAGGTTACCTGCCCAAATGAGTGTAGCATCCGTCCAGTTCCTTCGATATTCCTTCCCTGACGGGGATTCTATGAAACACTGCATTTCTTTCCATACTTAACCTTCCCTCCTCTGTCACAACCTGTTGACAGTCCCTGAAGAGTTCTTTCTACCAGGGTGCTGAATAAACACCCACTGATCTCTCAGGCAAATGCAGATTCGGTTTGGTAGTTATAGTTTGTCCATCATACAAGGTCGATGGGAGGATTAAATGAAATCTTGCAGGGTACATGCTTAGCTTAACTCCTGGCATGTAATGAACAATCACATATGGTGGCTATCCCCAGTTACATATAACATTGAAAAGTCTGGCTTTAGCTACAAAAGGATTTAGCAAAAAGACACTTTGCTGTTCCAAGTGTCCAGTAACCCACCCCTAATTTCACTCCAGTCTATACTTCTTCCTCTGTTAATGCTCCTCCAGAATTAATACATCAGAAGAATTCAGGCACATAGATGCTTAAATTTAATTTTAAAAAAAATTTAATGGTAATCCAAACACCACCCAAGCATTCTTTGGCTAAGTGCAAGATTATTAATCACTAGCACACTTAAGCTTCTCACCCTTTACCAAGAGTAAAAATTATTTCTCATCATCAGCAGGAAGACTTAAAGTTCTTTCCCAGAAACAGCTTAGAGTTCTTTCCCTGACTTGGCCAGCCGCACTTGAATTCAGGGTTTCCGCCCTAGAAAGAATGTGGTTGTGTCCAAGTGGGATGAGTCACTGAATTCTAAGCAGAGAAGTTTTCGTCTTTTTAAGAGGAGCAGGGGAGAGTTCCATGTTTGTGGTGAAACAGTGTTTGAAGGGAACCCGGATGAGAGCCATCCCATGTCACATCCTCTCTTCCAAGCCTTGCAGCTAGGAGAGGAAGGGATGAAGTGACTGGAGAGAAAGAAGAATTGAACTCTGGCAACAGGCCACCTGGCCTTGTGGATTTACCAAGTAATCTTGGCCAAGAAAAGAAGGTCCGATAGAGGGAGAGCTGAGCAGGGAGCCCAATGCGGGCTCGATCCCAGGACCCTAGGATCATGACCTGAGCCAAAGGCAGATGCTTAACAGACTGAGCCACTCAGGCGTCCCTCTAGTAGCTTTTAATCAAGAGGAAAGACAAAGCAAAGTGAGCTATGAAAAGCTTTGGGTTATTTCCCATAAACTCATGGAAAAGCATGAAAGGATGGTAGGCAAGAGCATGAACACAATCCTAATGGCATTTTAGAGAGCTACCCCTGCCGGCAGGGTGGAGAACAGATTTAAAGGGAGCAAGCAAGCCCTAAAGCACCAGGGAGCTACTGCAATGGTCTAGGCAAGATACAAAGGAGACTCAACCTAGTGCTTGGAATCCAAAGAGAATGCAGAGAATGCATTAAAGGATTTTAGTCAGGGAAAATTAGTAGGACTGGTGGCAAATGATCGATTGATGGGGGCTGCTGAGGGAATGTGAAAAGGAACATCACACCCAAGCCCTCAGCAGCTGGGTGGGAAACAGTGCTGTGGCAGAGATGGAGAAGGGCATTTAGGCCGGGCCAGGACAAAGGAGCTTGGGAAGGCTTCAAGGAACAATGATAGCACAGCGGACAAGGCTGGGAAAACAGGCTAGGGCCGTCAATGCCAAGCATGGCGTTTGGACTTCAATTCAGTGAGCAATGGAGGCTGTTAAGCAGTAGAACCACAAGACTGAAGCAGTTCTCTTGGAAAACTAACCTGATCAACAAAGAGACTGAGATTCCAAAAGGTTAACTGGTAGGACAACGAGTTAGTGTCAGAGGGGAATCTAATATGCAGGTCTTTGGACTCCTGGTCCGATCTGTCAGAAGAGGAACTTTGCTGGCTTCTCAGAACTCTAAATACGCACTCCTGTCCCCAAGAAGTCTTCCGCCCTTACTGAATCCTGCAGCCTTTATACTCAGCTTCGGCCCAACATTTAGCACACTAAGAGAATGGATGGCTACTTGTATTGAGTATCAACCGAAAAAGGTTGTTCTAATCACAAATGCGCAAAAATTAAATATAATTGTTAAATGTAGATAATAAGACCCCTTCAAAGGTAGGAATCTAGTGGGAATTAAAAGGGTATGGAATACTGTAAAAATAATAAAATGGCCTGCAAACACAAGTTAGCATTATAAGACAACAAAAGTAAGAAATACATTTTATGGAAGTTTTATTCTGTGATAGCAATTACTTGAGCCATTATTTTGTCTTCACAAACAGCCATGTGGTAGGTGAGGAGGCTCAGGCAGGCTAAGTAATCTCCTGGTGGCCACATGGCAGAGTCATCATTTAAGCCCAGCCCTAATTCCAGACATGCAGCTTTTAAATAGTGGGTTATTCTGCCCTCCCCGATCGTTTGCTAGGGAAAGTTTGAAAGAAGCTACAAAGAGCAAGAGAGCTTATTTTTGTCCAAGGGCACTGAGCAGTGATTTTCTCGGGGCTGGGTAGGTCACTGTAGCAGACAGCTGTCTTTTACCTGGAGCCACAGTGAGAACCGACCCACTCCAGTCAAGTCCCCATTGCAATCTCCTCTACTATTTAGGAGGAACAACAAGATCCTGTTACACTGGAAATAAAGACTGGGGAGGAGGATAGAATGAGAGGGAAGTGGGCTGCCATTAACGTCACTTATTTCAAATAAACACTGTGATGAAAAAAAAACAACCAGGAAATGAAAATAAACGAAATTCTAACGAGTGCGTGTGCACACGTGCGCTTGTGTGCATGTATGTGCGTGCACAGAACTAGAGGGAATGCGCTAGAAAACCAAACAGCCAGAGTCAGCAGCAAGCAGTGAGTGGGCTTTCCTGTTCACTTCTCGGAGCTGTTATTTTCATGACATAAAATGCTGTGTGTCGGCGCTTCCATTTGATTAAGGCCCATGGGTAGATTATTTTTTTATGAATGCCATTATTTGCCAAAGTAAATTTAATAAAGAGGTTCCCATGGGAGCAAAATGATTAGTTTCTTAAGTGAACATTTTGTAATATAACTTTACCTCAACATCTCTCTTTACCATGTTTATTCATGACCAGGCAGTGAATTTTAAATCTGCTCCTTTTGTAATCCATCTCTTAAGAAGAATGAAGGCTGGGCTTAATGAGAAGCAAGGTCCGAAGGAGAGGAGCTCCTATGCTGGGTTAAACATTCATGCTGGCTGGGAAGGAATTATGGAAAAAAGGAGCCATAAGAAAATACCCAATCAAAGCAACATGATTACAGCATGCAAAAATTAACTTTTTCCTAGAAATGATTCTTTAATTTTTGCCAATTATTGAGCTAATATTCTCAGTTTCATAGCACTGTCTGTATTATATCAAAGTATTAGCCCATTGTAATATCAAACTAGGGATAATAGGGTCAATGGGAGTCATACGGTCAATCCAATCAGTTGCAAAGCAATTCATTATAAATGACGACTCCAAAATGAACAAGTGTCAATTCAGAGGAGGAGAGACAGAAGGGAAGGATAAGAATGAAAGAGTAAGGGCAAGGACAGGGGAGGAAATCACCCCTAAGCCCAAGACATGATTCCTTATGGAACAAGATGCATGTTTCACTTTTATATTTAAGCTGTTAAAAACAGATAAAGCAATAAAGTAGTTTAAGAAAAAAGAAATGAGTAGTAAATCTCAAAGATGTAGCCATTTAAAACTATAGTTTAAATAGATAGAATACACAGTGAAATTAAATGCTTTCAAAAAAAAAGAAATGGAAAAAAATCAAAGCAACATAACAATCTCCATATGTGCTGACCTTTAGAATATTTTTTAAGCAGAGATGAAGACTTAAGGGTAGCTTATTCTAAGATACTCAAATCCAAAAGAAAAACTTTTTATTGACATAACAGAATTATCTAAGATCATATGAACATTGTTCATATGTTTTTTTAAGTGAAATACAGATCTTTAACAGAAAAATAAAAGAATTTTTATCATCAGTATGTCAAATGAGTTGTTAAAGAAAATAAAAAAGACTCAGTCTAGGAATCACCTAAGAAATTACAAAAAATTATTTACAATACCTCTTCCTTCCTGCTTTTTCTATAAATAGTAGTTTTACATTGGAAAGTTGGAAGGATTTACTATAGAATCATAGGTCTGGAAAGAACCTGTCTAAAACTCCACATTCTTCTAAACAGGAATGATTTCAGACCAGGCAAAATTTTTTTCTATTTAACTTTTTCTTAGGAGGCTCAGAAAAGGAGACACTATAGTCTTGAAAATGCCATTCAGTCTATTCCCAACAACCCTGAAAAATATTTTTAACTCCTAACATGAGACCAATAAAAACACAATAATCAACTTTCAGAAAGGACCTTTTTCCTAAATATTGTCTTTGGAAATTATATTTTTTCCTTCTTCTCCTCATTAAAAAAATACAAATCAAGGTATTTGTAACCTATTTTTCTAAAGCAAAAAAACTTTTTAGATAAGTAAAGGGGCCAGATGGCCCACAGAGGAGCCTGAGAAAGGCCCAGACAAGCATCAGTCTGGCTCCAAGGAGACCCTGTGTCTGCAGTAAGCAAATTATGAAGGGACTAACTCACCTGGTGAATCACCACAGCTAACCTGCATCTGGAAATGTCAATGCAGGAGAAATTAACACTCCTGTGCCTCATCTATAGTCAGGACCTTCAGCCCTAGACTTGAAAAAGACCCTCCACAGCCCAGCTGCTTTGTGTCAAAGAAGAAAAGCTAAGAGAGCTCTCCCTCTCTTCTTAATCAATGCTCCGGTGTGAGGTGATGGATGTTCACGAAACTCATTGTGATGGTCATTTTGCAATATACATATATATATATCAAATCATTATGTTGTACACATAAAATTAATACAATGGTACATGTCAATTATATCTCCATGAATAAACAAAAAAATAAATAAATAGAACTAGGCTTAAGCAAAATATGGATTTCAAGAATCTTAACAATAGAAAGATTCTAACACGAGTAATAATAAAAACCTGGAGGACGTGTGCTAATTTTATAACTTACAGAGCTAGGAGTCCATCGATACTGTCTAAAATTTGAACCTGTAGTTTTAAAAAAAGGACTACATTCTATTTTTTTAGCAAGGTGCCGTGAGAGCCAATTTCCCTCACAGCGAACATGTCTCTGCAGCCTCTGCCTGTGTCAGCATCTCTGACCGGGGTGGGGTGGGGTGGGGTGGGGGTGGGGGGAGCTTGGCAGGCCAGAGGTTGCCCCAGGAGGAAACCTCAACGACTGTGGGGCAGGAGCAGGTGGATAATACCGGTCAGAAGGAAGATTCTGAGGTGTGTTCTGCAGTCCTTCAGAAGCTGCCTGATTCCTCACAGCCCCGGTCCCCTCACTGGTTTTCCTCCCTCTTTGTCTCACCTGCCCCCGTCTCACAGTGCTCCTGGGATCAGATCTCGAAATATCGACTTGCACTCAAACCCTTGTCTCAGATTCAGCTTTGGGGAGAAGCCACCCGTATTAGTCTGCGCAGGTGGCTATAGCCAAATACTACAGACTGAGTGGCTTAAACAACAGAAATTTATTTTCTCACAGTTCTGGAGGCTAGAAGCCCAAGATCAAGGTGCCACGAAGGGTTGGATGGTTTCAGGTAAGGCTTTGTTCCTGGCTTGAAGATAGCTGCCTTCCTTCTGTGTCCTCACATGGACTCTGCTCTGTGCACAGGCAGAGAAAGAAATCTCTTGTGTCTCTTCTTCCTCTTAAAAGGACACTAGTCCTCTTGGATTAAGGTTTCACCCTTATGACCTCGTTCAATCTCCTCACAGACCCTCTTTCCAAATACAGTCACATTGGGGGTTAGGGCTTCAATATAAGAATTGGGGTTTGGAGAGGACACGACTCAGCCCCTAACAGCATTCTAAGATAGGACCTCTCCAGGAGGAGACATCAGCTCCATGCTGCTCCCATAGGGACTCCCCACCCCAAGAAAAAGAGCTGCTTAGCCAGAGTCAGTAGAGGGGCAGGTGAGATGTCCCACTGTCTGGCTGCAACGCTTAACCGAGCTTCCTCCGGCACCACGGTCCAGAGCCACAGGCAGGAACACCATGGTTTACAGCTCTCCAGCCCTTCTTAGGCCCGCAGTGAGAGGAGGAGCATCCACGCAGTGGCAATGGCAGGAAGTCGAGGGTTTTTGTGTACGCTCACAGAAGAGAGGAGGTGGCAATTTCTCAAAAGACAGCCAAGAATAGACACCTTATGTTTGAATCCAAGTCCCAATACCCAACAAATGGAGGCTAGAGTTCAAAAACTTATGGTACATACATATTCTTTTTTCCTAAGTGATAAAACCATGTTTTCCTCTTTTGCCTAACACTAATAACAACACCTAATTTCAAGGTCATGGTGAATAAATGAAATTGCAGATACCACGCGTTCAGTCCAGTGCCCAAGCCAGTTGCCCTCACTTGACAAGCATGACCTCTCTTTCCCCTTCCACAAATGTGAGTATCCTTCTCCCCCTCCACTGGAGACTGGGACGTAGACTGGTCTCTGGCTTAGCCTGAATATATCAGTCACAGGGGTTTTATTGTTGTTTACTGTTGTCAGTTTTTAAAAACTACCCCTAGCTTCTTATGTTTCAAATCAAAATTTGTTGAAATGAAAACAAAAAATTTCTGTCTTTTTCCATGGACCTCTTAAGCTTTTGGATTTCTACTAAAATGAAATTTGGGGTACAAAGCTATCCTTTAACTGATTTGGGGGCAAAAAAATCAAGTCAACTTCAAGTATGTATCAGTGTGATTGATCTGTCTGGTTCCTACATTGGAACAAGGGCCTACTTCCAGAGCTTGGCTTGGGGGCTGGTCAGATAACACCTTTCACCAAAGGAGAGCCCTGTTTCATAGGGAAGATGAGGCACAACAGGAAGAGAGGCTGACTCCTAGTTTAAACGAGACAGAATTATCTCCATTGATTTTCCTCTTACTTAGTTAATAGGGATCTCTGTTTCTATAAGTCAATCCCATTTTCCAGTTCTTTGATCTGTTAGCATCCAAAGAACATCTACTTTTCCTTTCAAACTATTTCCATGTTTTAAATTCCCACCCTGCAATGATTTCTCTCCTCCTCCTCTCAATACATCCATGTATTTCTCATACATTTCTCTCCCTCTCCAAAGCCCACACTTGCCTTTTCTTTTCTTCCTCTTAGCTTGCTACACCAAAGCCATTCCAGGACCAGGCTGTCTCTGTGATGCCTTCTTGACAATTCAGTGAAAATCTCCATGACAGCCATGACACACAGATTTTAACCGATGTTTGGTATTCCTCTCACACTGTTTTCGGGGCCTCGCTGAGAGGGTCTGTATCTTTGATAAGAGCATTCCTTGACAATCTCCACAAACACTTCTACCTTCTACCCTCCTGACTTCTCTAAAATTAGCAAGAGGAAAACTGTTGTGATCCTAGTGGAAGAATAAAATAGGCCTGATAACAATAAACAAATTCCCGCATCGGTTGACCAAACAAAATATGCAACCCCGACTTGCCGGGAGCAGCCTGGTGCTCCTGGCAGGCTCCAGCAGCCCACTCTTCCGGTGCACAATGACCTGGGACCACAGCCTCACAGCAAACAGGAAGCAAGGGGAACCACCGCATGAAATGGGGTGAGAGCCCCAAGGCACCAGAAAAGCTCAACGCCAGACTTCCAACATCTGCCCCAATGACATCCTGTGCCTTTGTCAACTAAGCAGTTTGAATTCTCTCCATTTCTTTTTTTTTACCTCAAACAATTTCTTTTCTTTTTTTTTTTATTAGCATATAATTTCAGGGATACAGGTCTGTGGATTCATCAGTCTTACACAATACACAGCTCTCACCACAACAAATACCCTCCCCAATGTCCATCACTCAGGCACCCCATCCCTTCTACCCCCCTCCACTCCAGAATTCTCTCCATTTCTAATGGATGGACCACAGATACCATCTGCCCCATGCTGTCACCCAGTGAGAGAATTCTGTTTGTAACATTCCTGAAGCTTAGTCACCCAACCTCTGCTAGACTATTTCTAGAAGACCTTGAGGGACAATGGACAGTCTGCTCCCTTTTTCACATCTCATTTTGATCTCTTCTTCTGTAAGCTGAACAGTCATGGGTCCTTTCCTCACTCCCAGTTAGACATGTTTTGTGGGCCCTTCACTCTCTTAGTTGCCCTATTCTTTCTTTTTTTTTTAAGATTTTATTTATTTATTTGAGAGAGAGAATGAGAGACAGAGAGCACGAGAGGGAAGAGGGTCAGAGGGAGAAGCAGACACCCCGCTGAGCAGGGAGCCCGATGCGGGACTCGATCCCGGGACTCCAGGATCTTGACCTGAGCCGAAGGCAGTCGCTTAACCAACTGAGCCACCCAGGCTCCCTAGTTGCCCTATTCTAATTACACTTGGGTTTCAAAGCTGGTTTCAAACTCAAAGGTGTTCACAACTCCAGCTGGTATTATTGACAATATCACTAGTACGATATTATAGATAACATTATTCTCGTCTGCATCATGGTAGGCAAATGGCCAGTGGCTTTAGAAGTGATTATTTAATATTCCTCATTACATACTGGGACACGTGTTAGCCTCTAGTTAGCTCCCACTTTCTGATTTTTCTCAAATAGCTGGGCAGGCACTGAAAAAAATCACATTCATTCTCTTGCAAAATCAAAACATGTCTTATAAATGTCAGATTATGTCCCAAGAATTTCTTGTTATTTAATATTACACCATTCCTGAAAAGAATCATCAGCAAGAACTAAGGAGCAATGAAATTTAATACAACAAGGACTGGAGGAAAAAGCATGTTAAAATGTGTGGAAAATCTATGTGACAAAATGAATCAGACACTACAGAGAATAGCCTTGAATGGCGTAAACATGGAAACCAAACTTTTTTAAAAATCTGGTTATGTGTCCATAAGCTAAAGCACAGCTCTGGAAGTTGATATTAACAAAAGCAGCAGACCCACGCCCATGTCCTGCTTCCTCTGTTAAGTGGGCAAATACTGGACACTGCAAGGTCATTATGCTTTAGAATCTCTGCATAGCAGGCTGAGAAGAAGGGGCAAAAAATAGAAAGAAGGCAAAAAGGAAGGAGAAGTAGGAAGGATGAAATCAGTAACAGAACTAACCAAGCCTACTTGCCTCATACAAAAGGCATTTCTGCCAAGAGAACAGAAAATGATGATAGAGCGTTTCCTTTTCAATAACCCATCTATCAACAACCTCTGTTGTGTAGCCGCTGAAATGATTCATGCTGTAATTAGTAAAACCTTCCCTATCTATATTCTCTAATGTGAATGTGCAAAGAAGAACATCATATAAATACCCTGAAATAAGACAGCTCTCCGAGACGTAAGCACACACCCAAAGCTACCGCTGGACAACAGAGAAATACAAAGAAAGAAGCACTGCTCTTTTCTGACTTCAGAGTGTGCTGGTTTGGTACAGAGAGGGGGAGTGATCTGTGGTTTTGTGCTTTTTTGTTTTGTTTTGTTTTGTTTTCCAGAAGATAGCATCTGCTGAGAGCCTTTTAAAAATGGAAAGAGAAGCTCCTGCAGGTTTCACAGAGACAATGTGAAGAGCCGTCTTTCCTGAATCACAAACATTAGCAGATAAAAACGAGACAGTAACTAAAGGTCATCACACACTCATGGCCTTCTGAGTTTGGGGCTTTCCTTTTTCCTTTGGCCAGCACACTGCAGTCCATTTACGTGTTGTTTTCTTTGTGGAATCGAGAAAAACAGGCAAGCCAAAAGCGATTATTTTCCAGAAGCTTTGCTTATTTAGTGTCATGGGAATTTGACGTTGTTATCTGGTACATTTGGGAGTCAGAGCAAAGGCTCCACAATGTTTATGGATTTCTTTTCTAGTTTGATGTTTCTACCATCCTCACTCTTCCCAGTGGATTTTGGTTGCACCTGCCCACTTCCGCACGGACCTGAAAGGACAGCGAATGTTCACTGTCCGAGGCTGCCCTGCCTTAATCCCAGAATCATATGAGCAGAAAAGTTTTAAAACATAAAGGAAGTAGGGCTTTTCTCAAAGCCTTATTAATCATATTTTGAAAGGGATAAAAGACTTGACAAATTTTCTTATTTTCTGGTCAAGTAAAAAAGAAGCATCAGACAAAATGTATCCAATCTACATCCTACCATGTGCCCGGAACTATAACCAGGCACTGTAAGGGATGTGGCATTTTAAAAATACAAGACATGGTCCTTGCTCCTACATAGTTTAAAATTAAACTGAAAAAAATTTAGAAGATAACCAAAAGGCCATAGGAAAAAGGAAAGTCTCAGGAGGTACAGAAAGTTCAGCAAGACCTTGAGCCAGCAGATTCGTGGCGAACTAGAGAGAGAGGGGACTGCGGCCTGGGAAGAGCACGATTAAAAGCAGGAGGGAGGGACCACTCTTGAGACTTTTCAGGCAAACCCAGGAAACCTTAGAGGAAGCAAGAGGAGAGAACCAATTAACGTGCTAAAAACAGGCTTCAATTATTTTAATCCTAGGAAGGGGTCATTTTTCTGCTCATTAGGGCATCAAATGCTTTGGAATAGATGTTTTATTTTCTTCTCATTTGTCTCAAGTTCTATTTCCTTTAATGTACAAATTCCTGGTCCCGGGGGGGTGGGCGGTGGGGGAGTTTTTGGCTCGTTGGTTGGTTTGGTTTTGGGTGGTAAATGGCTTGCAGGACCTGAAGTAGTGCTTCCTCATAAGCAAAGTACAACCTCTTTTTCTGCGGAAACCACATGTGAGCAGCCCGGGTTCCTCACACCACCTGCCCACCCATACTGCCCAGCCTAATAATAGCTGGGGGTTGGGGGGTAGGAGGGGCTGAGGGTGGGGGAAGAGCACTAAGGGAGCAGGAGAGCCAGATGGACTGGGTTTGAATTGTTCTGTTTTCAGGATTTGGTGGAGAATCGCTTGTTAGTATTTTATAAAGGATAATATTCTATTAATATCTTCAACGCCATTGGAAATGGAAATAGCACCAAAACCCACACCTGGAGAGAAAGACAAGATTTATTTCACTAAGGTTTGATAACATCCACAAAAATAGCCCCTTCTAAGATAGTAGTAAGGGAAAAATGAAGGGGGGGAAATCGGAGGGGGAGACGAACCATGAGCGACTATGGACTCTGAGAAACAAACTGAGGGTTTTAGAGGATGGGTTAGCCCAGTGATGGGTATTAAGGAGGGCATGTATTGCATGGAGCACTGGGTGTTAGACGCAATCAATGAATCATGGAACACTATATCAAAAACTAATGATGTAATGTATGGTGACTAACATAACATAATAAAATAAAATTAAAAAAAAAACTAACGATGTAATGTATGGTGACTGACATAACATAATAAAATAAAATTAATAAAAAAAATTAGCCCCTTCTCTCTTAAGGCAGTGTATCTCTGAGGAGGCACCCTGTTTTACTGTATTCAAGTAATATCCTGCAGGTTATTGCAAAACTGTTGGTTCTGTTGTTTAGTTTTGAAATTCCTTTTCAATTCTCTTCCTTCCATTGAGCCAATATTCAGGTAAAGCTGTGAAACAACCTGAAGACAAACAAAAGGGAGGGATTTGTAAGTGACGGTAGATACCATTTACTATGCTTCGTATGTCAGATCTCTGCCAAGAGCCTTACCTGCCTTATCTCATCGAATCCTTCCCACCACCCTAAGGAGGTAGGCGTTATAATCCCCATTTTATAGATGAGGAAACTGACACTCAGAGAGGTTGAGTAAGTTTTCCAAAGTCACATTTTAGCAAGCGGTAGAGCTAGGATTCAAGGTCTGCCCTTGACCATTATGCATATTTCAGTATGGAGTGTGGGGTAAGTGAAAGGGAGGAGGGGCCACAGGAGGTGTGAAATTAACCCTTCAGGGAGGAACTGAAAAGACGGTCCTGGTGTCAAAGTGGCTGATCTCTCATTCTGAGGCAAGAGGGTAGCTGAAGAACTAGGATCAGAGTTTAGAACAGATGAGAGATCCAGAAGAGATGAGCAATACCCAGAAAATTAAAAGCTTGGTCTCAGCCAGAAATCATCTGAGCCCCCAAATTCTCTACTTTTATCATGAATTATCTGAGTGGGCTCTGCTCTGCATGGTTACGGACAAGCTGGGGAGAGAAACCTTCTCAGAGAGGCCAAAGACTAGAAACCAGGGCTATTGCCCGAGAAGGAGAAATGGTCTCTATTTTTACACGGGGGTGGTGAAACTTCCTGTGTGGAAGTAGTAAGATCAGTAGAAGAACCAAGTAGTAGACCAATACACTCTCACAACAATATCTGCTCATCTTCAAATCACATTAAATATCTGGAATATGTTGTCATTTTTTAGATCACCAGTGTTGAGAAGACACTACTTAGAAAAACGATAATTTAAATGTGACAGGATGCTTTTTTGTAGGCTAGAACAGGGATGGTGCTGGACCAGTGTGTGGATTTAGGCAACCCTCCTGGAAGTACTCTGGGTCTTCTCCAAAACCCTAAGAAAAAGTGTCTTTCACCATCATAGGATGTTCTAGTCACATTTCCATAAGAACAGATCTGAACGGTGACAATGATATTCAGGTACATTAAAAATATGTCTGCTGGCAAAGTCCAGAGAAAGCCAGATGTCAGGGAGGAAGAGCCTCAGAGGAAAGCACAGTAAACGGAGAGAGAATCTGGTATGGTGGGTGAGAAGTAGCACAAGACCTGAGTGTCCAAAGGAAAAGTGCTGGTGGGTACAATGCAAAGCAGTGCACTGATACCCACCCTTTGAAACTCAGGCTCCTGGTGGCACCTAAGGCCTTAAACCCAAGCAAAAGGAATTCACTAAGGAACACTTGGGTATCTCTGTCTCTTGGGACCCAAGACTCAGAATTTCACACAATCCGTAATCTTAAATATCCGCCCTCATTACCAATGCCATTCAAACCCCAGGGAAACTCTTCACATTCTTGCCCTGTCTTTGAAGAAATGACAACTGGATCCAAATGCCATGAAGGTTTAGGGGCTACGCCACCGCCCATTTCAGTGACTGACAAGGCTTCAGAGTGCAGGGAGGATTCGAGCAGCCAATAGGATTTAACTAAGGGAAAAACAAATCAAATAATGTGTCATAAACCTGTCCGATATTATGAAATAATACATTCTTGCATAATGAAGAATATCATTTCCCATTGCTACTGAGCATCCATTGTCTTCCTTCTCTTCATGTTCCAAATTGAGGTTCTGGCGGCACTCACAAATTAGCACCCCATGCACAACAGTTGCATGTGGAAAATAAGGAACATTCTTCCATATTAAATAGTTCGTGTTACTCTTAAATTATACATATATAAGTTTATACTCTTAAACTATACATAGGATCTAGACATAACACACATGAAGCAAAATACATTTTCTTTACATTGGCAACTAGATGGACATTGAACACTAGAAGTAGTAATAGTTTTATTTTTACAGATAAATTTAAATGATTTAATTTATAGTCAGAGAATTAATATACCAGCTCTATTTTAAAAATTGATTGCAATTTGGGCGCCTGGGTGGCTCAGTCGTTAAGCGTCTGCCTTCGGCTCAGGTCATGATCCCAGGATCCTGGGATCGAGCTCCACATCAGGCTCCTTGCTCGGCGGGAAGCCTGCTTCTCCCTCTCCCACTCCCCCTGCTTGTGTTCCCTCTCTCACTGTGTCTATCTCTGTCAAATAAATAAAACAAAAATCTTTAAAAAAAAATGATTGCAATTTATGATATTCATTAATTATAATTTGAATTTTATCTCTTAATTTCAATATATCTTTTTAAATATTTTAGAAAAAAGTAGTCTTTGAAAATATAAAAAAGATTTTATTTTTCAGGATTTGCATTTATTTTCATTTATTTTTTAAATGTGTTCAAATTTTGTACACTGTTAATAAAACTATATTTTATACTTTAGATCACTGAGGTTGAAAACAAGCTAAAATCATGATAAAAAATATAAAACATGTTCAGAAAAATTTTTAAAGGCTGAAATTTTAAAAATAGAAAATTTGTTGTAATAAAGAGATATTTGTTACAATGTAGCTGTAAAGTGCTGCCTTGTCTTTGCCCCCTGCTCAAAATAAAGCCACCTGTCCACCATGGTGCTTAGCAGCCAGGGATGCATGGTCTCAGACATGTTTACCAAGTACAACACTGACTTGAGGGGCACCTGGGTGGCTCAGTCATTAAGCATCTGCCTTTGGCTCAGGTCATGATCCCAGGGTCTTGGGATCGAGCCCCGCATCGGGCTCCCTGCTCAGCAGGGAGTCTACTTCTCCCTCTCCCACTCCCCCTGCTTGTGTTCCCTCTCTCGCTGTGTCTCTCTCTGTCAAATAAATAAATAAAATCTTTTAAAAAAATTTAAAAAAATAGAGAGATATTTGTAAAAATAAAAGGATAAGATATATTTTCTAGAACATGTTCACTTGATTTATACTCTTAAGTCTTTAGTCTTCAATATATGGGCCTCTATTTTTACTCTTCTCCTAGGCCACAAAAATGTTGGTTGCTGGACTGCTATGCTCCCTAAAGTGGAGAGAAATGCATAGAAATACTTTTTTTAAATGTGCAGAGCTGTATTTCTAAGACCCTAAGCAAATTGTGCACTTTGCCTTTGGAGAGCTTGGTAATATAACCGAAACAGCTGTATGTCTTAGAGTCTCTCTTATGAGACAGCTCCCACACACCCGCATGACCAAGAACGGGCTGGGCTCCAGAAGGAGAGTCATTTTACTTGTGGACAAAGGGTGAGATGAGCACCAGGGGTCAGGAGGCAGAATTCCAGGCCATGGCAACTCCGAGGATAAACACTCCAGGTCATCAGAGAAAAAGGATAAGTCATGCATGCCAAGTAGAGACACAGCAGCCACTTTACTGGACCAGAGAGGCCAAGACAGATGGATTCCCTAAGGAGACCAGCAGCAGCCAGAGCACAAGGACAGCAGGCCCCTAGGCAGTGACTGTATTACAAGAGCCCCTCTCCTCCTCTGTATTCTGGAGGATTCCCTGCATAACACAGTAATCATGACACATCAGGGACTGCCTCTTGAAAGAAGTGGCTGTTGATCCATAGGACCAGAGGATGACTACCAGGAAAGTCACCTGGCCCAGGCAACTCCTACAAGCTGATGAAATCTGGGAGATATTCAGGTCCTAGAGATACAAATGAAAATATTTAGTATGAATATTATTAATAAAGTAATAATATCCCAAGGCTGGTCCTCAAGGAATGTAAAACTTAGAAATAAAGACATTATTAAGCAAGATTAATCCATTAAAAAATTTTTTCCTGAATAACATAAAATACTATTTTGAGAAACATAGTTAAAAATCTGGGTTTTTCAACTTTTTTGTCTCAAACTTGAAGTATGTAATATAATATATGAGGCACTTCAAGGAATCAAGACACTTCAAAAGACAATTTGGTTGGTTAGTTTTTTTAAGACATAACAGATATGTTTTACTCTGTAAATGTCATAGGTGCCACTTAACCAAAAGGAATAAACACACTTGAGATAGATGCTGCCTGTTCTAAATCAAACATAGCAAAGAAAATGCGTCGGGAAAGGATCCTTCCCCAGAGAACCATAAAACGTATTATGCTTTTTCAGGGGGAATGAGTCCATTCTTTTGCAACAGTCAACATTCCCTTAAAAACAAATGGGAGTGTCCCTCTTGGCCTGGGATTTTTGCCTCTGAAGGACAATTCTAGTTGAGAACTTATGTGTCCAGTCATGGGTGAAAGTGTGAGAACTTTCCAGAAGACTAAGTTCTGTAATTTTCCTATCACGAGGAAACTTCAACTCCCACAGCCACATTCAGGGCTTTTCAATGACTCTGAAGGTCCATGCAGGAGGTGGCCTTTCCCAGATGGGTCCACCTCAGGCAGATGAGGGGAACCGAGGTAGACATTATCAGTGGAATTGTCTGAATGGTTACTATTTCTCCCCCCGTTACAAAGGAAGATTTTCTTCAGGCCATTTAAATAGGCATAATATTTATTACCCATGTTAGCTCTTTTGGAACATTTTAAAAGGACTCTTCCAACTGACCTCCTTTAAACAAATGATGCCTCTCTGTGTAATCCTTAAGAGACAGGAAGCAGAGCTGCAGAGAAATTGTCATATACTCAGAGTAGGCTAATAAATCCCACTCTGCAAAGATAAATAAGTCAGCTGTCACCCATGAGACTTGGAAACCAAAGGGACATGAGCTTCCACAATCCACTGAAGTCTAAACCACAGGGCAGCCTGGGTAAATTGGGGACTTGAGGCCGCCCTGGAAGGGCAGCCACACTTGAAATCCCTGTGGCTTCTCCCAGGTCCAGGGGATGTTTCTTCCAGCAGTCTGGAGAACACATGCTGAAGTCTCAAGCGAGGACCCAGTAGGCTCCTGTATGAATCAGAGCTCTCCAGAGAAATGGAACCAATAGGGTATAGACACATACAGGGGGAGAGCAATTTCCTTTAAGTAATGTGGCTCAAGCGACTGTAGGGCCTGGGCAGATCCAGGACAGACCGGCAGGCTGGAAATTCCAGCAGGAGTTGATATTGCGGGCAGATTTCCGTCCTCTTTCAGGACCTCGATCTTTTCTCAAAAGCCCTTCAATTAACTGAAAGAGGTTAATCTGCTTGACTCAAAGGGTACTGATTTCAATGTTAATCGCATCTAAAAAATACCTTCACAGCCAGTATTTAGACTAGCGTTTGGCCGAACAACTGGGAACCACGTAGCCAGGTTTACACATAAAATTAACCACCGCAGGTTCCAGAAAGCCTGGACTCCCCATCAAGATGCTCCAAGCTCTAGAACCAGGTACTTAGCATGGGAGCTAATCCATCCTGCACAAGTACAAAGTCACCCCCCATGGCCCCATCCCAAACGTAGGTAAGGATCCCACAGCCCCATACTTCTTAGCCACCTCAAATCCTGAGGGCAGGTCTCTCATCTCCAGAGCACTGCACCCTGTCTGAACACGGAAAATGAGCAAAATGGGCTCTCATTTCCTGTATCTGTGCACAGCTCATAACAGAAGCCCTTCGTTTCATGACTGCCCCAAACACAAGCGTTGAACTGAACCGTGAGTGCAGTCACAAAATCCACCTGTCACGTACTTTTCGGCTGGGTCTCTCAGACATCCCAACAAGACAGTCTGAAATATTTATAAATCACTCAGAGACCCCCAGATTGCTATCACTTTGTGTAAAAACTGGGTGACTTTTAGCAGCTCAACACTTACACATACTAGGAAACAGGTTCCTTTAATCTCTGAGCTCACTCTTAGTTTTAGAAATAAAGCCTTTCCCTACTGTTTTTGATAACAGAAATTATAGCAGAGAGAAAACACTGATGTAAGAAGATCCATCTCAGGCTCAGGAGCCACCACATGAAATGGGTCCCTGATGCCACAGGGCTCGTCAGGAGGCAGAGAACAAAATAAAACAAAACAAGAGGAAAGGCATGGAGCACTCATTTCCTTACAGTTGGAATCACTTTTACACACACAGAGGCTTTGTGGAGAGTTCTGGAGGCTAAGGGAGAGGAATGTCATAGAGCAGAATGAAAACCAAAGTATGAATAACAGCATCACCACAAGGGATGAAATTTTCCAAATTCTTATTCATTCTCTAGCAAGACAATTGCAAGCAACTGTAGCATCATAAAATGAGTTACTGCAGATCCTGGTAGTGCTATAGAAATTAAATTAGTTCTTCCATCCTTAGTACAATAGATGATTCACAAGGTAACGGGTGGCTGCATCGACCGGGGAGTCTTGTTTTAAACAGGGAAGTGGCCTCCATTTCTGCTTCACGCGGGTCTGTCCCCTATGAGGGAAGCTGAACAGCAGGGACAGCTGATTTTGTGTACTTGTTATCATCATCAGTAATTAACATTTACCGAGCATTAAGGAGACACTAAGTGCCTAGCAGACACAAAGGCTGCCAAGTGGGCCCTCAGCCTAGTTTTGGCCCCCAAACATCAACAAAGACCAACCACTAAAATCAATAGCAAGAGGATGCAGACCTGCCTCATCAGACCGAGAATTGCCTGATTACACAACAGGAAAAAGAAGTGGCCAGAAAAGAACTTGAAAAAGGAAAGCTGATTTTTAGAAATGTGTCATTTCTTTCCTTTACCCATTGACCTCCTCTGTAGGACTTCTGTAACAAAGGGATAATTATTTACAAAAATGGCTCACGGCACACTAGAGAAGAGACCTGAAGATTATTAAAGATTTCTTATGGATTAGAGGAGGTTTTGATTTCGGATGAAGGAACAAGTTCTTTACCATTCAAGTTTAGTTAGAGTCACCAGTAAAACCAAAAACTTACAACAGCCCTGTTGCCACATCTTGAATTGGACATACAAAGGAAATTTCCTTATAACAAATAGGAAATCTGCATTCCTGTTTTACACTAGATCATTTTTGGCCTGGGTCAAATCCCTGGAGGAAAGTAGGGCACCGAGGTAAAGGGCTTGCCTGACGGGTTCGCATGAGAGACAGGAACCCAAGCCTCCTGTTGTCTTTCTGACCTGGGGCTCTTCCACGGCCCCCCAGCTCCCTGACAAGTTGTGCAAACTCTGATCCAGGTTTAGGCAGCAGGGAAAGGCAGGCTCAGCGCTGAGCCTGACTCACTTACCGGGGGCTATCACAGTTGGATCTACCAGTAAGCTGATGTGCTTCCCTTCTCTCCTTGTTTCCTTCTAGGGCAGTTCCTCTTTCCCTCCGAGCCCCCAGCCAGCCTTGCAAGAAGATGCAGCTCAGACATGGATTTTGCAATAAAACCCAGGGCCCAAGGTCAAAAGCTACTCCCACCCGCCTCCTCTTTTCCTTACTCACCCATGGTTCCTCTCTGTTCTGGCCCTTACATCAGAGCTTTTTGACCACAAGCCCCACAGACGGACTCCCAAGGAGGCTTTACTTCCCTGCTTCTCTCCTCTTCCACCCTGTCATCTTTACTCTCACCCTCTGCATGAATATCTTCTTCCCTCCCACCCCCCATCCTCGTCACCTGACTATCCCTCCCTCCTCCTGTACATCTCAATTCCAGCATCCCGAGCTCGGCATCCTTCTGAATCACTCCCACCCACTGCGCAGATGGGATTCAAGTGCCTCCCTTGCTGGTTCCCAAATGTGTGTTTCTATCCTTGCTATCCTTGCTATCCTTGCACTCACCACACTTTTTACATTTCTGCTTGCATGCTCTTCGAGGGCAATGACCATCTGCTTTCACATCCCTGGGACATAGCACAGCACCTGGATTCTCAATAAATATTTGTTTGAATGAATGTAACACAAGTAAAAATAACCCAACTATTTCATTTAGCTAAAACTGCCGTTGTTTGCCGTTGTTAGTGACTTAAAACCCTTTCACAGGTTCCTTAACTGATGAAATAAGCAACTGTTCTGTTTTCTCTTCTCCTGACTATGATGTCCATACCTCCCCTCATGAGGCACCGCCTCTTCTACTTTGTTCTTTCCTCCAAAATCTATGATTTCAAAGTCAACCTCTCCACTCAAAGGGTTGAGAGAGACGTGAGGTCCCAAGGGTTGCGTGATGCAGAATCACCGACTACTCGGGAAGTACAGTCCTTGCAATGACAGATACACAGAAATCAGAGAAGAAGGATCTCACCGCGAACAGAACACATGCTGCCGCCAAGCAAAGGTGCGCTTGAAAACGCCACTGCCACACTCCGCGTCTCTCACCCCAACGGGCAATTTGTGCTGCCCAAGGAGCACGCGAGGTTCCCCTGGTGCTCCCTTCTTCTAGCTTTCCTTCCCACTTTCTCCTTTTTTCCCAAATCTCCATCCCCACCCACTCATTCTCACCCTCAGCTTGCCGTGACCTTCCACTGTAAAGAGTCCAGCCCAACAGACCTCCCGTAAGCTCCCACCTCCACACCCTGCCCCGCCCATCTGCTCCGCACCCTCAGCCTCTCCTCCCCTGAGAAAGGCTGATGCTGCCCCCCCGTGCACCAGATCCCAAGCTTTCCTGCCTCTTCTCGGACATTTCTCCAGCTCTTCTTTCCTCTCTCGTGCAGCATCCATTTTTCCTTCTTACACTGGATACTTCCATCAGATACAACATACTCTTTTCCTCCCATCTTAAAAAAGGGAAAAAAGAAACAGAGAGAGAGAGAAAGAAAGAAAGAAAGAAAGAAAGAAAGAAAGAAAGAAAGAAAGAAAGAAAGAAAGAAAG